>NW_021167119.1:600000-965761 GCF_003942205.1 Apiotrichum porosum | reverse complement strand
CTGGACCAGCTGTACGGAATGCACACGCTGAGCTTGAGGGACTGTATTCCTGGATGTAACGCTAACCTCCTCTCAGAAGTAAGAACAAGTGGGTACCGCGATGACTGGTCGAATTCGGAGTCACATTGCCGCCCAGATGTGATTGTGAAGGCCCCTGCAACAAACTGGTGTTTCACACGATCGCAGCAATGACTCACTTGCCGGCCAGAAGCGAGGCGTCCTCAATAAATGCTGTATCCAGCAGGTTATTCCATCTAAGCAACTGTCCGTAACCTCAGGCGACTCCTGCACAGCGTTAACAGTTGCCCCTGAGGCAAAGCCTCTCGTGTCAGCACGTTAAGGGGCGACATGGTGGCCGCCATTTCACTGCTTAACTTTCGGATTGATGAACTGGAACGGCTTGTCCGTGCTGCCGTATCCACTCCAGGGATCACCGCCTCTAATTCCACTTCGCTATCTTCAATCTTGCCCGTTGTGGAGCCCTCCCACGGCGCGATGCGGCCGACGCGGCTCGACTGGGGGATCAGGAGGCGTACAAGTACGGCCCACACGACACAGGAACACTCACGGTTTGGACGATGACGCAGCCGAGAGCTCACAACATTGGAGGATGGCGGTTGCTGCGCCTTGGACAATGCAAGAGTACCTTTGTAGATGCCTGTTTCTTGGGTGGGTGACGGCATGATTGAACAAGAAGTGGGTGGTGAGAAAGAATGCAACAACAACGACCCGATGGGCACACAGTATGTATGTCATCGGAACGCGTCCCCCAGGCACGCAAAGGGTCATTACAACCGGAACCAAATGTAATTCAGATTGACCCGATCAGCTGATTCGCATTCGTTACGTCTTTCTCTGCTCGTATCAACACTGGTCTACTTCTTGACGGCATCGTAAGTTGCATTGAGACGGTGCTGGACATAGTCGCCGCCACTGATGCGCCTGGTGCCAGGGGGAAGGCCCTTGCTAACGATGAAACGGTCCAGAAGCACCCCGTTGCTGCGGAAAGCGGTCAACTTGGCACCGCACCCAGTACTCACGATCCGTCCATGACCGCGTCGAGCACACTGTTGTTGTCCGGGTGGACAAAGTAGGCAATGGCTAAGAGTGTTAGCATACCTCGGGGGGCAGCCAACTCACAGTATCTGGAAGCGAGCTCCGCTTGAGAACGAGGCATCACCACACGGTGCAGAGTCGACCTGAACAAACCGCCAGACCAAAACTCGAGCGCGTCGCCAATGTTTATCACGACGCAACCTTTCATAGGCGCAATGTCCACCCAGGAGCCATTGCGTCTGACTTGCAGACCTGAGACGAGGTGCTGGAAGAGGATGGTGATGGAACCATAGTCGGTGTGGGCGCCCGCACGAATATCAGCCCTGTGATTGTCAGTTAAACTGCAGCAATCGCGATCCTCAACTCACTGGGTGGGGTCCAGGTCCTTGTGGTCGTTGGGGACTGGTGGGTAGTGGAGCATCCGCATGCGGTTGAGTCTGACCTTATTAGCTGGTGCTGCCAGTAGTGCCCAGTGAACGTACTCGCCGGTGTGCTGGCTGGTAAAGAAGTCAGACTGGAGCTGAGGGAAGGTCAGCTAGCGGACCTGAAAGCCAAAGCTGCGCCCCCCACCTTCAGTGCCACCGCCAAACCCTCCAACAACCGGGCAGCGAGGGCATTGGTGTACTCCACAAATGTGTCGAGGTCGGCACGAGCAGCCTCGAGGGCGGCAGGAAGGTTCTGCTGCTTCACCCCGTTGACGGTGCGCCAGTGACCGTCGGCAAAGTGGAAGAGCTCCTTGAGGTCGCCAGAGCTATTAGTCGTGTCGAGGCTTATTCATCAGCGGGAAGGCGTTACTGTCTTGGCCTACCTTTCCTGGCGACTGAAACCGGTGAGCTTATGACCTATGGTTCCCCAACGCATCCCACTTACATTGCAGTGTAACCAGTGTTATTCTTGATGTCTACACTGAGGTGGACCTTGTCCTCGAGCTCGCCGTCAAAGTAGCCCGCAGAAATGGCAAACGCTTTGTCAATGACCTCTTGAGGGATGCCATGGTCGCAGACGTAGATGAATCCCTCCGCAGTACACGAGTCGTAGAGAGCCTTGGCGAGGGAGTGGACAGACTTGTGCTCGGCGACAGAGATGATGGGGAGGGAAGGCTCGGGGATGGCAATTCGCATTGTTGGTGATTCTTGTTGCTGCCTGATAAGAATAGTGTTCGGGTCGTTGAAATGCAGTTTGTGTGTCTTCCTACGTCTCGCTGCTCTCAAGACTCAAATATGAGTCTCTGGCTTGCAGCATCATTCGGGTGAGTGCATACGGACGCCGCAGCCACATGGCCGTTGACCGGGGTGGACGGATCGGGTCGGCCGAGATAACACAATCTCGCCCGACTGTGGGTCACCAACAGTGTGCTCATACTTCTCATACTTTACTCCTCGACCTTTCTTCCTAGCACCTGACCGCCCATTGTTGCACACAACTCTGATTCATCATGACTAAACAGTTTAACCTGGTCATCAAGAATGGTATCGTCGTTACCTCGGGTGACAGCGGCCCGCTCGACATTGCCATCAAGGAGGGCAAAATTGCCTACCTCGCTGCCGACATTGACGCCAACTTGGCAGAGAAGGTCATTGACGCAGAGTGAGCTTTACACTGGGCATGTATGTACTCCGCAACTGACATATGCAGAGGAGGCTATGTAATGCCTGGTGGAGTTGACGCGCATGTCCACGTCGCACAAGACTTCCCCAGTGGGGCCAACGGTGTGTCCGCACAATGTGCCGACAACTTCGAGTCGGGCTCGCGTTCCGCTGTCTGTGGTGGAACTACGACTTTTCTGTCGTTTGGTATGTTTCGCTTGCTGCGACAGAGCTGATGTCCCACAGCTCATCAGAACCGCTGCGACCCTTCGATTCTCGAGGTTGTCGAGGCCTACGACAAGCTCGCCAAGGAGTCGGGTTCTTACTGTGACTACGGTGAGTAGCAGAGTGGTTTGATTCTCAGGCTATAACCTGACGTTCAAGGCTACCATGTAATCATCACTCAACCCGACATTGAGATGCTGCAGCGCGAGCTTCCGGTTCTGGTGAAGAACTGGGGTAGTGAGTTCATGCACGAACATTCAAAGGCAGAACTGATCATGTCAGTCACCTCGTGCAAGCTCTTTATGACCTATGCTGCCCTTCAGCTCAGGGACAATGAGCTCCTTGATGTCATGTTTGAGGCTCGGAAGCTCGCTATCACGACAATGATCCACGCCGAGAATGGCGACATCATCTCATGGCTCACTGGTGAGTGATGAATTTAGTACAAGGACGTCGACTGATCCATCGCAGATAAGCTTCAGGAGAAGGGCATGGTTGAACCTCGGTTCCACGCCCAATCGCGACCCCCCGTGGTCGAGATGGAGGCGACCAGCCGAGCCATTGTCCTCGCCGAGATGATCCAGAACCCCGTTCTCTTCGTGCATGTTGGTTCTGCGGTGAGTACAAGGTTACAACGGCGCAGATTGGCTGACCTTGCAGTCCGCGGCAGAAGTCATTAGGTCGACCCAGACCCGAGGGTTTCCCATCTACGCCGAGACGTGCCCCCAATACCTGCATCTCACCTGGGAAGACCTCGCAAGTGTAACATAACGAATCTCCCCAAACTAGCTGACTTGGTCGGTAGAAGAAGTTCCACTCTCCGCAGTGCTTTGAGAATGCTAAACTGATCTGCTCACCTCCTCCTGGCCCCGATAACACGGACCAGGAGCTTCTCTGGACGTCAGTACTACAATGGATCGAGTGCGAACAAAAGTTGACCCAATTCAGTGGCCTCCGCAACGGCACCTTTACAATCTACTCCAGCGACCACTGTGCTTTCCGGTTAGTTGGTCTTGCCAGAGGGTGGCCACACAGCTGATTCCAGCTACCACGACGTCCGTGGCAAGGCTCTTGGTATTATCCAGCACAAGGAGAGCATCGAGGGTTCCACATGCCCGATCGACGATGACCATGTGCATGAAATTATGCACGGCAAGACTGGCAACTTCAAATACATCCCCAACGGTGAGTTGCAGCCTCCTCTGATCCTCTGACTCCGAGCTAACGTGTCAGGATGCCCAGGACTTGAGACGCGTCTACCACTGCTGTTCAACTACGGCCTGGCCCAGGGCCGAATCACGGCCGAGCGATTTGTGGAGCTCACATCGACCGCGCCGGCCAAGCTGGTAGGTTCTGAACCTCGCAATCGTAAACTGACAACAGTACGGCCTGTATCCCAAGAAGGGCGCTCTCATGCCTGGCCTTTCGGACGCTGACCTCGTAATCTGGTGAGTTCGAATTCAGCTCGTAACCCAGTCCTAATCTTTAACAGGTACCCTGAGGGCCACATTAAGCCATTCAGCCTCACCAACGACCACCTCCACCACGACGCAGACTGTAAGTTTATAGCCGAACGTTCTAATACATCCCAGACTCTCCATACGAGGGGATGGAGTTCAAGAACTGGCCTCGCTACACCATTCTCCGCGGCAAGGTTGTTTGGGCCGAGGGCGAGCTTCTTGGCTCCAAGACGGATGGACAGTACCAAAAGCGCAAGCCGAGTCAGCTCACCATGTCGGCGGTCAAGACTGCGCGCACCGATAGGCGCAGGGTGGCTACTTGGTTGTACCAGTAAGAAGAGGAGTATCGTACTGCTTGATAATGATTAGTTGTTCTTGTTCCTTGCGGTTTCACCTCTTGAAATGACTTGGTGGCCACTTCGGTCCGATGTCGCTTCACCTTCCACACAACCTAGTGTTTATTTGCAAGCTGTTGATCATGCTCACTAACCTCTGGAGGCATTACACAAACGGACTACAATACTGCTGTAGTCTGTCAGTTGCCGGACAGACTCCTCTCCTCTCCACACTACAATTTTGTTAGGATCGCGTCTCTGTTCCGGGTTATTGGTCTGTAGTTGTTTACATAGGTTCCATCTATATACATACAATTGCATATAGGGCCCTCCCTCTATGTGCGGTATGCCCTTCCGTACACCATTGCCTCGTAGCTTCTATCGATTCTGCAATTACAATAGAACCGCCGCTTGTCTTAGAATGCCTGCAGGTGCGGCACATGCCCCTAGATGTCTTCACTCTCTCCACTAGGTTGCTGACTGGCCTGAAGCTTCAATGACATGCAAAAGGGGCGGAGGCGAGGGCCACTGACGGCCCCGGACGGCCCCGGACGAGATCTTACTAGCTCACCCGATCCGCTTCGTCCACTTCCCAACCCAATCAACTTCTTACGATAACTCTGTGTGGGTCGGGCTGGAGAAACACAGCCTACCCTAGATGGGTCCTGGGTCACCGGGCGAGATACCTGAGCAACTCGTCGGGGACTGTCTGCCTTGGAGGACACCATTCAATTACATATGCAGATCCAACCTGCGGCTGACATTTACTGGTCATTTACTCCAACTTTCGCCAATTCTTCCTTTTTATCGTGCACCCACTCCACAACCCGCCCACATCCACCATGACTTACAAGATTGGCTACGTCGGCCTCGGTAACATGGGTACATTCATCTTCCTCAACCTGGCGCGGCACGCTGCCGCCAATAAGTGGCCGGAACCATGCGCATGGAACATTGATCAGTCACGGTACGACGAGATCCGCGCCGAATGCCACAACCTCGTGCTATGCGGACAACTAGAGGAGGTGGTAAAACGCTCCAATGTAGTGTTTACGTGCCTCCTCAATGACCCCGTGGCCGAGGAGGTGTACGAAAAGCTCTTTGCGGCTGTGGGTGAGGGCAAGGTGGTGTTTGTGGATCAGTCGAGTTTGAAGCCGAAGACATCGAGTAAGTTGGGTTAGGAAGTCCTCAAGGACCTAGGCTTAACCCTCCCCCTCTTCATAGTGAAGCTCGAGGCGGCAGCGCACAAGGTCGGCGCATCATACCTTGGCTGCCCCGTTTTTGGTCGTCCAGACGCCGCCAAGTCGGCGCAGCTTGTTCAACTGATGGGCGGCGAACCAGCAGCCAAGCATTTTGTCAAGCCGCTCTTCGTTCCCGCCGTGGCCAAGCGTGTGGTCGATGCAGGTGACGAGGTGGGGAAGGGTTAGTTCATGTCTGTCTGCCTTGGTGAGCTCACTTTCCTAGGTTCCGCGCTCAAGCTGCTGGGTAACAGCATGATTCTCGGGGTTGTGGAAATGCTGGCCGAGACGTATGCCCTCGCGGACGTGATTGGGTTCGACCCAGATGTGTACCAGGGCTTCATTCGTGGGTTTGGAATGCGCCATCCCACCTAACACCACAGGCGATTTCTTCCCTCTCTACCCCTACCTGTCCTATGGCGACAACATCAGCAAGGGAGAGTTCAACGGTGTCGGGGGGTTCCGTCTCGAGGCAGGTTTGAAAGGTGGGTGTGCAGAAAAGGGCTTTGTTCACCCGCATAGACGCGCGTAACGCCCTGACGCTTGGAGCCGACTTTGGCCATCCAGTAAACCTCCCCACCATTGCACTTGCTACCAAGCATCTGGAGCGCGCCGAAGAGCTATGCGGCAACGATGTGGACTGGTCAGCTCTCGCTGTTGCGCTTCGTGAGGATGCGGGTCTGAACCCTTTCCGTAAAGTGACTAGTTTTGAGTGACCGGTGTTCGACTGTAGAGTACTAGGATGCAAAACAATGAGGACATGTTGATTGCAATATGCCCTTGGAGTGTCGTTACGCAGTGAAGCGAAGTGCAATTGGCCCAACCTCTCTATGAGTGCCGTAACTTATCTATCCACCATGGTTTTCAGCAATAAGCCCGCATGAAGATCTTTGCTCTCCCCAAGTACTTGCAACCTTGCAGATCGTTTACACAGCAGCAGCGCAGATCGTTCACACAGCAGCAGCGCTTCACATCTCTCTACTGATCTACTTGACCAGCTTGTCAATGAAGGCGTACATGTTTTCAAGCTGGTACTTCGGGTCCATGTCAAAGAGATGGTCCACACCTTCGAGGACCTCAAACTCGACCTCGAATCCCCGCGCCTGGCATGCCTTGACCACGTCCTCGGACTGGCTGATGGGAACCTTGTCGTCAATGCTACACGCAGAGGTCAGCACGCAAGCTGGACGTTACATCTCAGCCAACTCACGTTCCGTGCACAATGTACATGGGTGGCATTGAGCACTGGCCGGCAGCAACTGCGGGAGCAATGCTGAATGCGCTGGCGGGAATGCTGGTCCCTTCGAGAAGAAGTTGCTGCTCGATCGCCTCCTGGACCTGCATTGGTTAGCAGCATTCCGTACATCACACCCACCATGTAAGGGTACATCTTCATTCGAGGACTAGTGAGGGCACACTCGCTGGACTGCGGTGCGTTGGGGTCGAGGAACGGTGCGACAGCCGACTCGGGGATCATCTGCTTGACGTACGACACAGGGTACTGCTTGGAGGTGAAGAAGTGTGCCTCGATGTCGGTGATGGGGTAGAGTGGAGCGACGGCCAGTGGCTTTGGGGGCGCCATGAGGCCGCATGCCTCGAATCCAACTCCAGTCGCAATGAGCAGCGCGAGCCATCCTCCAGCCGAGCCGCCCGAGACGATAATCTTCTGCTGGTCCACCACACCGCCTGTCTCGACGAGGAAGTCGGGCGAGTTGAGGTAATCCATCACAGCCTTGACGTCTAGCATGATGCCCGGCATGCGCGTCTGAGGTGCGAGGCGATAGTCGGCTGTTACGAGGCAAAGGTTATGCTTCTCAACCGCGTTGACGAGGTGGGACCATGCACACGTGCGCGTGCCCATGAGGAGGCCGCCGCCGTGGAACCAGAGGAGGATGGGAACCTTGCTCCCGGGAGTAGCGGCCGCGGGGAGCATGTAGTCGAGCTTGATGTCGACTCCCTCATGCTTGGCAAACGTCACAGTCTTGAATCCGGTCATGGTGGAAAGTGGTATAGTTAATGTTGTGGACGCAAGATCCACAGGTGGGCTCTTTAACTGTGTTACATGGTCGAATCCGGAGGTAGGGAAAGATGGCCAATCCGGCTGAGATAACGAGATGTCGCCCGATTAACAAATCATCCGACACCAGGGAGGGAACGAGAGTGAAATCATCCGACACCAGGGAGGGAACGAGAGTGGAAACTGGCCCGGTCTGATGCTCTACCTGCTCCGAAACTAAACTCACCGAGAACTGACATTCTGAAGCACCCGCAGCTTCGATGGCGCTCGGATGAGCTCGTCCGAGATGGCGATGATGATATATTTGAAGGACAAAGCTTGGGGATTAACAAACCTGCAACATCCCCACTAATGACAATTCTAGTCATGCATGTTCAAAAATCAGAAGTTATCCCAGTCTACCGCATCCAAGTCCAGCTCAAGCGACTCCAGATTAACCTGCGAGGTCCACAAGAACGGGTCCCAGACCTCGGCCAGAGCGCCGGGCTCCAGGTGCGTCCCGGCAGCTGCGGGTCGGAATGGTGGCACCAGCAACTCGCCGCCACCCGTCCCTACCATGGCTCCCAGTGTCTGTGCAGTAGCTGCACCGGCTGCTCGATATGGTTCAAACGCTGACGCTGGGGCTGGCGGTGGACCAACATCCTGATCTCCGCGGCGGAACATGTCGAGAGCGCGCTTGAGCTCGCCCTCGGTTCGGCCGAGGAAGTCGTTTCGGTCCTTGACCGTCACTACGGAACCGGCGTCGGTGAGCTGCGCGGAGTCCTCGATCAAGGGAGAGATCACGAGGTATCCCTTCTTGGCAATTATGGAAAAGTCGGCCAGATCGTGCAGGATGACCAGCGTCTCGCGCACAGTTGTGGTGGCCTTGACCACTGACAGATAATCGGTACGATGGGATTCGTCAAGGAGGAGAATGAGACATGCTGCGACGGCGTGGACGAGCACGGTCTTGGGAGTATCAGCTGCCAAGTCACAAACGGTAAGCTGACCAGGTGGTCCGGAACTGCTGATTTGAAGTTTCCTTGAATATTCGTAGGATTTTGTGTGCATGCTCAAGACAAGTCTGACATGACAGTGTTAGTGATATTGTCGCTGGGATCAAGTCGAATATGCTCACTGCACGAGAACGAGCATACCGCGGGTCGCCACGGAATGCGCGACCAAGGAACGGTCGGTGAAGCACAATGACCTGGAAGGTTGGTGAACAACTCGCGCGTAGACACTATACCTTGTGAGCTGCAGAGAGCTGAGGATGTGAGCTGCAAATGCGTAGGGAAGGGGCTTAACTCACAATGTATGCCTTTCGTTGCCAATCGGCCCACGCCGGCGCATTGGGCCCAAGAACAAACTTTTCATCCCTCATCCATTCTGGAGCTTCTTCCTGAACCGTGTGGAGGTCGTGGTCAATCTCCAAAAGCGCCTCATAAGACATGGGCGACATGTGGTCTGTGGACGAGTATGCTCTGGACATCGGTTAGTTTGGACATTACCGGCCGATCTTTCAATCACCTGTTAACCTGCAGTGCGACTGAATAGTTAGCAGAGTAAACCACCCTGGACTGACGTTTGTAGAGCTGGCAGACATGCGAGTCGGTAGTGGGAATGTCGTATGAGACTTCAGCCTCCTCCACTCCCAACTCGAGCTTGTTTTCTATGACATGCAGGGGTGGTGCAGTGTTGAATTGAGCGCGATTGACGGCTGGGTTTCCGTAAGTCCGCAACAAAATACTCAAAATTATGAACGTACAGCAAGCTCCGTTGAATGCAACATGAAACGCATCTAAGTAGGTTGGTGGATGTAAATGTGGTACGCAGACTCACCTTGGTAGACAAGCTGATACCATGTCCGCTTCCTCACCTCCCTCTCGATGATGACTCTTGGGTTCTTGGACCGATACGTCACCTCCGAGTCCGGACCAAGCTGATGGAGACGGAGTGACTGGGCAATACTGTTGCTATCAGATTCATGGAACGACGAGGTCTGCCGCCTGTGCTCTGCTCACCGCACAGCTGAACCCAGTAGGGTAAAGTAGAGATCGGCCTTTCCGATATGGTTTGCGGCCGAGGTGATGACGGCGACGCATTGCACAGCATATCTGACGGTCAGCCATTTCAAGGATACACGACTCAAGCTCACAGGCTATGTGAACGCATCCAGTTGCCCTCGTTGAGACACATGGTACACGCCTCGAACCACTGGGTAATAAGTTCCAGGCGTTTGTCTGGGAGGCGTGTGAGCCCACAACCTAGTTCTCTTAGCCTCACAAGAAGGGAACAGGTAAGAGAATGTGCTAGGGGGTAGGTAGGTGGTATGCCCCTGACTGAGTAGGTCAGCAGTTGTTTGGCACTGAGAACCAACCATCAGTACACCGAACAGCAGCGCCAGAAAGCTCCAGTTGATCTCCACGTCGTCTGAACCGAGTGCGGCCCAGAACAGGTCGGTCTCCCGTTCTGTAGCAGGTCAGAATGCCGTCACCGACACCAAACCACCTGCTTACTGAAGGTGGGCCCATGATAGCAGCTGTTGTTGGGTTAGCCGGGTCAAGCTTAGGGAAACCCACCAGTGCATCCAAGCCACATTATCCATGTCAAACTGAATCAGCGCCTGGCCTACGGCGACGGACGGGAGCTGGGCCAAGATATCGCGTCGTACCGCTTTGCGGTACACTGCGATTAGGTGTCGGTCAGGGCGCGAGTTGATGACCGGAGGAAGCTGAATGGGGCATGTCGGCTCCGTCAAACTGAGGACGACTGGAGATTGGCTGGGGCCACCAGCGTGCGAGGACATCTGGTGCGGTTAGATGTGCGTTGTGAGGACTGCTAGACTCACGCTTGTGCTATGGTACGCGTCCGAATCATACACCGAGTCGGACTCGGGTGACTCAGCTTCGTACAGGTGACCGGGGGACCTGCCGCGGACACGTCCGATGGCAAGACTTGAAGGTTAGCGACGGCATACACGGCACGACTTACAACTCAAGAGTGGTCGCTGCGTCTGCTTCGTCGTCGTCAAGAGGCAAGCGATCCTCGGGCACATCCACGTTGTGAACCTGGACAATGTCATCAACGTCGAAGACACGAACTTGGCTTGCTCAGTCGGCTTGGGCACTCACCGGTTCCTGTTCCATGGACTGTGAAAGTTGTTGCGTCGGCGAGGTTTCGGAAGGAGCAAGGTCCCCCGACGGTGCTGTACTAGCGAATACGGTGCTCGAGGAATTAAAAGCTGGAGCAGACACGGTTGAACCGACAAGTCGTTCCAGCTCGCCAATGCGCATCGAGAGTTGGGCATTGGCAGCCAGCATGTCTTCCCTCAGCGAGCTGACTCGGGAGGCTTTGTTCCTGGTTAACAGTTAGGCTGGAGAAGATATCGAGCAGGACCAGTTGACTCACAGTTCTTTGGAAGGAATGACCTGTTCAATGCAGCACTTTTCTGGAACACCTCGCTTCCGACTGTCCGATGAGGTGAGTAACTGTTGTTCGCGAGTGACATACCAGTTGACGCATGGGACCTGTCGGTTACATCTGGCGCCAGTGAGTGTGGGCAGGGGAAGTCAAGGTCACCTCAAACCCACTTAGTCTTCGTCTGTGTAGACGTCAGTTTTGTATGGTATGCCCTGTGACACCGGTGCCTTGGAAGCTCACCTCGTACATTCTGTACAGCTACCCAGGTCAGCAATGACAGGACGGTGAACCCCACCTCTGCGGTTGCCTCTGGCTGACTCGAATGGGACCAGACGATGACCTCTGCGACCCATGTGTTGGAGTCGCGCTGTGTCTTGACATTGTGTCAGGGAATGAGCAAGTCGAACAGAAAACAACAACAACGGAGATGCATCCCGACAGTGCGTTGGTGCCAAGTCCCACAGATGTCCAGAATTCCGCGGCTACCGGATCGAGATAGGAGATCTCGGCTTTAGGTGTGGTGACACGTCGTCCGTTTACTGGGGCATATGATTCGTTCTTTCTCTTGCAGAACAGAAAGGGTGTAAGCAGGGTGGACGCCCAGGCCGAAGGTGAGTGGTTCAATGCATACGCATACTCGACAACTACCCCATCTAGATCCCCTCTTATTACACTCCGCCAAACCGCTAAACCACATCATTGCACTCCGTTACAATACTTACACGTCATGTAGGCTTCAAAACGCACGTCTGTCTTAAATAGAGCACTATTCGTGCGTTGTAATCGTTTTACACGTGCCCTTTCCTATGTAGGAGACGTTTAGCAAGCCATGCAAGGTCTGTCTCTTCTGTGGAGGGAGAAATTGGGTTTATTATATCTGCTGAGGTGTTCTAATGGAAAATGCCACAGTGATCAAGATGTCAGCACGGTACTTACTTACAGTCCTACTTGCGCCGATTAGGATCTTGGGCGCCCTATTAGGATCTCATGTTATATGTCCATTTTCGTTTATATGTATTCCCCCTTGATTAGGATGACCAGCTAGTTTATTGTAACGCAGTTTAACCGCATAACTTTGCTAAATCAAGATTTGCTCCCGCTTATCGGATGGAGTGTGAAAATGGGATTCTGCGGAGTGTAATATCGCCATTGCCGCTGGGTACCCGGCGGTCATCAAGGTGAGCGTCTTGCTGGGAATCATCAACTGACTTGTCAGATGTCGGAACGCTCGCCGCCTCGGCCGCCCTTATGGAGGAGCTCATTCCCCGCTACCTCGACCCCGAGGCCTATGCTGTCATCAACGGCGGTGTTGATCAGACCACCGTCCTTCTCCAGAAGCACTCCAGAAGCAGTGGGGACACATGGGGTGGCCAGTTCACAACACTACTGACCCAGCATTCAAGTACACCGGTTCTGGAGACATCAGCAAGATCGTTGCCGGCGCCTCCGCAAAGACGCTCACCCCCACCACGCTCGAGCTGGGCTGCAAGAGCTCGGTCATTGTGGAGCCGGACGCCGGCCTCAAGATGGGCTATCTGCGTGTCCTCCCAATGAAGTCGCTGAACCTCGGTCAAGAGCGTGACGACTTGCAGCACGTCGTATCCGGCTAACACCCCGCAAGGTCTGCGTTACCCCAGACTACATCCTCGTTATAAAGCAGCGTGTTGACGACTTCGTCAAGGAGATCGTCGCGACGTGAGTATTGATGCATTGAGTCGTATGAACTTAGGGGGTTCGCAAGACGACAGGGCGGTTGAGCAGCTGAACATGACACAGTCGAGTTGTAAGTCACGTTGGCGGAGTTGAAGGCGGCGTTGCAGACCGCATATGCAGTCTTCTGAGTTGTCGTGCATTGCGACAATGTAGAATTGAATGTGCCGTTCACAAGAGAACAGCACTCTCCGCTCACGATGAGTCTTTCAGTACTCTGTGGCACTGGGGTCAACTTTCAAGCCGATGACTTCTTCTGAGGTCATCCTCTGGCTCTCGTCTCTTACTCTCAAGCACGATGGCGCATCTCTCGATAACCAGCATGCGCCAGTTACAGTCCAACAGCTTCTTGAACACGTCGATCTTAGCAGCTACAACCCAATCTCTTTCCTTCCCAGCCCATACACCTTCTCCTATCAGGAGGTGAACGGGACTTCGACCCTGGTCGATGTCTCTTACAATGCGACAGGGCTCGATTCAATCCTCCGTCGCCAAGACTCTGTCCTCGAGGGGCGGGATGCAACCTGCTTGTACGCCAAAAGTTACGGTTATCACACGGATGCGTGGGGCTACTGGTACGACTCGTGGCAGCAAGTTGGCGGATGCTTCTACTGCGACGTTTGCACTTGGTCTATTCAAAAGACAGCTTCGATTGAACAGTCGTGGACAGCCGGCATTACGGGCGATTTTGAGGAAGCGCTTCACTTGACTTTCGGCTTCTCTCGCAGCGACACAGCAGGTATTGCGACGACGGAGACCTGCAGTTGGAACTATGTTGAAAGCGGCTGTCACAGCATCTGGTACCAGCCGATGATGACCTACCACGATGGCCAGGCCACGGTTTAATATACTGGAAACTACGCCTGTCTGGGGTCCTGGACAAACAGCCAGCAAGCGAACGTGGACCAAGCAGTCAAGAACAATGGCGCTGTCACAGGGAATACCGGGTGCAACAGTGGTTGTCAGGGCAATGACCAACGTCAGTGCCAGTACGGCAACGATGGTGGCCTTCTGTGGCCCAACGACGACTAGCAAGATCCGTTCTCCTCCTAGAACGCTTTGCTAACCCGCGTAATTCGTATAATTCGTAGTTGGGGAGGGACAAGAGTTCGTGCTTTTGAGGGATGTTGGCCTAGCTAGGCATCGGTCTGGCCCGCCATTTCCGCAGTCCGCGATATACGTATGTACGTTAGTTACCCAGCAACGGAAATTCAGTCATGGCCTGTTCCATACATCGCTTAGATAGTGGCTGCCTTTTTTACACTATGATGGAATGCCTACATGTGTCCGCGAACCAGACAAATACAGTATGTCGTAATGCCTCCCACACCAGAAAGACAGCCTCGTCGGTGTTATTTCGGGCAGGATACAGCAAGCGCCAGGCAGTGTCCCTTGGTTGCGCATTGGCGCATTGGCATCAACATCGTCCAGCTACCCAAGGACGGTGACGGCGAGTGGGGGGTTTGTCGTCAACGACGAGATCATTGACCCCATCCTCCCCATTCTGGCCGTCGACGTATGTATGTGCCCCGTGTTAGGCCAAAACTGACTTGTGCAGGCCGTTGAGGCTGCTATCAAGTATGTCAACGCCAGGCGGCCTCCTCTCGCTCTTTACGTTCTCTCCAAGAACCTCTTTTACTTTGACAAGCGTGAGTAGGAGCCATGCGTCGCAACCCGCTGACACCCCAGTCATCCACGAGACCCTCAGTGGCTCGGCTATCTGGAACGACGTTGCCTTCACTCCCGCTGCCACCACCGTTCCCTTCGGTGACATCGGTGAAGGTGGATGGGGCGCCTACTACGGTGTCCACGGCTTCAACACCTTCTCGCACCACAAAGGTGAGTGGTGTAAGCCGGTACACTCCATTCACACGCACAGCGGTACTCGAGGTACCTCACTGGTTCGAGCTTGCCCAGAAGTCACGCTATTCGCCCGACTTCGACACCAACGCCCCCAAGGTCTTCAAGATGTTCATTGTCTCCAAAGTCAGCTGCTCGCGGCCCGTCAGCGTCGAGGCGAGCAGCAGCTGCTCCGCAACCAGCGGAACTGCCAAAGCCTCTACAACGGAGCCCCACTCATCCTCCTCAGTGTTGGGGCTGGTACCATCGGCCACCAAAAAAAAAGTCGGATGGCACTCACAGGCACTGGGGTGGGATCGACTGCGCCTCCCACATACTGCGTGGATAGCCTAGAGAGAGAGATTGTCTGCGGCTCATGGCCTCCTACTACCGTAAAGCCCTCCGGGGTGTTGTGGGAAGAGATAGATGATGAGCAAACTGACCAGCTGACAAATCAGACACAGCGCAAATGATATCGGGTCTCATGCAGTACGCCCAAAATCTATATTCGTCCACGATGTGCCATCTCTCACAGGTCCGCGCCGCCGTACGCCTGACGCACAGTCGAGCCCTCCGGACGGAGGCGAGTATGCAGGAATTGAGAGGCAGATGGGGATAGACTTTTATTTCCTGCAAGCTGGCGGAGAGGGTTGAACGGTCGGAATTCTCTTGTGAAGACCGGAAGCCTTCTGTCGTTAGTTCTCGTTTGTAGAAAGGACGGACATCATTAGACTACTACATAAGCATAAGCCATTGCATAAAGGGAGGCAATGTCTCTTCGACTACAGTTACGGTCAAAATGGATGGCCCTCGCTGCTGTTTGATCTGCCTTTCGTCGCAGCCATCCAGTCTTAAGCCAAGAGAACTTGGCGGAGATGGGTGATCGCTTGGGCGATAGCGGCCTTCGACGCCTGGGTGTCGTGCATTGAATTCACCATGACGAAATCGTGGATAATGCCGCCATAGCGAGCCGCAGTGACCTTCACGCCTGCACGTCGAAGCTTAGCGGCGAAAGCCTCTCCGCCATCGCGCAACACGTCGCACTCGGCAGTGATGATCAGAGTCGGTGGGAAGAAGGCGAGCTGTTCTTCGGTTGCCTTCAGTGGGCTAGCTGTGATTTCGGCGCGCTGCTTCTCGTCGGTTGTATACTGATCCCAAAACCAAATCATGCCTTGGCGGGAGAGGAAGTAACCATCAGCAAACTCGATGTACGACCCCGTGTCGAAGTTGGCCTCGGTAACGGGATAAAAGGCGGCTACACCTTTGAATGAAACTTCCTTGCGTTCTTTACCCATGATGGGCAATACAATGGCCATGTTGCCTCCCACAGAGTCGCCTGAAATGGCCATGCGGGTTCCATCGAGGCCCTCGTCCTTTCCGTGCTCGACAACCCACTTCGCTACTGCGTATGCCTGTTCGTTCTGTACCGGATACTGGGCATCTGGGGCTCGAGTGTACTCGGGGAAGACAACCGCGGCACCTGTTCCGACACATAGGTCGCGGACGAGACGATCATGGGTGTGCGCGTCGCCAAACACCCAGCCAGCCCCATGCGTGTAGAGCACCACTGGTAGCACTCCATCGACTCCTTTAGGCTTCAGGATGCGTGTAGCGACCTTGCCGAATTTGCCGCTGTTGACCTCAATCCACTTGTCGTCGACATCAGGCTTGAAGATTTCGGAATCCTGCACCGCATCGACGGCCTTGCGGCCATCTTCCGGGGGAATCTGGTAGAGAAAAGGCGGCTTCGAGGTCGCTTCCGCAAAAGCCAGAGCGGCCGGCTCAAGAGCGTATTGGTGTGGATTGGCCATGGTGACAGAGAGGTAGAATGCGATGGGGGAGACAGACTCTTGCAGTGATTCACTTCCGATCGTGAAACAGCGACTATGGTTGGCGATGTGCATCCAGGACGAGTCTTATATGCATGTCGGCGCCACGCCGTGGGAGCCGCTACGGGTCCCGCGTCGGATCTCTGATGTCATGATGCCAGCTGAGCAGAAGCTCCACCATCACAGCCGATGGATGGGCCCATGTGATTCTCGTGTTCTGGCAAAGGTCGTTCCAAGGTAGTGTGTTATTCCGAGACCTAAATATAGATCCAGCCCGTCGCTGGCGGTCATCTCGGCTACATTTGAGCGCGTGATCCATTGCAACAGCAATCTTTGCAGGTTTCATCTTTTGTACAGGACTAGACTGTACTAGCACATTGATACAGGGTAGGACTACGCAATCAGTCTGGGGCTCAATTAAGGAAAAGATTCGTACACTGTGGGCATAGCTGGCCGCTGTTGGCATCGCTAATGCCATACATACCCTCTCTGTTCGATTGATGATGAAGACCCCATAACCCCCACGAAACAACCGTGCTCTGATGTGATGAGGACCAGTCTATGGCTCTCGGAACTCACGCATGCGTGGCACCAGTTCGACAGCAGGGGCTATACCCAGACGCTTATCAGCCCCTTGGGCGGCAAGGTCCCCTCCGAACCTCGTTCGCTCACCTACTTCAACCTCGATGCAACTGCCAAGTCGTGGATGCGTGACGAGAAAAAGATGAAACTACTCGAGAACACTAAGACTCCGGCCGATATCAATCCCGACGAGGTCCACGCCATCTACTTGACAGGTGGTCACGCAGTCATGTACGACTTCATCGACTCGGCTGCGCTGCACAAGCTCATTGTCGACTTGTGGACCCGCGGAAAAGTCGTCTCAGCGGCGTGCCACGGGTATCGCGACCTCCTTAATGTCCAGCTTGCGGACCGCACGTTCTTGAGTATGCTGTGCGGCGGTCAAATGAGGCCTCACCCGCAACCCCAGAATCAAATTAGCGGCCTTTTGCGCCAAAACAGACGACAATCGAACCACGGTCTTCAACTCCGGGTCCCCTGACAGTACAGTACACACATCAATACGCAATACGGTACACCTTCCACTGCCTTTGTTACTCAATCCAGTCATTTGTGTTTGCGGATTGTTCAAATGTCTGTTGGAATTTGATGCCGTTTAGCGCCCAAGACTGATGGTCCTTGGCTAGCAGTTTATCTTTCAGAAGAGGATGGGGACGCATACACGTCTACAGAGCTGCTTATATGCACACAGAAGGAAGGCCCGAGCACTACAGAGAAGTACGAGGACAATGAAAAAGCAGAAAGAGCAGCATTGGTGCGGTACCCTCGTTCTCTGGTCAGCTCGGTGCCACACTGCAGTGGCGCAAGTGGTTACGTAATCTCAACAAATGTCATGCTATTTGCATGAAATCGTTAAGATTTATGTATTTGCATCTTTTCTATGGTCTATCAAAGGATATTGTGTCTCCTATGACGGGAAACTCAATGTCGTCGAATGCATTGCGAGCCTGGTGTCATCGGACCAGGTCCGAGCCCCTCCGGCTGATGTGTGTGCCAAGTCGGTCCTCTTCCGGTGTCATAACCCTGTTCAATGTTGCGCTCGTACTGATCGGTGGCACTCAGTCGGGCCGGCGACGTCACCGGTCCGTCGCGCCGCGCTCCCAAAAGCCCATTGAATCGCAATCGTATCGATGAACCCCAGCCGGGCCCGCCTTGGCACTGAGGAAGACGAGGTGCATCAACTACCCTGCGGCCTACTAGCGGGCAAGCATGCACTGCGACGATCTGTGAACTCGCACTGCTCGTCGGTTATCAGCCGGCGGATGACGTCACCGGTCCGCAGCTCGGCGTTTCGGTGACTATCGTTGAATCGGGGAGCCCACTGTGCCACCTGTTGCGGACCGGCCACCGATTCCTTGGCAACGTTGCTGGAAAGTGGGGTGGCCCATGGGGCTTCCGGCCGATGATCCAGATTGCCTAAAGCCCCCTGCTTCTGTGATAAAGACCTCATTCTGGCTATCTTCAGATCTACCCCCACTGTCAGCTCTAACTTCGACAACCACCACCAGACCACCTCATTGGCGACCACCCGAAACAGAATCATTATGGCTGCTGTCATTGAGCGACAACTCGTTTCGGAGGTCCCGGCTATTGAGTCTCGGGCCGAAGAGAAGAAGAAGGATGACGATGAGTACCGCCACATGGAAGTGGTCGAAAAGGCTCAAGGATTGGTCGGTGCCGACCTGGAAGGTGCCATGGTCGCCGAGCAGGAAGAAAGTGAGATGACTTTTAAGGAGGCTATCCGAGACTACAAGGCAGCCGTCTTTTGGTCTTTTGCCATCTCCCTCTGTATCATCATGGAAGGTTACGATACTGCTCTTCCTGTGAGTCTTGATACAGTTCCCCACTGCCCCGCTGACACTGCAGGGTAACTTCAATGGTCTCCCCGCCTTTCGACAAAAATACGGTGTCTACGTCGATGCTCAATCAGGTTACCAGTTGACCGCTGCCTGGCAGACTGGTCTGAATTACTGCGGTGGCGTCGGATCAATCTTGTCGATTTTTGTCACTTCCGGGTTGCAACAGAAATACGGTTATCGACGAATCATTCAGGGTGGGCTTGCCGCCATGTTCTGCTTCGTATTCCTCCAATTCTTCGCCGTCAACATTGTCATGCTCGCTGTCGGTTACCACCTTTGCGGCTGGGCGTGGGGCGTTTTCCAAGCCAGCGTCGTCTCTTACGCCAGTGAAATCACTCCTGTAGCACTCCGAGGATACCTTACGGTGAGCGCCCCACAAATGAACATACGCTGATCCTGCCAGACCTACGTCAACTTGTGCTGGATTATCGGTCAATTCCTCGCCGCCGGTGTTTTGAAGGCCATGTCGTCACGAACCGACGAGTGGGGATTCCGAATTCCCTTCGCTATTCAATGGATCTGGCCTATTCCTCTGATAATCCTCATCAACTACGCTCCTGAGTCGCCTTGGTTCCTCGTCCGAAAGGGCCGTCTTGAGGAGGCTACGGCTGTTATCATCAGAATTCAGAAGAAGGGCTCCAAGGTTGACCCCCGAGACACTATCGCCATGATGATCCGAACGGACGACCACGAGAAGAAGGTGTCGGCCGGCACCACCTACTGGGACTGCTTCAAGGGCTCCGACCTGCGCCGAACTGAAATTGCCTGTTTCGCTTGGGCTTCCCAAAACCTCTGCGGTCTTTCCTTCGCCGGATCGTTTGTGTACTTCCTGCAGCAGGTCGGTATCTCCGCGGAAGACTCGTTCTCATTCAACCTCGGATCTGTTGGCATGGCTTTCGTCGGAACCATTCTCTCCTGGTTTATCCTGAACAGATTCGGCAGACGAACCATCATGGTCTATGGCTCCTGTTTCTTGACAATGATGCTCCTCATCATTGGTATCCTGACCGTTTCCCATGCCAACGGTGCCAAGTGGGCTCAGGGTGTTCTTATGATGCTCTGGGTGTTCATTTTCGACCTGTCTATCGGCCCGCTCGCCTATTGCATCGTGGGCGAAACGTCTTCGACCCGACTCCGAGGTCTTACCGTTGGCCTCTCCCGAAACGCGTACAACCTCGTGGGAATGCCTTTCGGAACCCTCTTCAACTACATGCTCAACCCTTCAGCCTGGAATTGGGGTGGATACACGGCCTTCTTTGCCGCCGGTACAGCCGCGATCGTCTGCATCTGGGTCTTTTTCCGTCTTCCTGAGATGCGCGGGCGCAGCTACCGAGAGCTGGACATCCTCTTTGAGCGACGCGTCTCTGCCCGCAAGTTTGCTACCACCAAGGTCGAGGCCTGGGAGGACCAATAAGGGCTGCAGAATTCCGTGTAGTCAAGGTGGTCGTGGTGGAATGATGCAACTTCGTCCTCAATGGGGTGGTGACACTGGTACACGGGTGACACAGGAGGCAAAGGTCAAAAGTCAGCGGTTAGGACAGACAACCGTCCTCGACAGTGCTCGTGCCTGGGCGGATTTGGCGGATTTGGCGGCTTTGGCGGCTTTGACCGTACAAAGTGTAAAAATGGGCGAGCGACAGCAGGAGCAAGCTTACGTCACAGTCACATCAGGCTCAATGTTCAGGCTCAGTTTGTTGTCACCCATTGTCTCCCAGTAATTCATCGCCAGAAACCACACACGCTAGACCTCCAAGATGACGCCAGCGCCGTGGTGGTTGTTGGAGATGGGAGAGTGCGCAGAGCCCCGGCGTGGGATGCGTGTCTGACCGACCCGACGAAGCGAGTTTGGCGACAGGGCATTGCGATGAAGCACGTCACTTTGCCGTTGTTGACGCCTTCACCACATCGGCCATCGCCTGTATTCTCAACTGCAACACTTGTCAGCAGAACCGAGCAGCAATGACGACTTGACTGCACATGCTCTGTAAGACAGGTGGATTGGTTGATAAAAGGCGCCCGGTTCGTGTACTATCTATCCCCATCAACCCAGCACAAACATGACGACCGATACTATCACCGCAGTCGACGCGAGCGTCACGACACTCAAACTCGCCCCTGCCCTCCCGGTCAAGGGAGCGAAACCCCAGTGGTTCAGTGAGACTGGGCTCTCGGACGACCTGTACCCCTACAAGCATCTTCTGCCGACGTTTGACGGTCACCTCAAGCTCCCCCCGCTCACCGAGTTCGAGCACAAGGATCCCGGACACGAGGCGAAGGAGCACGCCGATCCGCTCGCGTTCCTCGCCAATTCGGACGTCGACGAGCTGACTCCCCGCTTTGGATCCGAAGTCACGGGTGTTCAGCTCTCCCAGCTGGACGACGCTGGGAGGCAACAGCTTGCGCTGTTCGTAGCCCAGCGGGGCGTGGTCGTGAGTCTATCGACAGCGCGTGTTATTTGTGCCCCGCAACTGTTCTGTTTTCTTTAAACCACTGCTGACTGCCCCTCTCTGCCCTGCTATTGCCCGCTATTGCCCACTGTACAACCGCCTATCCACCACAGGCCTTCCGCGATCAAGACTTCATCGACCAACCACCCGAATGGCAGATCCGCAACTGGGGCCAGTTCTTCGGCCGTCCGCACATCCACCCAACCTCTGGCGCGCCAGAGGGCTACCCCGAGTTTCACCTCGTCTACCGCAGCCCCAACTCGACGCTCAACTTTGAGCGGCCCGACCAGCTCACCTCGGTCCTCTGGCACTCCGACGTCACATATGAGAAGCAGCCTCCCGGACTGACCGCGCTGTTCCTGTACGACTCGCCCAAATCGGGAGGCGACACGTCGTACGTTGACCAGCGCCAGGCGTACCAGCGTCTGTCACCGCCCTTCGCCGCGTTTCTCGAGACGCTCAAGGCGACGCACTCGGGCGTCGAGCAGGCTGAGCACTCCCGCAAAGGCAAGCGCGGTGGCATTGTCAAGCGCGAGCCGGTTATCAACGAGCACCCTATTGTCCGCCGACACCCCGTCACTGGCGAGAAGGCCCTGTTCGTGAACCGCCAGTTTACGCGCCGGATCGTCGGCTTCAAGAAGGAGGAGTCGGACGCGCTCCTGGAGCTCCTGTACGGGCATATTGAAAAGGGCGCCGACTTCCAGGTTCGCCTTCGCTGGAAGCCGAGGACCGTTGTTCTTTGGGACAACAGGGTCACAGCCCACTCTGCGCTCGTGGACTTTGACGCCGTCACCACGGCCAAGCGACATGGAGCCCGCATCACTTCACAGGCTGAGAGGCCGTATATCTAGTGTTCGGTAAGGGGGTATGAGAACGTTGTATATGGGGTCCTTATGTATTGCCTCGGCACCACGTTGCAGCCGGGTACGGCGAAATACAGCGGTGTCAGTATTCCTGACAGCTGACATGTGTCCGCGACATGCTGCCTTATGCTTTCCAAGCGTGCTGTCGGCCCAACCCAATCTTCAGACCCTTTGGCCGTGTGCCCATTGTTAGAGACCAGCGGAACCCGGTTTGTCAGACTAGCGCCTGCCAATGACCCGAGTGTCGCGTTGGTGATACGACCAGCTCCAGCGAGACCGCTTCAGATTGGCGGAGAGGACAAGCTGTATAGAGCCCGTGATGTAGGAGCACGATTGGGTCCGGATACCGGTACACACTTCGAGACGTGGAAGGCTTCCAAGAAGACAGGTGCTTGTTCGCAGCTTGGCCTATACATTTAGTGGGGTAATGACGGCGGAAGGTCCCAAAAGGTCACGTTGGGGAGGTGTGGTCCAAGATGATCAGGGGGGTCTGCAAAGACGACCCGCGCTTGTTTACCATGTTCCTCTCCTCCGACGTGAGGTGGGTGGTTCTACGGTTGCTTAGACTCCGTCTCCCCAGTCTCTACCAAAGATGCAATGGGAGACCCGGGAGTAGCACCCGGGACCAGCACTGTAGGTCACCATGGACCGGGGCCGTCACAAAACAGAGCCCGCGCTGCATCCACTGCAAAGACTACTCGCATATGTACTAGAAGGTGCCGACATCCGGTCCGAAATGAGAACCACTCTCAACCTTCAGCCATGGAACACTTTTCTTATCGTATGTGTTCGCTCCAACGTTGTTGAGTGCCCATGAAAAGACTGTCCCTGTGTAGGACAAGGCGAAGAAAATGAGAATAGTTGCCAGCGCCACACCGGTGTCCATTGACGCTTGCAGCAGATCTACGAGTGGAGTGTCAGGGCAGACGAATATGTCTCTAGCGAGCATTCACTCACAGTTGTATTTCTTCCACCAAGCGAACGCGCGGCGACGAATAAGATGGTTGAATAAGAACCCGAAGATGAACCAGAGCGAGTACTGCGTTGTGTTGGCAGGGGGAATGTTACCTGCGGCATTGAAGCTGTACTGTGTCAGTTTCGGGGTACGTCTTGGGTTGAGTGGCTCACAAAATTGGCGGGTTAACATACTTGACCCAGCTGTTGGGGTAGCGGCGATAGATGAGGTAAACGACCACCGTGAAAACCGGCTGTGGTGTGATGGTCAGTACGCGTTTGCTTGACACCACCAGAAAACGCACTCCTATGAGGAAAAAGTACATGATGGCGCTGTACACCTGTCCGTGCTGGAACATGCGTTGGGGACCGATAGTACCCCAAATGATGCTGGCGTTGTAGATGACCTTGGCACCAGCGCAGATGAAGCGTGCGGAATTGTTCGGATTGCAGAGGCCCTCAATGTGACCCATCATCCAGCGCAGAACGCCAGTAATCGTTGCGCATGAGAGGACCGCGGAGTAGAGCTGGGCGGCGAAGAGGAGTCGAGGGGAGATTTTCTGGCGTCAGAAGCACGGAGATGCATGTTCCTCACCATGTACTGGCCCAATTTGAGGTCAGCGGCAAAGTCCAGCCCGTGTTTGACTGAATTATATCCAAACGTCTTGACCATAATGTTGGCTACTGCCTTGCCTGGCCAGATGTAGCCCGCAATAAGCTCTGTGATAATGTTGAGGAACACGCGCTGGTTTGTCGTTCCCTCCAGAATTCCCTCGGGAATGATGAGGAGCGCCCCCAGGCCGCAGCAAAAGACGATGAAGCCCCAGACGGGGAGCTCAGTTGGCCAGTATCGAATAGTAAAGATTCCGAGTCCACAAACGACGAGAGTGAGGACACCGTACCACCAGTCGGGGACCTCTTTGTAGCTGTGTCCCTGTCAGCACGGGCGAAGTTACAGCACCCCTGGCTTGACGCACTTGTTCATCAACCGTTTGTGGATATCCTCACCGCCGTGAGCCGCATTCTTAAACTTGGCCACAATGTCCTTGCCATTCCAGAGAGCAATGTAGACAATCATGGAGGTGACTGCTGCAAATGACAGGGCATATGACAGTGAGTACGACATGGAAATGTACATTGGCGAGTACTCGTGGTATGCTGTCGCGTTGAAGTCGAGGGTTTCATGGTTAACAACACGGGATACGTTGTACGTCCCACCCGTGTTGTCGAAGGTGCTCGACGACAGAAGCGGGAGGCTATGAGGTTGTCAGTGCAGATCACAGGCGGGGGTTTGCCACCTCGTGTCTTACTAAGCGCTGTTCCAAACATTCTTGTAGTACAGGATCGGGGAGAGAAACAAGTAAAAGATAACTACGACCGCAAAGCAGTTGGCGGTGATGTAGAACGGCGTCATGAGCGGCTGGCCAGCATAGTTGATAACTGTCCAGTCAAACGAAATAGGCAAGAGACCCAACCCCGAGCTCATGCCAAAGATTGTATTGATCTTTTGATTGTGCGGCCAGATCCAAGTGATAAAAGCGAACGACGACAAGCATGTGGCAATGTAGTCCGGGAACCAGAACGTGATAAAGGCGAAAAGTGTAAAGTAGCCGAAGAATCGGTACCCTTAGGAAGCGTCAATACCAGAGACCAACAACAAACGGTGAACGCACGAGACAGGCTCCAGCCGTTGGCGGTGCCGGAGTCAGACTGCTCGTGAAGGGCACGGAAGAGTGCCGTAGAAGAGAGGGTCTGGGGCCATACCAATGCAGCAGGGTAAACGATCCAACGGCGGGCGAGGCCTGCAAAGCCAAAGCCCAGCATTTGAGACGTGAGGAGGTAGAGGAATCCAAATCCTGCTCCCTGCAGACGTCAGCAACAGCGCTGGGCCTAATCACTGACCCAGTCTCTGCCCCAGTATACGTCACTCTGGATGGCAACCAGAGCAGGCATGGCGTACGCGGGTGTCGAAGTGAGCGACACACAGATGACAATCACGGCGTGCTCCTTGATAGTGAATGGGCCAGGGTTGAGTCGGAACGAGAATCGCCCAAACCCAATCTTCCAGTCGGGCAAGAAGCGTGCCCAAACCTTGCCTATGGGGAAGACAAGGAGCTGCGCCACGACATAGCCCATGGTAAGCGATGGCTGCGTCGTCAGCTCAAGGTGTATTCCCAAAAGAGGTGTGGAACTCACGTAGCGGAGGTTAAAGAACTGGTTGACGCCCGCAAAAAGAATAACAAAGACGGTTAAGAGGAACCACATGCGCACGTCTGTAAATGTCAGCAGAGGACTGTGACATTCGTAGATATTCTCACTATTGACTTGGATAGTGGGGTCGTCCGTGTTTGGCACGTTGGCAGCAACCTCGGGGAACGGGCTCTGGTCGCCGTCGACGTTCCACTTGAAGGCTTGGTCAGGGACCACCTCCTTGACCTCATCATGGACGAAGGGATCCTTCTCGAGCCACTGCTTGTTGTCGTCGGCCTGTGCGGCTTCGAGATCGCCACTGACACTGGGTGATGGTGGCAGAACCGTCTTGTTCGGCTCGTCAATGTCGTGAACAGGGTCGTGGCCATAGTTGTCGTCAGCCGGCACAATCTTTTCCAGCACCGGCGCAGGGTGGTCGAGCTGGGACATGACAAGTGTGTTCTGGGCTAAAGTTCTGTCGTTGACATCGTTCACCAGGCTCACCTTTTATCGGCTTGCAGTGTATCCCCCCTCCACCTTTGCGGTGTCGGTGAAGGCAGTCCGGACTGCCGGCGTCTACCCACTCGCACGTCATCTTCACAAGACATTGCTCATGCCTGAAATAGACTGCGAGATGAGGGCCACAGTCCAAGCTCAAAGCGATGGAACCTGAAGCGGCCCCCATAAACAGGTGCGGGACACATGTAATGTGAGGGAGAGAGCGGCTAGTGTGTTCCTGGCACGCCATCGTCCACTGTTGTGGCGACGAACAGAGATGGCAAGAAACCGGCAAAGAGCGCTTGAGGTCTTGCACTGACCGCCATTGCACCCTGGTGCCAGCCGCGACCGACCGACTGACGGGTGGATGAGGAAAATGAAATCGCCGACCCACACCCAGGGAATCGCAAACTCGCTGCGCCGTGCCTGCTGCCAGGCCGTTGGCGCGCTTGCGCGCGCTTGGGAAGACGCGAAGACGCCGTAGTCGGTGGGATCGGTGGGTCGGGATCGGCAAGTTACGCAAAGTCCCTTCTGGTATGCGACCTAGTGCACTGGCTGCCCTGCTTCGCTCTTCTGTGAGTGTCAGCAAAGAGTCCTGGGGACCCGGGGTCACTAACGTGTGATATGGTGTATACATGGACTATGGTGCGGTACTCGGACGCTGCCCAGACGTCACTTGCTTCTCTGCGTCGTTGGCGAAATAGAATCACATGCGTTTGGCCTTGCGCTTGGTGGCAGACACCTCGCCGGCCGCACGAATAGCCCAGGTCTTCAGGTATCAGCTACGGGTCTTCCTCGGAGGAACATACCAGCTCATAAGTCGCAATCGCGTCGTCGTATGAGCACAGGACTGCTCTGTCGCTGGCGGAATCGCCGATGATGTCAATAAAGCTAGACACCTCGGTGTAGAACGGGTCGTCGGACGTGTAAGTGGTCACTTCTGCCGAAGTCAGCGTCGGACGCCATGCACCACACGCACCTGTGATCTCCTGTCCAGGCCTGCGAACATGGAGCTGGGGAGTTCCGTACGGGTCGACGAGCTTGAGTTTCCAGCCGTCCGCAAGCACTGTGAGTTCCGTATCGTACCCTCCGTCTGCGCGGCCTGGTCAGTCACAGGGTCTTTGAACCCCACCACCCACCATGAAGCGCAACACCGTGTACCAGTGTAGCCGTCGCCCCGCTCTCCCACTTCCAGATGGCGTCCGTGATGCGGGGGATACTAAACTCGTCGGGAATGTCCGACTCGAAAGTGCAACGGCTGAGCCTTCCCGGTGCCTCTGAGACTTCGAGAACGTGGGCCAAGACGGTGTCCAGATCAGCCTCCGAGCCGGCAAGGTAGCGGCAGAGGTCGACAATGTGCGTGGCCTGAGAAACAATGGCTGGGTTTGGTCAATGAGGTTGGGCGCGGGTTTGGACTCACGACCAGGCTCCTGCCGCAGATCAAAATAAGACACACGGTCGTTCGTGCCGGCAAACTCGTACGCCATAAGATACATGGCAATGGTGGCGGTGACCGTGAGGTTGTGCTCTTGAATGATACGCTTCATTTGCTGAGTGGCTGTATACCTTAAGCAATGTTTAGATGCATACGGGACTCACCCTCAAGGTATCGCAGCATGTATCCGACACTCGTGCGCGTTCCAGCCGATGAGAGCAAAGAGCTGACACTCTTGGCATCCTCGGCCGTCCCGCTGGTGATCGGCTTTTCGAGGAACAATGCCGCGCGGGGAAAGTGATGTTGAGCTTGGAGTTCGGCGTCACTGCCACTGAGCGACGATCCACGAAAGTTGGGTGGAATTCCAAATATGAT
Source organism: Apiotrichum porosum (assembly GCF_003942205.1). Lineage (NCBI taxonomy): Eukaryota > Fungi > Basidiomycota > Tremellomycetes > Trichosporonales > Trichosporonaceae > Apiotrichum > Apiotrichum porosum. The sequence continues at coordinate 937,861 of NW_021167119.1, read as the reverse complement.
GAGGCTGGGCATGTCAGAAGTGACGCATGGCTTGCTGCTGTCACATACTGTGGAGTGGACTCTGCTGAGAGTCCACGGGCTGCTGCCTCAATGTTTGGGAACACTTGCGACGTCGAGTACCCCACAACATCTGCAGCTCGCTTGATGCCGAGCTGTTGTTCCGCGCTTTGCGTCCGGATCCACAACGCCGACGACACAAAGGCGGTCCCCTAGCTTCCTGGAAAGGTTGGCAACTGGTTGTGCGGGCCGCTCACTTTTCAATGCGTGTAGTCTGTGGGTGTCAGCGATCTTGTAGTGACTAGTGCAACGTACGTGACACCACGGTCCTTCGATGGTCCCTGCAACGGTTAGCACAGCTGGCCCATCGCCGTTGCTACGGACCAAAGTTGACCATGCCAGCTCCCAAGAGAAGCACGTTGAAGGGGTCTGACACGGTCATCGTGGGTCGAGTATATGAACGGTCGGCGTATGGGAAGGGCTTCAAGTTGGGGAGTCTAAAGGGTCCGAGGAGCTGAAGAGCCATGATGCAAACAAACTCGCTTACGACTTGAAGGCCGGACAGTAGTGTTGCTGGTTGTGCTCGGAAGCAGGTGTTGTTCGATGCAGGTGACCACACATGCCCCCACAAGTGCCGCCGAGCCTTGTGACCGATTCGATCAGCATCTGGTGGACGGCCATCACCGACAGACGGACGTCACTGCGTGTGCGATTAATGCTTTGGGTTTCTCGTGTTCGTCTCGTGCCGTCCGCTGCCTCCTCGTCCACCCAACAGATTACTCCCAAGCAAACCTCCAATGAGTACAGACTGCATTTCGCTTCGGCACTAGATACTGCATACATACTCCCTGCTTACTTGCGCTGGCCGTAAGCCTTGGACGCGTAGTCACCATTCTCCACAATGATGTTGGCCGGGTTCTGCGGCTTGCCTTGGAGATAGTTGTCAATAATCTCCTTCGTGCCGTTGGCGTAGCGCTCCTGCGCATCGATGGTAGTGCCACTGTAGTGGGCAACCATGGCTACGTCTGTCAACAAAGGGAAACAAAGGAGCAAAAGCGCGTATAAGCGAGCTTGGGACCCGTCGGATGACAGTCCGGCGACGGACTCGAAAGCGGCCACAACTGCCACTCACCGTTTCCATTTCCGTTGGGAGCGCGCATGTCGCGCCAGGGGTGGTCGGCAGGTGCGGGCTGAACGTCCCAGACGTCACCGCCGTAGCCTGCAAGGTGTCCCGACTCGAGAGCCTCAACGACAGCCATGCGGTCGCAGATGGCGCCACGGGCGGTGTTAATGAGCCAGACACCCTTCTTCATCTTGGCAATGGCCGCCTTGTTGATCAAGCCGCGAGTGCCCTCGTGCAGGGGGCAGTTGACGGTGATAACATCACAAGAGGACAGCAGCTCGTCAAGAGTCGCGACACGGCGAGCGTTGATGGCCTTAGCGGCATCGGCGGGGAGGTCGGTGTAGTCGAACCACAGGAGCTCCTTGGGGTTGAAGGCCTCGAGACGCTGCAGGACACGGTAACCAATACGGCCGCACCCAATGGTACCGATAACCTTGCCCTCGAGGTCGTAAGCGTCGCGGGCCACCTGGGCGACGTTCCACTTGTGGGCGATAATCTGTTCATGGGCCGGGACAAAATTGCGAACAAGAACGAGCATGGTCATGATGACGTGCTCGGCAACGGACACGACGTTGGAGCCCGACACCTCGGCGACAGTGATCTTCCTGGCGTTGGCGGCGTTCAAGTCAATGTGGCTGGGGAGTGATTAGCTAGGTACTAGAGTAGCCACCATGACAACTCACTCGGAACCGACACCAGCGGTAACACAGAGCTTGAGGTTCTTGGCCTTGTCCATGACCTCCTTGGTGAGGTAGCCTGGGTGAAACGGCGTGGTAACGAGAATCTCAGCCTAGGCGGGGTGTCAGCAGCTTCTGGAAAGCGGTCTGCATAGCCACTCTTGACTGACATCAACAATGTTCTTCTGGAATGCGGAGTTGGGTCCCTCCTTGTCGTCGGTGACGACAACCCTGGACGTTATCAGCGCCACCCCCCTTGTTGGTACTTACTCGTGACCGGCCTTGACCAGCCAGTCATAGATGCCGAGCTTGTTCTCGGTGGTGCCGAGGAGGCGGGGCTGCTCCTTGGCGGCCTGGCCACCAGAGTAAAGAACGATGAGAACCTTCATTGTGTGGTTTGGATGTGGTTGATGAGAGGAGAGTAACGTGGGTGCGTGTGGGCGATGAGTCGTGTTGGACGTCGTCTCTTCCCACAGTGCTGTATATATATGACAACGAACGTGGGGGGTGGTCTAGTGTTGTTGCTTGGTCCGGACCGACTGCGTCACCTGTGCGTGTGGGCACTGCCCAGAACAGGTGCCAACCATCAGGCCCCCGCCCCCCTGGGAACCGCGCTGGCCGCGGCTGGGTGGTTGGCAGTGGTGTGAGGCCAAGGGGGTCTTGTGATCAAACGAGTGGCCGGAGTGGGGGCCTCGTATCGGTTGCCCAGGCCATTCGGTCAATTCGCGCGCGCGGAATGTCTCATTTCCGCCGTCCGCTTGACCCACAGTACCATAATGCGCATGACGCACCACCACGCGCACCACGTCGACGTCCCTCCGCCTTAGCCCCGGCAGTGTGCGGTACTGAATCCCGCACTTTCCCGGCGGTGCTTAGTATGTCGTGGGGGGCCTGACACTAGCAAAACGTCAACTGTCAGACTCTCCGCTAGCGGGTGCTGATGCCCACCAGGCCCAGCGTTTACCAGCTACCCTCCGATACGGGGGGTTCCTCTTATGCTTCTGTGCGACTGCGGCGTACACACGGTTACCCCGGCACAGAGCATATGCATCCCCCACACCTCGTCCGCGGGGCCGTGCTATCCCCACTATCGCAACAACAACCCAACGCGTCCACGTCGGTGGATCTGTGGGGTCGAAACGCGTCGTACCCGTGTGTGTGTGGGGGGGGGGGGGGGGGGGGGGTCAGACCCCCCCCAGAGACCGGAGAGCAGACTGTCCGTCAACCGGAGTGGAGGACGTCCACCTTGTCGTCCACGTTCAGCCCTGCAGTTTCCGACGCGGCCGGAAGGACGTCGTGGTCGTTCTCGACGCTCTGGGCCTCATTGTTCTTGCCCCTCTCCATCTCCAAGACCGCCTCTTGCATCTCAATGGCACAGTGAAGCGCCCACGCTGACACCCGCTTGCGGAGGGCCACAAACGTCTCAGTGGGTACTTCTTTCGTCTTGAGCCCCTTCAACGTGGTCGGGAGGACAATGCTGTCGATGCTGCCCTTGAGACCATGGCGACGGTGACGGTCAATGTTCAAGTCTCGACTGGTAAGGGTAGGGCGGTAGCTGGCCTATGGGTAAGCCCGCTTTCTTGTCGTTTTACACTTACGTGGACTGGGCGAGGCGTGGTCCCTGCCGTGTGGTGGACGGTAACTTTGGATAGCTTGGGTGTAGCGAGCACGCTGCGAAGCGGACGACCAGGCCTTGGGGTACCATTGCTCTGGATGGTGAGCAAAGATGTCACGGTGTACGTTCTACTCACGTCCTTGCACGCTCCGCGGGGGCGGGGAGACTTTGAGGTGGTGGATGTCTTCGAGTTTTTGATCTGTCGACCGTGTGAGTGAGTGGATGACGAGCTGGGGTTCCACATACCAGCTTTGCGACTCCGCTGGCGTCGTTGTCATAGGGCTTGGTGAACTTTGGGACTCTAGCCTGTTTGAACGCTGGTGTCTCGACGAAGCTTCTGACACGCATCATGGGCGCGAAACGGACATGGTGCTCGTGTTCGGCCATGGTGATGAAAGGTTTGAGAGCGACAGACGGTTGGGTGTTGGCGAACGTTGAAGACGAGGGCGAGGAGGACATGCTGGACATGTTTGTGTCGTGGAGTCGGTCGCTCGAGCCCATCACCTTGTGTGACACGATCGTCCTGCCGTGACCGCTGATCGCTACAGCCCTCCACTGACGTCGTGCACCCATCCAACACGACTGGTGGTGTCGTGTTGGGTTCTAACCTGGGCCCTTGAGTCTCACCCCCTCTCTGACCAACACAATACAGCAGTCTATACATGCAGCACCACCAACTTGGGGGTCTATTAATTGTCCGTCGATGAGAGATGAGTGGGGCTACGCGCCGGGGGTACCGGCGCCAGTAGAAGGCGTTGTGGAAGCAGCGACGACTGGGACGCGTTCTGCGGTGGCGAGTCCGTCCACCGATTCAACTTCGGAAGGGTCCGACAGGGCCCGCGAGAGGCGAGACGGTCCCGCACCGGGGTCGGAGAGCGCATAGTCGGTGCTGTCGCGGTCGCTAACGGCCCAGGTGGGGTCATAGCTTGGGGGGATGGTGTCAGGTAGGCGACCAGCATCGAGTTCCTGCTCTAGGCTGGTAAAGCCTGCACCACGCGCCAGCATGGCAGCCGAGGCGCTCTTGGAGCGTGCAACGGTGCTGACAGGAGTGGTTTGGTCCTGACTATGGCTGTTGATGACCAAGCCCAGGCTAGAGTCACGCGATTCGGCCATTGCGGCTGCAAGTGTCAGAAGAGCGACAGAGGAGGACCCACGGAGAGAAGGAGGGGCATATGGCGGGCTGAGATACGGCTGGTCGACAGCGGCGTCTGGCTCCTCGTCGATTTCAAACGCGCCATTGTCTGCCTCAAACGTGCGAGGGGCACCTCTGGACGGGTGGTCAGCTATAGCGAAAGACGACTCGACTCACCTCTTGCGCTCGTGACGGCGGTTCATGTACCACACGCCGAAGCCGACGATGACGGCCACGACCACGAGGCCACCAACAACTCCGCCCGCAATCGCACCAGCGTTTGTCGACTTGCCCCCACTGCCGGAACTTGAGTTTGAGGAGGAGCTGCCGGTGTTGGAACCGCCGTTCTCTCCGCTGGACGAGCCTGTTGTCGTAGTCCCAGTTGTTGATGACGTCGAGTCGGTGGTGTTTGTCGTATTGGCGGCCCTGTTTGTCGTCAGCTCTTTCCATTGCAGCCAGCGTTTTACTCACTGTATTGACGAGTAGAACGACATTGAGTGAATCCCTATCGGCCCATTGATGGTGGCTATGCCGGCCACAGTGAAAGTGAGTGTGTAATTCTCGGCTGGGTCGAGAGGAGAGATAAAGTAGTTGACGGGGTTGGTGTACTCGCGCGTAGCCGTGTACGTCGAGTTGGCACTGCCTCCCTGAGGTGGTGCCGGGCTGAGACTGACAGTGTAGTAGGACACTGTGGGCTGGGACGCGCCCTCGATGGAAAAGTAGCTCGTGTTGGCGGGAATGTCGACTGTGAACGACGATCCGACCTGGCCCACAAGGACGGGGTAATAGAGTGCCTGTGTGTCCCCTACAATGTCGCAATCAGTCCAAGTCCAATGGGGTGGTCCTGCTACTCACCATCACCTCCGATAGTCCACGATTGGGCCCACGCCCCACTGTACGTGTACAGGGCGTTTGGTCCGCTACTGGCGCCTGTCGCGTTGGAGCCCGTCAAGAAGAGCTCCTCGGTAACACTGGCCGCGCTAAAGGACGATCTGGGGGCCCGGTCAGCATGCTGTGTCTGCGATGACTGCGCTGGCTGCGGGGACTCTGTCTTTCCGCTCCTCTCACACTTCAAACGCAGCCTGGGTCTGGACGTTGACGCTGTCGAGGGTGAGGTTGCCGTTGTTCGAGTTGAGGCTGAGGGTTGCCGAGTGGTAGCCGGCGGACACTTCGCGGTAGGCCAGGAGCGGGTTGTTGGCGGTTGGGGTAAAGTCATAGTTGACGCCATCCACCGTCAGGCGCAAGTCGTTGCCTGAGGCTGTGCTCCCAAAATAGTAGACGCCGGTACCGTAAAAGGACAGGTCAATGTATGCGCCGCCCAGCGAGGTGTAGTGTGACGAGTTGCCTTGGCCATAGACGCTGTCTGACGAGGTGGCGGGCTTGGCAGAGTTGCTGTATGTGTTGTCCCAGCCGATGGTGGCGCTGGCAACTGTGCTGGGGGTGTACACGAGCATGGTGTCCATGTCGTTCAACGTGTAGTTGAAGGTGACATTCTTCAGAGTGCCGGCGGCCAACGTGACGTTTTCAAGCGCTGCAGCGGCCTGCGCTTGCATGAGCCCCAGGGCGAGGCCGAGGAGGAAGGCCGAGTGCCCCATGGCGGGAGGGAGGGAGAGTGAGTTGAATGAGAGAGAGAGAGAGAGAGAAAGAGAGAGAGGAATCTGGACAGTGTGTGTCTATCTCCTCTCGGACCAACGTGGGCCATGGGGTCGATGGTTCTCGTGAATCCCCCCCTGGGCGGCGCAACAGGACCCAAGCTTGGCGGCGCTAGTGGGCCCCCACACACACCCACACGCTCACAAGATCACAAGAGACACACCGACTGCGCTTTTAAATACATGCTTATGCATGCATGCACACGCTATGCCATGCATATCCCCCGGTGCATGGGGGGGGGAAGAAGAATCATCAATAAGACCGGGGGCCGCAGTCTGTTTCGTTTGGCCCCCCCCGTCAACCGCGCAACCGCCCGACCCTCTCTCCCATATCCCCCCCTGTGGTGGCGTTATGAGAGCAGTGCGGGCAGGGGCCGCTCGTCGTGTGAGAGAGACAGTTTGCCCAGCAGTCACTCGCAAGCAGCAGCATATGCATCATGCATGGGACAGAGCACAGACGTACAGAGTCTACATGAGACAGTAGTGAACCGTCGCTGTAAACAAACAATCAAAAGCACCCACAGGCCACAGGCCACACCCATGCCACCCAGCAATGACGTCACACAAGGCCACAGTGGTTTTGGCCTGAAACCCAGAGATCCAGAGACCTCCACACGCCTGGTGTCGGTAAACCTTCGGCACACAAGTCACGTGCAAAAGCGGGGCACCACCGCACCACCTTTTTGGTATCTGGCCATCTTGCATCTGGTCGAGGTCACTACGATCGTTGCAAAAACACTAAACAGTTAAATGGAGTGTGGTGCCCGCGCTGCACCTTTACAGGCGCAACACGTTCGGGGCACACCTTTACGCCGTTTCCGGATCCCTCCTACGACCGCCCTGTCACACCACGGTAACCCGGTCACTGCTACCGCACAGGCTGATGCGACCAGCCCCCCCATTCACAGCTCACTGAGACGAAACACTGATAACACCCTGATGGGGAGTTGCGGCCAAAAAAGGAATTCATACGGAGCACTAATATAAGAGAGAGGGGGGATGGGGGGGGGGGGGGGGGGGGGGGCAGTGTACAAGACATTGGGCATTGGGTCTCAGAAGGTAACAGAGCGGAAAGTGGAGCGGCCACGAATAACAGAAGGGGGAGGCGCGTTCTCGTCCTGGAACCCGCGGCGCCTCGAGGCTGTGGTAGGGACGGTGCAGACGCGACGGGGGGTACCAGGCGATTGGTCGGTGTTGATCGCGCGTGAGTTGCCAAAGGCCATGCGGACACCGACGGGGGACCATTGCGGCGAGGGGGGGAGAGCGTTCATGTGGAGAGGAGTGGAGAGACCACGGCGCTGAGAGTGGCGACGAGGTGAGGCACGAGGACTCTCGGCAGGGTCCGTGGCGGCACGCTTGCGAACAGGAGAGCGGATGATGGCCGGAGTAATGGGCGGGGTAGTAGTGGTCACCGTGGAATCCGTCAAAGGAGAAACTGTGGACGTCGAGGAGGAGATACTAGTGGTGACCGTAGTGGTGACATTGATGCAGAAAACAAAAGTGGCATGGGGGCGGTTGGCGAAGGGCATGTTGGTGATGTGCTGTCTGTGTGACTGTGAGACCTGACTGATCAGCTCCCTTCCTGGAGGGAATCTGCTTGCTCACGATTTGGATTTCCGGAAAGGTGGGGGGTAACTAACAAGGCAGATGGGCTCTCGGCGAGGCCTGACTCCGCGACGGTAAGGACAGACTGGACCCGTGGGTGGGCCGGTGGGAAGGAATGGCTGAGGGACTTGATGGATGGAGAACCAAGACACCGCTGGCCAGACTTGACTTATATCCTCAGCCAGTGGGGCTCAATGTCGACTACCGCCAGTAGTCGGCACGGCAGAAGACGACACAGTCGGCCAGTGCTGCCCGCTCGCGTCGCTGCTCATTGACTGGAATAAGGCCCTGAGCCGAGTGATGTCTCGCCCATAGACCCTTCCCTTCCCGCCTGCGAGGCGAGTAGTCATCTGTGCATCTGTTGCACGGTCCTCGGCGCCGCCGAAGGTGCAGACAACAGAACGTCCATGATGAGATCTGTTCAGGGTATCCAGGTCGGCTTGGCGGTTCGTGTCGCGCAGCTGTGTCCTCTACTTACCAGATAATGATCACAGCAGGTTTGCCCAAAGGTCGCGGTCCACCAAGTACATACTGGCTGACGCGACATCTGCAGTACTGGCCATGGCGGTGTATCGAGCAAGCTTTCCCCCTTTCGTGGTCAGCGCGAACGTGTTCTACGCACTTCTGGTCACCCAGGACCACAAAAGCCCATCATGGTCGTTGAACAAAAGACGGATCGACGCGTTGTGACAGACGCGTTCGCCAGGACCTTGGCACTTGCCGCATTCGGCCATCAAAAGCCCATCGTGACCTACGCGTCTACTCACGGTCACACCTCCTCCTTGGACCATCTACTGTCCAATATGATGGTCCTGCATGCCAAGGGTCGATAAATCTATGACAGAAGTCTACTGGCATGCATATGGAAGCACGTACCGTTGCCATAAAAACGAGGGACGCTTCAGGCTGCTTCCTTAGGCTTGTACGCGCACCGCTTTGAGGCAGTCACCAACACGGGCCCGGACCTCATCTCTGATCTCTGACTGACAGATCTCTTTACGCCACAGTGCGCAAACTTCTCATTGATGGCACACGGCTACCGCATTGGTGGCCACTGGCCACTGGAGCACATCGAGAGAGAACAGACCGGAAGGAGTACACGGTTCCGTTCTGCTGCCCATCGTGCGACCTGCATCTCAGTTCGTGATCGCAGGAGAATAAAGGATGGGTCACCCACTCCGCTTATGCCTCAGGTTGGCCTGCACTGTACACTGTGCTGGTCATGGGGGACGCAGTAACACAATTGCGAATTTGCACCCCTCGATTCCTGGTGAGAGCCCTCGTCGCAAAGTCGTCCATTGTCTCTATTTCTACGTCTACGTCACAATAATGCGGGCTCGCCCCTGTCATTTGCGGTCGCCCTTTCTTAACCGCAGCACGGTGCCCAACGATAGCCTTGATGCCATAGACCGGCTCGGGGTTGCTTGGGCCATACGAAACTCTGAACTGGCCGGGGCGACTGTGAAGACTTGAGGCTGGGAGCGAGATCGATGAAACAGCGAGTCTCTTGAGACCACAGTTGAAGCAGGCAGGCCTCTGCTGTGTTGCTCGCGAGTCCTCTCCAAGTGCAGTTGGCGAAGCTCTGCAGTGGATTTGAAGGGGCCAATGTTTCGAATGAAGCCGTACTGGGATCCGAGCATTGTCCATTGTGGGGTAGACGCTGTGTCCTGATTGGGCTGCCTGGAGAGCGAACGTCAGTACTCAAACATCCTCGACGGTTTGACCAACTCGTCTGAACTCGATCGGTCAGGCAGTGCTGGATTGTCTGTCGCACAACTTGCCCAACTGTCAAATGATCGGCAATCGGCAGCTTCATGGGCTGGGCGAGACACTGGCACCGCATGGGTGATGGCGGGGGCGGCTGAGAGCTTTAGCCATATCCACAGTGGATTGTTCGAGGCAGGAAGCTCACAGCTCTCTGTTGACAGCTTGTCTGTCAGTTGAGAGTGATTGAGCATGAAGTGGGTACGAGAGGACAAGAGCGAATATGAGGGGTGGCAGCATCAGTGGGCGGTGGTCTCACTGATGGGGATGCGGTGCGAGGGGAAGGAAGCAGTCCGCTTCCTCGACACACAGCAAAATTGCCCCATCACACCAACACTTGTTGTGCTCGCAGCTCCATACCCTCATATGCATGCAGCTGGTGGAAACAGAGGAAACCAGACGTTATCTATCTACGCAGCCTTCTCCCCGTGGGTCCCCTCAGTCTTGCCGGCGGGGCCGTTCATGTCAGACAGACGTCGATGGGTGCATTTCGGAGAGTCAGTACGTGCGTGACTGGTGCGTGCCAGATTGCCTGATACTTGATCGTATCGGTAGTGTTTGGAAATGGCCTGCGACGATTGGCAAACGTGGCCACGCCGGTATCTTATATCTTGTGCTCGCAAGATAGTCATGTTTGCCGACACAAACACGAAGACCACGACAGCATCAATCCCACGATCCCAAGCGCCACGGCTGTACGGATGTTTCGAGGATGTAACATATCCTGGACCCTCGCCTACTTTTACAATCACCGCAACCCGTTTTCACTTGTTGCGCTTTGAGCAGTCCACAAAGCTATGCTACTGGTCAGTTCTGCCCACCTCTAGGGGAGCTCGCGCACGATCCCCACTCTCTTTCCAGCCGCAATACTTCGGAGCACGTCTTGCAGAGCGATGAGTGAGCGTTCCAGCTAGGCGCCACCGGCCAACACCGAGCCCGAGACTCACTCCCGCCATGGGCCATGGGCGTTTCGGGCGCCGGCCGTGGGCCAACAGCTTGGCGTGTGGTATATATACACCAGGCCAACATCCCTTGTCGCATTGTTCTGCCCTACACGCTCCTCGTCCCACTCCCGCCCATCCTCACGCTCGTTTCCTTGGCCATCTTGCGTGCCATGGGCGCCTATTCTTCAGATTCCGGAGGGACAATGTCCAGCCAGGACTATACTCTCAAACGCTTCCCGTGGAGGAACAAGACTACGCCATGGGCCGATCTTGTCAATCACGAGTACAAGGGGAGCGGCACAGAAACCGATCCCTATGTGGTCGTGTGGCTGCCTGACGATGCCGAAAACCCGTTGACCTTCAAGCCACGTTACAAATGGAACATCACCATCCTCGGTGAGTTGCAGCGTCCTCCCAGGGCCTTTAGTGTACGGCGTGCGGGCTGAACACCTGCAGCTGCAATGGGCACCCTGGCTGTCAGTATGGGCAGCTCAATGTTGAGTGCCGCCATCACAGCTATTGAGGAAGCATTCCCGGGCTTCAACACCATGCTCTACATTATGGGTGAGTCCTGGTCCCTCGATCCCTCAGGAGATCACCGGCTCACGTTCAAAGTTACGGGCATTTACGTTCTTGGATTTGTGGTGGGCCCGTTGCTTTGGGCACCAGCTTCAGAGATCTTTGGACGCCGTTCCATGTTCATCATCACGTACATTCCCTTCACCGCCTTTTGTGCTGCTGTGTGCGGAGCCAAAGACCTCAATACATTGCTCGTGTTGCGCTTCTTTGCAGGCACCTTTGGCAGCAGCACCATGACCAACGCTGGTGGCATCATTGCCGACATGTTTGACCCAAAGCAACGCGGTCTTGCCATGGGTGTCTATTCGATCATGCCCTTCCTCGGTCCCACCATTGGCCCCGTCGTGAGTGTTCGGCACGGGCATACAAGGGAGAGGACTGACAGTCGCAGGGCGGTGGCTTCCTTTCGCAGGCCGCCAAATGGGAGTGGGTCGGCGCGGTCATCGCCGCCTTTGCTGGCATTCTCACCATCATCTCCACCATCCTCCTGCCGGAGACGTACGCACCTGTTCTTCTGCGTCGCCGCGCCACTCGACTTTCCAAACACACCGGCCTGGTGTATCGCTGCCAACATGACGTGGCCAAGCCCCTTCATACAAAACAGCTGTTCTTGAATCAGCTCCGTGTCCCTTTGGTCCTCCTCTTTACTGAGCCTGTCGTCTTACTTACGTCTCTCTAGTGAGTAGATGCCTCTACAGTGTGGCTAACGAGATTCAGCCTGTCTGTGGTGTACGCCATTCTCTACGTAAGCCCCCGAAAAGCCAGCTTTTGACTGACTTTACAGATGGAGTTTACAGCTTTCCCTATCGTGTTCCAAGGTCATCGTCACTGGTCACCAGGCATCAGCGGGCTGGCATTTGCCGGTGTCACAGTTGGAGCCTTCCTAGCTCTGGCGGTCCTGATGTTCTATATCAACCCTGCATACGCCAAGGCCCATCAGAAGAATGGCTACATGCCACCGGAGGCCCGCTTGCCTGGCGCCATTGCCGGCGGCTTCCTGCTTCCGTGAGTGCCGTTACTACGTGTGTTGTTTTTCATGAAGCTCATGTCCCAGTATGGGTCTCTTCATCTTTGCCTGGACTTGCATGCCCGTCCGCATTCACTGGATTGCGCCCATTATCTCGACTGTCCCGTACGGGGCTGGTCTTGTGCTCCTCTTCCTCAGCGTGTCAAACTATGTTGTCGACTCGTATCTGCTAATGGCCGCGTCGGTGCTGGCCGGCGGAACAGTGATGCGTTCAATCCTTGGTGTCGGTGCGTCTTCTTACATGCTCAAAACCTCTGTCTTCTGACTATCTCTCTCTCAGTGTTCCCCCTGTTTACCGCCGACATGTACACCAACCTCGGTCCCCAGTGGGCCGGCACGCTCGTCGCCTTCCTTGCCCTCGCCTTTGCTCCGGCTCCAATCCTCCTGTACATGTACGGCCGCAAACTTCGCCGCATGACCAAGATTGGTCGCGAGGCAGACGACCTTGGTGTGATGATTGTCAAGATGATGCAAGCTCAGCAGGCAGCTGACCAACATGCTGCTCATCCTGAAGTTCACCGATCGCCCGACGAAGACGAAGAGGAAGCCATTGCCCGTTCCATCGCAGACATGGACGAGGAGACCGCCCTGGACACGATGGTGGAGTTGGTCCGGACGGAGACACGCAAGACACAAGCGTCTCAGCGCTCGGGATACGGTGAAGGGGAGAAGCAGTCGTAAGAGATGCGAGGTTGTTTTCAGGAACAAGATTTCATAGACGCCAAGACATGTACACCGTGCGGCCCATTCTTAACCACGGTCCTCGGCCACAATCTCTCTCAACACCACGCTCCGCCAAAATGTTCCAAAGGGGCCAAAGGCCAAGTATGGATTGAGTGATGTGCTTCTTCCACGGCATCACGTTCTTGGGCGGAACTTTAGCTCTGGGGCTCTGTGGTGCCGCGGCGCTTGTGTATATATGTGTGAGGCGCTGCCAAACCCCCAAAAGCAGGTGGCCACGATGAGGCGACGGGTGGTGAGCACTCGAGCATTCTTGCGGTGTGTATTCGGGACCTTGGCGCTTTGGCCTTTGGGCGGCGTTGTGTGAGAGCATGCCTACCACCTCTCGACGCCACCACTCCAGTGTGCTCAATGGTGCGCTCGCTGATATCTCGGAATGCACAAGGATAAGGTACCCACCCACCTTGTGCCGGTAGCAAGCCACTCGGGGTGAGGTGAGCAATCCGACACAATCCAAAAGGCGCTCAGACTTGTTATTCGTGACGAAGGCATCCTTCCACCACAGCAGCCTTGAGACTCATGGACCGACTAGATCTCCTGCTTATAAGACACATACCAGCATCCAGCAGCCCAGTTCGCCAGCTCCATTGACGCCGCACGGAACCACGATGGCTCGTGCAGCCAAGCGCCTCGTGAGGTACAGACTCGTGTTCGGCGTGTGTGCTTGCGGCGTCGCTGCGGCGGACAATGCGTTTCCAGTGAGATTCCTGGTGAGCTGTAAAGGACCGTCCAGGTCGCTATCTATACATACACGTCTCTTGCATCAGAATGCACCCTCCTTCTTGCTCACCACCGTCTTCACTTTCTCACGTTTCTGCCCGCAAGTGCTCCATCGCCAAATGCCAGACCAAGCAATGTATCGTCAAGAGGCCCAGCGCTACGTCCGCCGTCGGCTGCGATCGTTCGTTGACAGCATGGTCCTGGAGGCAAGTCCATGCACCTGGGCGTGAATGCTGCTAAACAAGCAACAGCTATCCGAGCATCCCACCTGGGCAGCACACACAGCCTACTTGAATGCCACGATTCAAGTTGGCAAAACACAAGACTGTTACGTGCAGTTTTCACATGGCCAATACGGGCGTCCTTCTGGAACCCGGCCACACGCTGGCCCCGACCCTCCCTCGCCAGTGATACCAGCCAGTCGGCACTCGACGAGACAGAGCACAAGCGGCCAGTTGTCCCAAGGATCACATGGAGTATCGCACCAGTTTGCACCACCTCGGTCAGCACTACACCCGGGCTCATCCTTCCCTCCTGGGCAAGGAAGCGGTGATGAACTATTTGTTCCGGTCCATCCACCCACTCTAGCCCAACAGGCGGCAATGCAGCAAGCCTTAATTCAGCACAAACAAGCACACGTCTTCACTCACCAGGTACGTTCAAGTAGGCATTGGTACACTAACACGCAGACTCTTCAGCAACAACACGCGCATGGCACCGAACGCCAGCGGCCGTCAACGGCTTCGACTTTGAGACGATTCTCGGCAGAAGTCGCTCCAAAGGAACCATCATCGCCGTCTGCAAAGGCCCTCTCCAAACTGCGGGTATCGCCACCCACTAGCCAGATGGGAGCGGGCACACCTGGCAAGCTTGGCACTTGAGTAGACCGCCCACAAGCTCGAGAAGGGATGGCGCATCGGCAGGACCTCAACAATAGCGACCCCACAGTTACCGAGCATGCTTCCACCACGACAGTCCTCAATGGTGTGACCGGCATGTCGTCCCCCAAAGCGGATAACAGACCTTCACCAGGGAGTGCTGGGCGGAAGCGACGGTACGAGGAGGACGACATGGGCGGCGGCAACTATCGAATCTAAGTCGTTCACTGATGGGATCAGTCAATCAGGTAGACCTGCATGCATACCTACTTCTGTTCCGATCACTCGAACAATCCTCCGCGTCAGGATGAAGCACCAAGGTCTACCGTCCACCAGGGGAATGTGTGGAAGGTCTGTATTGTTGTCCATTTACCACCTCATCCACATCAATGCCACCACCGCGACCCACGGATCGTGACCTGGTACATTTGGCGTCAAGATTCCAGCTACCGCATGTCACCCCTCTTGCCCATCTTACACCCCCTCAATATCGATCCTCCTGCCAACAAGAATCATATTCATGCTCTGCCCTCCCCACCACTAGTATCACCCAGCGGTGTTCACCGCCATCAGTTGTCGATCACCCGCCTGCCACTGTCTTGGCAAGAGACTGGGCCACATGCGACCTCTCCGTCGATCTCGGCCATGTTTTGCGCGTTTCTTCCGATCCCCTCCAGGTGCCCGACAACTTGGAAAAGAGGCAACTCCCACCCTTCTAATGGGCTACGCCCACTGCTTCTGGCATCCAAGGCCCGGTCGGAAGTCAAAAGTCGAGCAACACAAACCAACCGAATAGACGATCTTCCAATCCTGACCGCGACCCTCCCTCCCCTACACAGCAGCCGCGTGGCCATTGTCAGGTTTAGACGCAAACCTAGTCAGCCAGCGCATGTCAGTGATGACATAGATTAGTGCAGTTCATGCATACAGTTTGTAAGCGACCTGGGAGACGTTATGTGTACTAGTTGCAAGACACCTTGGATGCACCTTGTGCGTGACTGGTTTCGAACCTCAAGGGCACAAGCAGGGGACGGGTACGGCGCGCAAAGTAAACAATCTGCGGGTTCCCAGCGGGACTATCGTCTTGGCCGGTGAGCATGCCGGCGTTGGTCGACCTGGCCTGAAGAGGTGACGCCTGCTCTGGAGCGGGACGGTCCTTCTCCTTACCGTAGCCATACACACGGGCGGGAGGAGCTACAGGAGTCAGCGCGGTGTGGCGGCATGACAACTCACCTGGTGAATGTGTTTCCGCATAGTCATGCGCGATGCTAGACAATACGCTACCGCGTCGTTCCTCGTCGAAGTCGGCTATACGTGTCAGAAGAGGCATGCATGTCGGTACTCACTGTCGATGTAGCCTGAGCAGTGCACGTCCAAGATGATTTGCCCGAAAAGAGTCACGGGCCGCTGCAGGTCCTTCAAGCTCCATGGCTCGAGAGTGAAGAGCGACACTGGGCGGGGTTTTCTGGGCTTGCCAGGCTTGAACCACACAGGTCTGGTGGTACAGAGACGGAGCATGGGGGCGAGAACAATTGAAGGGCGCCGTCACCTTCGTCGGCAGACACAAGGCTGTTCCCTATGTATGTAACCAACTCGGATTGGGACACCTGGTGAGCCAATGTTTAAGCATGTATCAGGTCCATCATGGTTCTCGTTCCAGACTGCTACAGCCCCAGATGATTGATGCCGGGTTCCAGTCCGGTTCCAGTCGGAGCTTGTGCCATTGCCAACGATCGATGAACCTTCTTGTGTTTTCAGGCCGATTAAATCAGTCTAGAATCAGGTTCCCAAGACAGGTGGCACTGATATGGGCATTGATATGTGAGGAAGGGACACAACAACCAGAAGCGAGTGGGACCCAAGGGCAGTGAAGAGGTGCATGCTTCAGCCTCAACGCATGTGCGACATGCTTGAAGTCGGCGGTTGGCACCTTCAAACCACGATCAACTCGGCGGACGTCATAACTGCTATGCCATCACCAGTGCGCCGTAGACACACAAATTCCTTGAACACCAACGGTTCCACTTGCCTTCTAACAACAACATCAGTTGGCGCCCCATGGTACAGCCCATGTCTGAAACCGAAGCCCAGTCGTTAATCGCACGCTGCAACAAGGGTAACGAAATCGATCTGTTCGACCGCCACATTCACCTCGTCGACGATTTCGTTGTCATGTGGAACAATGCCGAAGCCCCAGCCGGCAGTGAGGTCGCGGGAGAACTCTGTGCAAGGAACATCAATGCGGTTGAAGCGATGCGCTTGGTAGCGGCTCGCACAAACGTCCCAGTTGCTGAAGTCATGTACTTTTCCAGCGAAGAAGGCATCATCATCCAGCGCCGTATCCCAGGTGTCCTCCTCTTTGATGTCATCAGAGACATGAGCGCCGAGCAACTGGCTATTGCTCTTTTCCAGGTAGCCCAGTTGGTCTGCCAGCTTGCAAAGGAGCAGATCACGACCTGCCCGCTGACCGCCGCTGGAGGACACCGCATTTTCCAGCCCACTGCCGAGGAGCACCTGACCCAACTATCGCCCGATGAACTTACCCGTCAAGTCTTCATTCTGTCTCATCTTGATCTCCACCCCAGTAACATTATCATAACAGAGGACTGGTCTCAGGTGGCTGGGTTGATTGATTGGGAGCGTGCTGCATACGTGCCTCTCGAGACAGCCTCCTATGCCCATGAGATATGCGGGTGGAGCTGCTGCCCGCCCGAGTGGGGCCTCCTGTTTGAGTATGTGAAGGACATGATGGGGCTAAGAAAGCTTTAGTAGTGTCCGGCAAATATGCAAAGTCTTCATGAGCCCACCCCGTCACCCTGCGACTCCGATGTCCTCGGGGTGGCTGTAGGCACATGTAAGCCGCCCATCACACCCACCATTTTCTCATGCAATCATAAGTGGTACACTGACCCATCTTCTCATTTCCCCCCTCTCCAAACGCAATCAACCGATGTCCTACACCCTTTCGAAAGCACAGGCCGACTCGCTCGTCAGTCGTTGCAGCGAGAGCAACGCCCTTAATCCGCCATTTGACCGACACGTCCATCAAGTGGACGAGTTCATTATCTTGGTCAACAACACCCAGTCTGGTTACGACGGCTACATCCCCGACACATGCGTCTCTGACAAGAATGCAAACGCTCTTGCCGCCATGCGCTTGGTCTCCCACTTCATTCCTGTGGCCGACGTCTTGTTCGTCTCCCCCAAGCTTGATATCCTCATTCAACGCCGCGTCAGGGGCGTCACTCTGGACAAAGTGATGAAGGATATGACGGAGGAGCAGCGTGCGGCCTCGATTCTGCTTGTGGCAGACCTCGTCTGCAAGCTTTCCCAGCACACAAACGGAACATCGCCTCAAACTGTCAGTGGAACACGGCCGATCTTTCACGACCTCGCGGAGGAACACCTCAACTTGACCCCTGCCAACCTCCGGAACCAACCCTGCGTGCTTTCGCACCTTGACCTGAGCCCCAGTAACATTATCATGACGGACGATTGTTCGAAGGTCGCAGCCCTCATTGACTGGGAGTTCGCAGCGTACGTCCCCCTGGAGACTGCCGCGTATGTTCACCAAAAGTGCAATGGACATCACGGCAGTGCCTGGGCGAACTTGTTTGACGTAGTCAAGGTGATGCTGGGTTCGCAGTCGTGAAAGAGTAGATAAACGTAAATCATTGCTGAGAGGCCAGTCTATACATGAGAGGATGTATGCAGAGTGACTCCTGTCATTGAATCATTACCCGAAGTCCTGAGAATGCGGTTCGACAGCGAATGTCGCCAACGGGTACGCCTCGGATATCAGTCTTCCGAATCCATGACAAGGAACTTTGTGGGTCAGACCGTTGCGCTTGCGAGAGTGGTGGATCCTTGGGGTATACGTAGGACAGACTGTGAATGAGACAGATGTGCAACGGCCAACCAAGCATGTACGCAGCATCATGTGGTAGACCACTGTTATCCCAGCACCATGCTAGAGAAGTGTTCATCCACAGTTCACAACTTGGCGGAGACCTTCTCTGCTTTCGGTCTACGAGCACCTTCCGCACCAACACTGGGCATGTCAGCGTTTGTGGTCTATTTGCCGTGTACTCACAGCTGACCCGTCGTTTCCATGCGGAATACACCTTGGGCGTCCGGGATAAGCCAGCAGCCAAAGTTGTGGTCTGGGTCCGTGATGCTGACGACAAACGCAGCGACGACGTCTTCCATGTTACACATACCCTGCTTGGGGTTTGGGTGAACAAAGTCGTCCGTCATGAGGCCGGTTTCTAGGGTTAGACACGATGTCAGGGAGGGCAACTTACTGGTAAAGTATGGGCATACAGTGACGGCCCTAATTCCAGAGTCCTGGCAATGATCCAAGATTCCCTTTACGATACCAAGGATACCACTGACTGTTAGCATGTAAACAAGTACAACAATCGCACGTACGCTTTGGACGCGCCGTACATTGGCCCGTTGTTGGCGCCATAAAAGGTCGACAGCGACCCCGTAAAGCAGACACATTGCAACCCTGGATCGACGCGCGTGTCCTTTTCAAAGTGCCAGAGTGCCAGCCGGGTGGTGTACAGGACGCCAATGAGGTCGACCTCGAGTGTCGTCATGTCCGGTGGTGTGGGACGGTCGCCAGACCCAGCATGGTCACTGAGCAGCCCCACTTCGCTGATTCCTGCGTTGGGGAGCACAATGTCAATGCTACCAAAGGTCTTCTTTCCAAGGTCGAACAGCGCGACCTGGTCATCCCAGGCTGTAACGTCACACTTGGCCGATACTGCTACGCCACTGAGAGTCAGTGCAAGCCACTACGATCCAATGCTCACCTTCCATGTGCTGCGTGGACCATTTGGACAGTCTCTGCAAGTCCCGTGAGGTTGACGTCACCGAGAACGACCTTGGCCCCCAGATTGGCGAAGGCGAGGGCAGTCTCTCGGCCAAAGCCGGAGCCTGCGCCCGTGATGAGGATGGTTCGTTCCTTGAGACGTGAACCGTAAGCCAAGCATTGTTCCCGAGTGAGAGACGGCATTGTGAGACGAGACGGAGTGGTCAGAGAGAAAGAAGGGGGCTGACCAACTGGTTGGCTGTGCGCACGCTGGTGGCGCACCGGCCGGCTGTAGGCGGAGGGGAAATAGCCGGCGCGGACACGGAGTCTCGGTTGTGACCGGCGATCGCCGTTGCCGTTGGGGGCGAGATCGGCGTCTTGTGTGCTGTTTATCCCGTTTCGCATCGCGTCTCCCAAGTGTCCTTTCTAGACTTTAGAGGCTACAGACGGCGCAACAAAGATAGATCCATGGCACTCTTACGTGTTTGGTTGTTACCACGTTGGCTATTGAAACAAAGAACAACGAACACCCCCTTACTGGTTGTGCACCAGGCGGGCAGACCCACTGGCCTCATCAGCCTGGTCACCAAATGGCCCCTCATCATCGCGAGTACCGCCAGAGAAGGCCCCATGCATAATCATCTGGTTGCCCCCTTCCGGTACATCTTGCTTCACGGGGTCGGGGCCTTTACCACGCTCCTGGCGCCAACCTGCGTGTCAGGTTCCTGCCCCAGTAGTGTCACTTACCACAGCGACCGCAGCCCCAGATTTTTACCTCTCCGAGAGGGAAAACTGGAACGACCCAGAAGAAGGAGAAGACACGCTCCTGCGCGGCGCCCACTACGGCGGCTAATGTGAGCTTCTTCCAGGATGTGCATCCACTAACGCGCGCCGCATTGCGGACAGATACGACCATATTGAGTACCAGTTTCCTGGACGATACGCTTGGGAGCCATGTAGTCCACTCCACACGTTAGGCTGGTGACGGTGGCAACGACTCACCGAACGTGTGGCGTTCCCACCTAGGAAGAGCAGGTGCGGTTTCGCCTGTCTTGGCGTCGACAACGTTACTGTCCACGGCGTTGGGGTTCGTCCGGCCAAAGATCGAGAAGGACATGTCGATGTCGGTGCAGTTATTGAGTGTTATGGACAAGCGTCAGAAGTGGGCAATGGGAAGCAGATTGGAATCGATGCGGTTGTGAAAACTAAGGGGGCGGTGTGGAACGGCTCACTTGTGCGTCTAAACCGTCGTTGCTATGCAACAGCAACTTAGAAGCCGCCGAGATCACAGGTGACTTCCGCAGCAAACCGGGTGATGTTGCAACGAATGCATAGAGGCCCCAGACCCAGCAGTATCTATGTACATGGCGGGTGCCTTGCGAGTGTCCGGAAGACCTTGAGCGGTGATGCTTAAACAAGCATACTCCTTGGGCAAAGTGCACGGTGAGTGGAGCCGAGAAAGGCGAAGTGCAGTGTGTTCTGCGTCACACAGAAGCACATCGTCTCACGCTTTCATTCAGCTGACATACGTTGTTACATGTTGAGTTGGAGCGGATGGGCTGCCTGGCGGCTAACGCGTCTCCGAAATGGATTCATGTTCTTGTCTGTATTGATACAACTTCTGATTGACTTCTCAATATGCAGCTGAAGCCCAGGATTCTCGGCGCGTTGTGCCGACACCCCCGACTCAGTACAGGTCTTTATGCATGAGATTCCTTGATCAGCTCCGCCAAGTGCTGGCTGCGCGGAGTGAAAGTGGCCTTGAATGGCAATGGGTGGATGTTGGCCGTGTTGGTGAACGCATATGTGTCGATGTCGATAGGCTTGCCATCGGGACCGATCGTCTTGCCAATATCAAACGACCAGAGAAGGAGGGCGGCATTCATGAGCACAGAGTTGTTGGCAACGTGCTGGCCAGGACACACTCTCCGGCCGAACCCATACTGAAAAAACTTCATGTTGGATTTCGTCTGGCCGTCTGGAGTGAGCCAGCGGTCGATGTCGAAGTCCTCGACGTTTGGACCGTAGTATGACTCGTCGCGGTGAATGCCCCAGTGGTTGCCGGTGATGATGGTTCCCGCTGGCACCACATAGTCCTTGTAAATAAGCTCGCTGGTTGTCCTGTGTTGGAAACCGCCAGCCGAAACCGGACGCCAACGGAATGTCTCAGAGATGAAGGCCTTGAGGACAGGCAGGTCATCGAGATCGTCAAAGGTGGGAACGTGGTCGCTGCCCACGGTGCTGTCGAGCTCAGCTTGAACGCGTTTCTGCGCCTCGGGGTTTATCGCTGCAGCCATGACACAAATGTTGAGCGCAGACGAAGTGGTGTCGCTGCCGGCCGCAAACACACTTCCGAGAAGGTACGCAACGTCGTCGTCGTTGAGCTGGTACTCCTGTTGGTGGGCCATGAGATAGGTGGCAAAGCAGGGCTCGACCCTTTTCTTGGCATCCACCTTTACCTTGACTTCGAAGAATTGCTTACGGAACAGGTTGAGCTCCTCGTCGGCCCACTTTCTGAACTGACTCAGGTAACCCGGCACATGGCGAAGCCATGGAAATTGCTGAATTCTGAAAGATCCCGGCTTGAGGAAGACAGCAATACGCTCAGAGGCGGTGATGACTTTTTGAATGTCGGGGTCCGAGTAGCGAGCGCGGTCCTGCCGTCCATAGGCCATGTGGACTACGAGCGTTGCCGCGTACGTCTGGATGTGAGACTGAAAGTCGAGTGGCGTGTCGAGAATGTCAAGTATGACCTCGCGAGCTCCCTTCTCCTGCATTGGACGCAGGTCTCGGGCAGCGTTGGGCTGAAGCGGGTTGTGGAGTCCCTTACGGAGGCGGCGCCAGCGTTCGTTGTAGCCTACAAGGAGAGTGCGCTTCCCGTTCGAGAATACTTCCATCACCTTTGGTCGATCCGCAGTGTCTCGGCCGTTCTTCTCCATGAAGAAGGTCGCTGTCTCCACATCGTTGCACACAATAGCAGGGTCTCGACCGATCCAGAAGGTGACGAGTGGACCATACTTGAGCGACTGGTCGTAAAAGTATCGCCACGGCGCTTTAGCTGGAATTGGTGTTCCGTTCAGCCAGTGTGGCTTGGGCCCAGGAGGGAGACGAGCATTCTTGGCGTTTTGCTTGCCGAGGTGCAGGAAAATGGCGACCATCACTGCTCCTAGGGCCAGGATGACGAGCGCGGACGCCGAGTTGAGCATTATAGATGCCATACTGTGGGTTGCTGTGAGTCGCCGTACTACTTTACATGTCTGGCTCTCGCTATATATGCAACCATTGCCGTACATTGCCGCTACAGTAGGTGGGAGATGCCGCCCATTGGTTTTCCCGTCCAGTCACCAAGGGGAGATTTGAGTCTATTTGTTGGTTTCTCAGGAGTGCATAATCTCGGCTTCGAACGTCACGTGTTAGTATGCAAAGCACGCCGCACACGTTTGCATGCCAGCAAGATGAGTTGACGCTGACCACATTTGTGGCCTCGGAACGAAGCTATCGGGCCCGATCGGTTTTGCCGGGGCTCCATGGGACACGGCCGTCCCCGTACTGTGTGGCCCCATGCCATGTGAGCATGTGCTGATGAGTCTGGCGTCGCGGCCTGGCAAGCTGGCAAGCTGGCATGCTCATCCAGGGGCAGGCGGCAGGTGGGCACCGTCCACTGTCCGGTCTTGGTGGCTAACGTCATGCCTCTCCCCAAGCGATGGGTTGACGGGCGACTCGGACGTGGTGTCGCCTCCACATCAGCCCCGAACGCGATGTTGTTGCCTGTGCCAACCATTCAGTTAGTAGCCATGTAGCCCTCCTGGTAGTTGAGCCACCCACCTTGTCACCGAGAACCGATGGTGAGGGGCGGGCACAGTATGAACCGGATGGGGAGGCTGCAACCATCGATCGCCGTTCAACGTCAGCCCGCCGGGCCCGCGGCCGACTGAGGAACTCTGCGATGTCCGATTTCCTGAGGCACCGGATTTCAGATTCCGCCATGGTGATTTCAAGTTTTGTGAAGTCTCCAGGTACAGCATAGATTAGCAATTAGCAACTACTCGGCGTGTCGCTTTTGCCGGGCGTGTGATTCTGCCCTGCGTCAACATTCCGGGGCGGAAGGACAGGTGGGAGGGTATGCAAGAGGCGAAGCCGGCGAGCAACATCGATGTGGCCTTCGTCCTCGCTGTGGCCCATCGACAACTGCGGCGCGTCTCTTTGCAAGCCTGACCTTTTTGTTATTGAATGTGCATACATAGCGACGTGAAGGAAGATGCAACTAGCTTCGCGTCAGGCCAGGAAAGTGCAAAGTGAAAGCCGCCCGTTCAGATCGACACTGCCGCGCCAAGTCCAACTGTGTGATACCACGCTAGATCAGCACAATACTAGCATTTGTACGCCGAGGATGGTGATGACCAACAACTTCCCCGCCCGGCCTTGACATCACTGGAATCGTCCGGCCAGAACTGTATACCATTTATACCAGCCAACCAATCACCACCGGCCGCAACAATACCTGTTGTCATGCTCATCGCACCCGTGTCTTTTGCGGAAAACTCCCACCTCGCATTCTGACCTCCAGTTATGCAGTCTTGCTTCGGAATCTCTTGGTCGCCAAGCAAGCTCCACGCCGTTCCGTACTTGGCGAAGAGTGTCACGGGATGCGCGGCGAACACTTTGCATATGTGTCAACTCGTCCCTCTTGCTGCTGTCCTGCAGCCGAGTCATATGCCGATATCCCATGACGTACATAAATACCCGAAGCCAAGCCTGACGTCTACCCACCCAGATATTATTGGGCGGTTCTTCCCAATGCTGGATGGTTTGTTCACATCACCATTAGTAGTACCGAGTACGCTCTCGCATCGCTGTCGACAAAGTCTTCTTATCCCTCATCTATGCTCACGACGCTTATCCTGGTCGGTCTGTTTGCTCTAGTGTTGGGGCACCATAAGTCTCATGATCTACATCCCAATGGAGACAACAAGTGGTGCCTCGATGTCCAGGGTGCCGTGTTTGCCAACAACACGCCTGTTCAACTGTCAGTCCGAATGACTTGCACGCGCTCACTTGTTCCAGCTATCGCTGCAACAAGACCCCAGCTCAGAAATTCACGTTCCAAAACCACAAGGGAGTAACGAAAATCCAAGTCGGCGAGGAGAAAGACTATTGCCTTAACCGCGAGAACTGGAACCAGCCATCACGCTTCGTGATTCGGCCATGCAACGAAGGGCCCAGGTTTCCGACAAATCTTGACATGTTTGAAAACCCCAGAGAGGAGTATGTAGAGGGCGTCGACAATCCATACTCTAGCCCGGGGGTCGATCCCAACCGCATCGTCCTGTGGTGGAGCGCCGATACAGCTTGCCCTGGGGAGGACCCTGTGAACTGCCATCCTCCTCCGACCTGTGTCGACCTTCCTGATGGCAAAAAGGAAAACGGAGCGCGCATTCAGACGTGGCAGTGCTTCCATGGCAATACAAACCAGCGATGGACGGCCACTGAGCACAAGTAAACGCGTCAACGTCTAGCCGCCGTACACGAAGATTCCTTCCGACACACAAACTGTTATCACACACGGAGACTGTGCCCAGGGGGCGTGCCAGGGGGTTTGTTTACGCCGTTTAGGGAATTCTGAAAAGATAGTCCATGCGGTAGTTGATGAACGGGTTGCTTCCACCACTCCTGGAATGCGTTCCGTTGCCACGGTGTTGTGGTCTGCCCACATGTGTGTATGCATGTGTCTGTCACCTGCGAGACCTCCTGCGTCCTGACAGCTATGTAACTGTGGGCTGCTTGCTCAGTGCTCAGGTCAACACCACGCGCGACATACGCACGCATGGTATAGCGTATTTTGGGCCCCTGCGTACAATGGCACATGCGGTGACTCCGGGCTTATCTCATTTTGGTCCCGCCAATTAGCCGAGCTCCGCGCCGAGTCGACTTACTTTTGTCTGCCCGTGTCAACATCTACGTCGCTTGCTCGCTCGTTCTCTCTATTCATCATACATTCCACACCATGAAGAGATCGTGGGTCGCGCCTTTGCGCAGCCTTACACGCCGCAAGGACGATGACAGTCGCCAGCCAACTACTTTTGAGGCTGAGGAAACGACAGTCGTTGTCGAGAGTGTCACCATCGATGACGAGCTCAAGCTTCCGGACCGGGCATCGTTAATCATCGTCCTCTTTGCAAACGTGCTCATGCAGGTGAGTCCAACAGATTGAACAGTACCAGGCCGCTGCCGGAAGACCCTTGAACACTGGGGCTGCTGTCACCCCCTCTGCGCAAGAGGATCATGCTGACAGTTTACAGTGGACATTCTTCATCATCGTGTCAAGCTCTAACGAGTACGCCCAGTATCTGGGCGGTAGCTCCACATTCTCCGGTCTTGTCATTGGAATCCCCACTGCAGTGTCCGCCTTGACACTTGTACCTCTCATGCTGGTCGACCGAGGTACGATCTCGATGCTAGGAGAAATTGGACTAACGCCTAGGTGGCTACGCCATTCCACTCAACTTTGCATGCGGTTGCTTGGTTTTGGGCAACATTCTCTATGCCCTGGCGTATCGCGCCAACTTTCTCTACCTTATCCTTCTGGGGAGGATGATCTGTGGAGGGGGTGAGTGTGGTCCGAGCCATGTTGAGCGATTCGGTGGTTCCTTACGCCGACTTGTTGCCGAGTTTGCTCAACGCCTTGCCTTTCCTTGTCGGTTGCTGACAAGTCCCAGGCTTCACATTCTGGATGTACGCCAAGCGCTATTGCTCTGATCCACGCATTGTGGGCATTCGACGTCGAACAACGCTTGCGGGTTGGCAAGTGCTCGGGCAAGGCATCGGTTTTAGCTTTGGTCCGTTTGCTGGTGGTCTACTGTAAGTGTGGCCCTTTTGGGAAAGCAAGTGGTGGCGTTACACACAGCGGTACACCGACGCTCGGGCACCCTGCCGGCAGCCCCTGTGTCTGGGAATGGAGCTAACAGCCGCAGGTCGAAGATTGGGTACGACAACGCAGTCTTTAACGGCTTTACGAGCCCCGGTTGGCTGATGGCCGCGGCGTGGGCAGCGTTTTGGGTGGTCGTGCGCATCTACTTTGTGGAGGTTCCTCCGGCGCAGACTCCCGCCATCCCTCTGCAACCCGTCGAGGAGGCGTCGGCCCGGTCATCCACAGATGCCGAGGACGCACAGGTACCACCCACCCCTGCTGCCTCGGAGCCATCTATCGCCACTTCGACAGTGCCACTGGTATCGCCAAAGCACAACATGACTCCAGGACAGTGGGGCGTTGCGGCAACCATGTGCTGGTTTGCTATGACCTGCTTTTTCATTCTCGGCGCCTGGGAGTCAAATATCCCAGTCTTCACAGCGTCGGATGCCCCCGCGAACCCGTTCCACTTTTCGCCGTTTGCCTCGGGCAACATGATTGCACTCGGCGGCGCGTGTACCATCCCATTCCTCCTCATCAACCTCCATTTTGCCCGGCGTATGCAAGATCGAAACACCCTCGCGCTCGGCACTTCCGTTGGAGCGGTCGGACTGTTGGTCGCTATCAGCATTCTTGCATCGGAAAAAGTCAACTATGGCTCGTTCTTTGTCGCTTGGTTCCTCGTGGCCCTCGGCTTCAATGTTGCTTCAACCGTGACTCTCGCTCTCTTGTCCAAGCAACTCCCCGGAGAGTGGAATGGACGCATCAGTCTCCTCATCCAGTGCAGCAACTACACCGGACGCGTCACCGGGGCTGTGTGGGGCGGTGCTGGCGTGAAAGTGGGGATGCTCGGCTACGTTGGGTTGCAACTTGGATATGTGGCTGTTGGCACTGTCCTGTTCATGACTCTGTGGCATAATCTCAAGGCCAAAACAGGCTAGTTGTCCGCCGAACATACCGTATAGAAGACTCCTCATGCATCTGTCCTCAACAAGTTACCCTGCCATCGGGCCGACGCCTGCCGCGCCTGTCCAGCCCGGCAACGTCTGCCGTTGTCTGTGCACCTGATCACCTGAGTGCCAAGGACGAGCTGGTGCATGGAATTGGGTAGCCAAGAGAGGGAGCTCTGACCCTGCGGCCGCCGGAACAACCCTGCGCCGTCGGCAGCGGCGGGTGGGCCCGGCCATGCCCATCCTCACTCTTGTGCTCATTGATGCGTGCTTTGTGTGAAAATGCATGCATGCATGTCACGCAGACATAAAAGGAGGAGGGACTCATTCAATGTTCTCGCGTCGCGCAGATTTGACTTGTTTTCTCAGCACTGTGACCATTCCAGTGAAACCCAAAAAAAAAATGAAGGTGGCGAGCTGGACCCTGTTTTGCCCACGCGCGACCATGCCTTCGCATATCTGATAACTATTGTGCCTATCGAATGATCTATGCCCCACGACCAGTCGCCTGGAACGTCGGAACGCCCGCCCTGGGCACAACGCGCGGCAGATCGCTGGATCGCTGGAGGGGAGAGGGCAACAGGAGTGAGAGGCCTACGTTCCCGCGGGCTGCCGCGTTCAAGCCCTGTACATATGCATGCTCGTCCGAACAACATTTCGGCCGTCTAGTTAAAAGCGGGGTATCATAGGTCCAACGTTGTTTTCGTCGCCAGTGCCAAGAATTGGCGTGGTCTGTGCTTTATATTTTTCATTTTCCTTTGCCAGCCCCACGCGTCTGGTTAAAAAGCATGGCGGGGGTGCAAGGTACAGCAGTGACCGTCGTCTTCCTTCTACATTACACTCGCTATGCGGACCTGGAGCCTCCTCGCCTTGGCCTTGGCTGGCCTCGTGCAGACCAACGCGTCTGACGAGACCATGCTGCGTCGCCTCATGGTCGACCATCGCTTTATTTCCATCATCTCGTGCGTATGAACCACGCTGAATGCAGCTCACTCCAGTCCTTGCAAGGGCGGCGGTATCAACCGTCAAAACGCTGCAGAGTGGCTCCGTACTGGGTTTCACGATGGTGCCGACCACGACGCAGCGGCGGGAACCGGTGGCATTGACAGTTCCATTCAATATGAGACTGAGTACTCGGAGAACAGCGGTGTTGGCTTCTCCTCGGTCATGACCCAGTACAAGTTCTACCGCCAGCAAGCCGTCAGCATGGCGGACATTATCGCTCTTGGCGCTATCGTGGCCGTTGGCGTAGGTCCCTTGCTCTCGAGAACACCCGCTCTTAGCTAACATTGCAGTCGTGTGGTGGTCCCATGGTTCCCTTCTACTACGGCCGTACGGACGCCAGTGCGGCTCACCCCAAGGGCTACACCCCAGACCCCGCCGACTCGGCTGCCACTCACAAGGAGACCTTTGCTCGAATGGGCTTTAGCGAGACTGAAATGATTCAGCTCGTCGCATGTGGGCACACTATTGGCGGAGTCAAGGCTGCCAACCACCCCGAACTCACCACCACCGCCAACGCGCCGTTTGATGAGACGATTGCCAACTTTGACAACAATGTCGCTGTGGGGTACATGAACGATACCCGCATCAACCCCATGGCCCAGCCGTACGACCCGTCTAACCCTGGAACTAGCAGTGACGCCCGTGTGTTCGCTATCGACGGCAACGCCACCATCAGCTCCATGGCCGCTTCGAACGATGCCTTCAACAACCAGTGCAACACCGCCTTGAGCAAACTCTTCAACAGCGCTGTCCCATCGTCTGTTTCCCTCAAGGGCCCCATTGTTCCGTTCCCCGTTTCCGGAACCCTCAGGATGGCGCTGAGAAACGAAGTCTACACTGTCTCCATCGGTTCGTTCCGTCTCTACGACATGGTCGGTCAGTGGTCGTCGTTCACTATTGGCTATACCGAGCGCAGCGGTGTGGTCGGCACCGCTGGACTTGTCTCAGCAAAGACATCGAACACTTACAGCATTGGAAAGACCGTCGAGGTCAAGACAATGACCACAGTGAGATAAACCATCACGCGTTCTTCAGCAACTGCTAACTTTGTGGCACAGGGCATCACGATCCCTGCTAGCACCGGGTAAGCGTGGTCAATGGTTAGTTTCCGTTCACCGGCTGACAGACTTATAGTATTGGGTCGATTTTCGCCACTGTTACTCTCAACGACGGCACCGTCTACTCGTCCGCAGAGGGCGAGGAGTCGATCACCATGGACGACACTATTATTCTTGTGAGTGGCAGCAGTCACCACGATCTCTTCTCACGTCTTACAGGACTACGGTAACAAGTTTACGTGTGTGTACACGGGAACTGCAAATGACAATGGGACTGGCTTGAATGTCACTGCTGCCGTGCTGGCTCCCTTTGACGCGTCGGACAAGGTCGACCTACTCCTCCGCACATACGCCGGCGAGGTCACCACCATCCGCATGAGCTACAGGAGCGGCCGTGAGGATGGCACTTATAACGTACGGCCAGACGTGGTTGGGTAAAGCGCTGACAATATCAGTACTATGGCGCCTTCGTCGCCGACACTGTCGGCCTCAACACCTACGCAATTGGTGTTAAGCTGACGCGCGCGGACGGCAGCGTTCATGTTGACACTCGCGACGGTACGTTGACTGACTTGCGTTCACTGTCTGACTCTTTGCAGATGTCTACTGGACCCTCAACACGTTCAGCAAGTGCGTTGCCGGTGCCGAAGTGCCGACCCCCGCTCCCATCCCTTCGGGTTCGATCACGCGCCGCAACACCGTGCGCAAGCGTGTTGCTCAGACTGCCTGCCCCTCGGGCTACTCATCCTGTGGCGGCAGGTGTGTCAACACAGCGTCTGACCTTGAGCACTGCGGTGGCTGTGCTGGTGACGGTGGTGTGGACTGTACCACCCTTAGCGACGGTGCCATTGCGTGCATCGCCGGTAAGTGTGTGGCCCAGGAGTATTAAAGCAAATAGAATGAATATATGGACAATTTCGCGTTACTCCTTTCCGAGATTCATTGCTGGCGGAAGCGTGTGCACCAGTTCTTACTGTTGGCAGCTGGAGTCCGCAAAGCGACATGGGAGAATGCACAAAGTCGTCGGTTGGGGATGCCCATTGCGCCAATGGAGGGCACTTGCACAATGGATGGGTACCGTGAAGCCATTGTAAGGCTGCCCTTATACATGTGCCTCGTACAACACTTACAGTACGCGTTATGCAACGTAAGTACTTACGCAGGCAGGGCATGTCCTTGCCATAAATGAACCTGTCTGGTGCCCAAAGCACAGGGTGGCTGCATCACTTTGTGTATGGGTATGTTATATGCTCCTTGCGAGGGTTGACCCTCTCGGCCGAAACCACCCAGTGCCATGGTCGTTTGGTCTTGAGAGAGACCTGCCAACGGTAGTAGTGCTGTCGCAGATATTGCAGATCCAGCCACATGCATTTTGACAGGGTCGACGGTCACATCGGAAGCGCAGGTCATTAGGGCTCCATTGCCAGGCAGGTCTCAGTGTGAGCGCCTCTGTGAGATGGAACCGGGACTACCTGATTCCAGCAGTGGGGGCCGATTGGTCTAGAACATCATGTTCCCGCGGTGGAGCTGAGCCACGAGACAACATGTAGAGGAGCACCGCCTTGATTCCCAATTTACTCCACCATTCCACGATTGTCAGCGACATCTATTCTCGTTCCTTGCGATCTTGTGCGTTTAGCTATCCGCGAGTCAGCATCTCCCATATCCTTTCGTCTCTCCCTCACCAGATCTGTATCCGTCCTCCCCAATCGTATGTCCGTCCACCTTTAAACGGCTGCGCAGAAGTGACCAGGCGGCGCCAGCACCAGCATCTCCTCTCATCGATCGTGTCCACGAGACAACACTACGGTCCACAACCGCTCCTATTTCGTTTGCTACCTCAACTCCCGGCTGAGAACCATCATGCACATCCGCCCCCACTTTGCAGAGATTGACGTCCCGACCTTGCATCAGTTCATTCGCGCCAATCCTCTGGGTATGGTGACGACGGCCATCCAGCACCCAACATTCGACACGCTTCAGTCCTCACACATCCCTTTCCTAATCGATGCGCCTGAGAACACGGCATATGACGAGCTGGCGGTAGACGATCGGGGTCACCGCCCACCGGGCAGCCTTGGCGTGCTCCGTGGTCACATGGGACGCAACAACCCTCAAACCCGCGCCATCCTGGATAGTGTGAAAGCCAGTGGGAGCAACGAGCTGGCTGATCCAGTTCTCGTCCTGTTCACCGCCGAAGTCCACTCGTACATCACCCCGCGATGGTACACCGCAGCGAGGGCCGAGAGCGGCAAACTCGCGCCGACATGGCAATACAGCGGTGTGCAGGTGTATGGCCGGCTCAGAGTCCACCACACGGGCGAGGACGCTAGCAACTATCTTCAGCGCCAGGTCGAGGACCTAACGCATCTGCTGGAACCCCGCGTCCCCGGCAAAGGATGGGAGATCTCGGACGCCTCTCCGCGTTTCATCGAGTTGATCAAGAAGGGTATCGTCGGCCTTGAGCTTTCGATCACCAAGATTGAAGGACGGATCAAAATGGGACAGGACGAGACGGATGGCGATTGGCAGGGTGTTGTTGATGGCTTCAAGGCTGAGGGGACGGAGAAGAGCCAGAAGATGGTGGACATGATGCTCGAGCGTGCCAAGGGTCGTCCAGGACGGGAAGCCGAACAGTAGGTTGGTGCTTGTCAAGCTGCATGTCGCGCCAAGTCAGCACATGTTGTTAGTGTGAGTCTTGTAAACGATATGATTTGTACGTGAACAACGTTCCATGCAAACTCTACCTGGTATACAAACAATACTTCTTACGCACAAATCAACGGCCCATCCATCCACCGTCAACAACGAGACACTCGCCCGAGACATAGTCCGAAGCCTGGGATGCGAGGTAGACGATGGCACCCTCAAAGTCCTGAGGGGTACCCCAGCGGCCGGCGGGGATACGCTCGAGGATCTGGCGCGAACGGTCCTTGTCCGCAATGAGCGCCTCGTTCATGTCGGTAGCAATGTATCCGGGAGCGATAGCGTTCACGTTGACACCCTTGGAAGCCCAGCCGTTCGAAAAGGCCTTGACCTGAGGGAGGGTTAGTTGGACAGGTCCCCAAGAGTAAGAAGAGTGTTTTACTCACGATACCCTGGACACCGTGCTTGGCAGCAGCGTACGCAACAACGTTGAGGCCACCCTGGAACGCGACAAGGGAGGAAATGTCGATGATCTTGCCGTTCGACTTGTAGGGCTTGCCCGGCTGGCCGGCGACGCCGCCGCGGGACTCGAGCATGTGCTTGCCGGCGTCACGGGTAATCTGGAAGACGGCGTTGAGGTTGACCTGGAGGACCTCGTTCCAGTCATCGTCGGGGAAGACCTCGACAGGGTGACGGCGCTGGATACCACCGCAGTTGACCACAATGTCGAGGACGTGGCCCTGGGCGACGACACCGGGGATGAGCTTGGACACTGATGCGGCGTCGCCGAGGTCGCAAACGACAATCTCGGCCTTGCCACCCTTGCCCTCGGCACCGCCCTCCTTCTCAATGCGGTCCTTGGTGGCCGTGTTGGTGGTGTTGCGCTGGACGAGGATGAGGTCGGCACCGGCCTTGGAGAGGGCGAGGGCCATGTCGGCACCAATGCCGCGGGTTGCGCCGGTGATACTGGGTCTGTCAGCTGCAGTCAAATGGCAATGGATGAAGCAACTCACAGAGCGGTCTTGCCCTTGAGGCTAAACAGCTGCTCGAGGTAGGAGGAGGACATTGTGAGAGAATGGGTTGGGAAGAGAAACAGACGGGCCCGCTAGGCTGCAATATATAAGTGGGGGCGGACATGCCGGGACATCGGACCGGCCGGCCGGAAGCTGCTGGGGGGCGGCATCCCGCGGCCCAAAGCGCGCTCTCTGGATCTCTGGCACTGTGGTCCGCGTCCTGCGGCGAGCGGACATATGCACGCACACAGAGCGTATAGACGGACGTGAGGTTACAGCGGCGGGGTAATGGAGTGGAGACTCCAGACAACAACAGTGCATGCATGTGAGGTGAAGCTCTCCAGCACAGGTATGGCACACGCCAATTAAGCTTTTTGTTGTAATTACCTGATAAGGGTACTAATGACAATTACAACGGTGTTTTCTAATTCCCTCCATAATGACGTGTCACGACGCCGTGCCTCCCTCCCAAGATTTCCAGAGAGTGTGTGGAGGTTCTGGTCGCCAGAAGTTGGACGGACATCCACAACCACAAATCTACAACCCACATCTCCATCCACATCTCCCCTCGACCCACACCCCCACGACGATGGACTTTCTTCCGCTCCAGGCGCTGCCAGCGGCGCCGCGGGCCTCGTCCTCTGTCAATCCCCACTCGCGCCATTTCCACTCGTTCCGCCACCCACTCTTCATCAAGCACGCTGCCCCCGTCACCCACATTCACTTTTCGCCCACAAAGCCGCACAGGTATGCGGTCACAAGCTCGACACGCGTGCTCGTGTACGCGCCCAAGACCGGCAAGGTCGTCAAGACTGTCACACGTTTCAAGGACACGGCGCGTTGCGGCGAGTTCCGCAAGGACGGCAAGCTCATGGTCGCCGGTTCAGACGACGGTTTGGTGCAGGTGTTTGACGTCAACTCGCGTGCGGTCCTGCGTACGATGAAGGAGCACAACCAGCCCGTCCACGTTACCCACTTTTCTCCACACCTTCCCCAGGTGCTCTCCGGTTCCGATGACACGACCGTCAAGGTCTGGGACCTCTCGACGCAGGAGTGTGTGGCGACCATGGCAGGACACACCGACTATGTGCGTGCCGCCGTCTTTGCCTCGCCTCACACCATCCTGTCCTCGGGTTACGACTCGACTGTGCGGTTGTGGGACGTGCGTGCTCCCGAGTCTGCCCAGATGACTCTTCGTCACGGCGGTGCCCCCGTCGAGGACGTTGCCGTGTTCCCCAACGGTGGCGTTGCGATGAGTGTCGGTGGCCCAATCCTGCGCGTATGGGACCTCGCCATGGGCAAGTGTGTGCGTGCGCTGTCCAACCACCAAAAGACGGTCACCTCCATTGCGTTTGACGGCTCGCGCGGCAGAGTCCTCACGGGTGGTCTGGACAGCATGGTCAAGGCGTACGATGTTGAGGAGTGGAAGGTCGTCCACACCATGCGCTACCCGGCGCCCATTCTCTCGCTGGCCATCTCCCCCGACGACACCCACATTGCGGCCGGTATGACCGACGGCACCCTCAGCGTCCGTCGTCGTGACGCCAAGGCGTCCGAGGCCGCTGCCAGCGAGGCCAAGCAGGCCGCCATTGCCGGTGGCGCATACGAGTACTTTGCCGACATGGAGGCCGTCTTTGGTCGTGGCCACATCAAGGCCAAGGGTTCTGCGCTTCCTCCCGTTGTGGGACCCGCCGACGAGTTCCGCGTCGCCACTCGCCGCCGTGAGCGTCTTCGCGAGTTTGACCGCTACCTCAAGGCCTTCAAGTACAGCGCCGCCCTCGACGCTGCGTTGAAAAAGACTGTTCGCCCCGTCACGACGTTTGCCCTCATCCACGAGCTGGTGCAGCGCGACGCCCTCCGTGTCTCCCTCAGCGGCCGCGACGACGTCACCCTCGAGCCCGTTCTCTCCTTCCTTGCCCGCCATGTGACTGACCCTCGATTCGGTGAGGTGGCAGCCGACGTCGCTTCGGTCGTGCTCGACCTGTACGCCGCCAACCTCGGCCACTCGCCTCTTGTCGATGAGCTGGTTGCAAAGCTCCAGACCCGTGTAGAGCGCGAACTTGCGTTCCAGCGTGACCTGGTCAAGTTGAGGGGAGCGCTTGATATGACTCTTGCGCAGGCGGCCATGAGCCAGTTGGACTAGATTGTGTACATGCATGTACTATTAGACGCACTTGTGAGGATGGTCCCGTCAATACGACGGACACACACTCGCACGCGCCACCGGGCGATTGCGGGGTGGCATCGCTGGTTCACCAGCGAGAGAATGGGTGTGCGGTTGGAGACTAGAGACAAATGCTACATGAGAGGTGATGATCGATGCTATCTACATGGCAGCCAGGCAAAGGTTTCCCCTGTTCACTTGATGAAGAGACGTCCAATGCCGAGCCCAAGGAACACTGTGTGTCGTCAGCGGCGAGGCGAGTCGCATGTATCCATCTGCACACGTACCGACACCGATCGCAGCGGTGACTTTCCCGGCGACGAGCGGGGAACCAGGAGGTCGTACGCGAGCAAAGGCGCCTTGCTCGTGAGCAGTGTAGATGGCGTAGGCGCCGATGCCTGAGAACGTTGCCGCGCCAGTGTAGCGGCAGGTGCTGTGAGATGGGTGCAGGGTGAGCGAGCTGGGACGACACAAAAACGGACCGCCAGCGGTACGTACGAGCATTCCTTCCAGGTGACGTGGGAGTCTGCCTGCTCGGCCCCCGTCGTTGCCGTTGCTGGTGTAGGCTGCTGTTGCGAGGACATGGGAACGAATGGACGAAGAGGAGGTGACACACACGAGAAATGAGACAATTCGAGTCGCCGTCCCCCGGTTGTACACACTTTTGGTAGGTGATCGGCCAAACAGTCATTTCGCGCAGGCGGCCGCGTTTTGGGATTTCGTTCCAACATTTCATCATCAACAACCCTCTCACTTCCACCCCCGTCTATCCAACCCTTCCCATCTCTCACAACCATGTCGGCCATCATCGACCCGCGTCAACGGGCGCGCGAGCGTCAGGCCGTCGAGAAGCCCGACTTTAGCGCAGTCATCCTCGTCGGCACTGGTGACAAGTGAGAGCCCAGGCCGCGCGCAAAAGAATCAAACGACCAACCACTGACCTCTCCACCCAGCCTCTACCCGTTCAACCAGGGCACCAACGTCCTGCCCAAGGCTCTCATGCCCGTCGGCAACGTGGCTGCGATTAACCTCGTGCTCGACTGGGTCTTTGCTGCGGGTCTCACTGGTGCGTTTTGCTTTGGAGAGCTCGCGCCGCTTCCCTTTTACTGATCTCGCTCCCACAGACATCCTCGTCATTGTGCCGCCCAGTTCCGAGGCGTCCGTGTCCGAGTACTTGCACCAGTCGTACAACACCGAGTCGCACCCCCGCGCTCGCATCTCCCTCAAGAGCTATGCCGACGGCGAGGACGACGACGAGGAGGCGGACCCCATGGAGATGGAAGAGCGCGCGGGCACTGCTCGTCTGCTCAAGCGCTTCCGTTCGTTGATCAAGACCGACTTTGTGCTGCTGCCGTGCGACATTAGCTTCCCCTCGACGCTCACTTTGGCGTCTATTCTCGACAAGCACCGTGCGACCCCAGACGCTGTCATGACTTCGGTGTTTTACGAGGCCCCCGAGGCCATCAAGGAGAACGAGGAGAAGATGCTGGTGGCCACCGACAAGGAGACTGATGAGCTGCTCCTGATCACACCCCTCGAGACTCTGGAGGCCGAGGACGACCTCGAGCTGCGCACCAGCCTCATCGCCCGCCACCCTACCCTCTCCCTCTCCACCCGCCTCTTGGACGCTCACGTTTACGTCTTCCGCCGCACCGTGCTCGACCTCCTCGCCACCCGCAGGTCCAAGGACCTGTCGTCTGTCCGCGAGCAGTTTGTCCCCTGGCTCGTCAAGGGTGCCTGGCAGAGTGGTCTTGGCCACGAGTGGACCCCAAGTGAGTTGCCAGGCGTTTGTGTCTGTGTGCTGCTGTTCTGACCCGTTCTTCTTTCTAGTCCTCTGCCCCCCAAGGAGAGACCCCCTGTCGCTCGCCCTCTCGCGCTCGGTCGCCATGCCATGGGAGCAGGCAGCGCTCCTCGACCAGAGCTCATGCCCGGGCTCTGCCGCGTCCGAGAACGCGCCTCTCCCTGCCACTTCGACTGGCGAGGAGCTCGCTGCTTTCAAGGCTGCCGTCTCCAAGTCGGGCAAGACGCGCCGGCGCTCTGCGCGCGACAATGTCCCATGGACCTGCCGTGTGGTCATTTCCAAGCCGCCTACGCCCGCCCCCGTGGCCGCTGCTGCCGCCGCACCGGCAAAGGGAGGTAACAAGGGCAAGCAGTCTCCTGGACCCGAGCCCGAATACCTCGTCCGCGCAAACAGCTTGGCTGGCTACTGGGAGATCAACAGGCGACTGGTTCGTGCCCTTGGTGCCGCCAACGCGGGCCAGGCTCCGGGCGGTGTGGCCAACGTCGGTGTGTCAGCTGCGACGGGTGCTGCTCCCGCCGCCGCGACTGCCGCAGACGAGATTGCCGACTCGGCGCAGATCTCTCCCGACTCGCTGGTGGGCGACGGCGTGCGCGTTGGCGACCGCGCGAGCATCAAAAAGTGTATTGTCGGCAGGCACTGCAACATTGGCCGTGGAGCAAAGCTCACTGGATGTGTTCTCTGGGACTGGGTCACTGTCGAGGACAATGCGCGTCTCGAAAACGTCATTCTCTGCGGCAACGTGCGTATTGGCGAAAAGGCGCAGATCAAGGACTGCGAGTTTGGTCCTGGCTTTGAGGCTCTCCCCGGCGCCGTGCTCAAGGGTGAGCGTCTCATTGCTGGCCAGGAGGCCTAGTTCCTAGTTTGTCGACTCTAGATATACGAGATATACACTTATGCATCTGTCGGGCCCATACAATATGCGGGGTGAGAAGGTGGCACGACGGGCGGGGAGAGACGCGAGGTCAAATCACACACCGGGCTACTGCCTTGCCCCGGGCCTCGCGCAAGCTGCGAGCATGCGCGGCTAGCCGAGCGAGTCGCTGCTGATAGCTGAAGAATACACATAATGAATGTCTAGGATGACAAAAGAGTTGCGCCCCGACGGGGGGGAAGGAACTCTAGTGCTTGATCTGGCGGTCCTTCTTGGCAGCAGCCTCACGAGCGGCCTCTGTGAATGCGTGTCAGCACAGCTCCAACCTTTCCGGACTTCGCAGCTGCGATACTCACCCTCCTGCTCGGCGACACGGGCGGCAGCGGCAGCCTCGCGCTTCTTGCGGATCTCCTGGAGACGCGCAAGGTCGCTCTTGGCCTGGGA
This sequence comes from Apiotrichum porosum, assembly GCF_003942205.1. Taxonomy (NCBI): domain Eukaryota; kingdom Fungi; phylum Basidiomycota; class Tremellomycetes; order Trichosporonales; family Trichosporonaceae; genus Apiotrichum; species Apiotrichum porosum. The sequence goes on along the minus strand of NW_021167119.1, from coordinate 899,729 downwards.
GGTCTTGCCGGCAGCCTGGAGCTTGGCGTAGCGCTCAGCAGCGGCCTTCTTCTCAGCCGCTTCGCTATAAAAAAAGACTGTTCAGCTCTGTCCATGTACAGCCTTGCCACAACAACGTACCGCTCACGGCGCGAAGGCTCACGGCGTGCGTAAGGGTCCGGGAGCTCGTCCTCACTCTCCTCCTCGACGGGGGCGGCGGCGGCCTTCTTCTTGGCGGCCTCCTCACCCTGCTTCTTCTTGAGGGCCTTGCGCTCAGCACGGCTCATCTCGCCGTCATTGTCCTCGTCGATGGCGACAGTGTTGCCGAGCTTGAGGTTGAGAGCGGCCATCTCGGGAGCGAGCTTGGCAGTGACGTCCTCCTCGTCCTCCTCGTCAGACGACTCCTCCTCCTCGCTGCTGCTCTCGTTGTTGTTCTGCTCGGCGGAATAGCGGGGGTCGAGATCGCGCGAGAAATGACGGCCACCACCGCGGGTCACCTTGAACTTTCTGTAAAGAAGGAGTGGTCAGCATGGTGCTTTCTCCTTGGTCGGTGTCGGGCACGGTAGCGGCTGAAGCAGCGGCTAGCATGTGGGGGCCAGAAGAAAACGGCACCCCGGTGGCAACACAAAGTTTTGGACAAGTATGCTCAATGCCGAGCGCGATCTTCACGGCTGCCGTTTAAAGCGCGCCGCTGTGAAGAAAAGGGCCAAGGTCCACTTACCCGCGTCCGCGCGACGAAGTACCACCGCCGCGACCCATGATTGAGTGGTATATAAAGGGGGGAGGGGGGAGTGAGAATGGAGAGAGAGAGGGGTAAAGGGGATGGACGGAGGAGAAGCAAAAGACCCAAAGTCCCGAGCGAGACCTCACACACAATCTCGCTTTCACGTGGAGCCAACCGAATCCGAGATAAAACCGTTTCGCGGCCATGTCATTAGAAAACAGGGTCACAGTGTGGATTAGAAAAGAGGGGGCACACAGTTTCTAATCAAATACACTTCTTGGAAATTATACGAGAGAGAGAGAGAGAGAGAGAGAGAGAGAGGGGCCATGAATGGATCCATGGAGGTTGTGTCCTTTGGGTCTGTACGTCTTTTCTAACAGGAGTGGCCGGAGGTGGTGTACTGCTACAGACGCATTCGTCGTCGTCGTCGTCGTCGTCTCATGGGCCCATGGCACAACCACTGGTATCTGCACAGACCCCACCGGTACCCTATGTCCTGGCATCCTTGCATCCTGGCAGACGTGCGCGCGCATGCTCGCGCGCTCGCTCGTTATAGCCACCGTGTTGCTGCCAGCCATCATCACAGCGGTGCTGCCCCCCACGGGCCATAGAGGGAACATGGCTGTGGCTGTGGGTGTACATAGTGGACGCGTTTGGCGGGGAATGTGGTTTTTTGGTGTGGACGCGCCCAAAAAGAGGGTGGGGGGGTTGAAGCCTGCGCACTCGTTCCTTGCCACCTCTCTTGTTGACGCGTCTGGGTCGTGCTGTGCATGCATCGATGTTTGTAGACATGGATGCATGTGGGGGGTATGTAAGACTACTGCAGTAAAATGGCAAGTGCATATGCATATGCAAACAGGCCGTGCCGGTTGTGCGAGGAATTGGCCACCCACATGCACGCACCCGGCGGCGCCATGCGGGAGGGTGTACGGTGTGACGCGAGGGGCTGTGGGTCGCAGCAGCAGCAGTGGTGTGTGACACGGCCAGGAAGCCCTTCTTGTTCTCATCAAACCCTCCTTTTGTCCATCCCTCTCGCTCCCCTCCTCTCTCTCTCTCTCTCTCTCTCTCTCGTCGCCATCGTGTGGATACTGCCAGACACCCCTCTCTAGCATCTCTCTCTCTCGGCACATATCCCCCCCTCAAACCAACGCTCTCCGACACCACTGCCCGCACCAGACACACGCCTCGCTGGCCGAGGACATCCGTGCACACACACACCCACACTCGCGCTGGTCTCGCTACAACAACAACCCTTTCGCTCTTTAACTGCCATACGCTCTCTCTCTCTCTCCCTCGCCATACATCTCTATTTGCAGCCGGTCTGCCTCGCCCTCATCAACACCATCCCCCCAACTGGACACACTCGCGCGCAGGACGTGCACTCTTGCTCCCTCCCTGTCCACACAGCCTCTCACCCCAGAACTGTGATCTCTCTTTAAGTCGCAGTCGCACTCGCCGCAGCTCGACAACTCTACTACCCACACTCGTTTAATCAACACCACTACTACTCGTTTATCGACACTCTCCATCTCTCACCAGCCTTGCAGGCCTCTAGATCCGTCTCCTAGTTCAACATCCACCGCTGCGCGCACTGGACACTTGCCATCCCCATCGCCCGCCCCTCCTTCCCTGCCCCCGTCCCTCTCCACACACACGCATCGACACCGCATCTAGCGCATCTAATCCCACACCATGTGTTGCGAGGCCGACTGGAAGCGCGAAGTAGTTCAAGACTACAAGGTAAGCAACGACGCTCTCGGCCCCCGGCGGCGGGCCTGTTTCAAGCTACGGCTTCTGCCCTCGTCATCCTCAGTCTCTGTGACATGGCCCTGCTGACACGGGCCTCAGTGGGACTATATCGATGTCCGTGATTTCCGCAAAACCGACGCTGTCAGTAGGCTCAAGTACTGCCTGGTCTACATCATGGTGTTCAAGGCCGTTGCCATCTTGGGCCTTGACATCTTCACCTGCGTCACCATGATCTCGACCGACCACGTGAGTACACACTTTCAGGCTTGGACCCTCCCCCAGGTTGTACATGAGTGGCCGCGGGGGCTGGGTGCCAAGTAAAGACGCGTATGTCTCAAAAGCCTGCGACTGACACCCCTTCCCAGTGGACCAACGCCGTGTACTCCCAGTGTGTCAACGAGTCGCAAGACTGCAGCTTTGTCAAGTTTTCCATTGCTCGATGGGTGTTTGTCGGCTGCATCATCTTCTCAATCTTGCTCTACGTCTACGAGTTTTACAAGGCGCGTCAGGTTATTCTCTCGCGTGACATTTCCTACTCGTTCACAAACATCATGGCCAACGACTACTACTCCCTGAGGGATTATAATAAGTACTGTCTCTTCGGTCGCCTTGGTCAAGGCAAGAAGGGAAAGGACAAGGTTGCCTTCTTCGTCTTCTTCGCTTTCAAGGGTGGGTATTCCTCTCCCTCATGTGAGGATAAACGTGGCTAACCCGATACAGACTGGAAGAGGACGTTGCTCGCAGACGGACCACGTCAATGTATCAACGGCATCATCCTGTACACCATTGCCAAGGTGTACGACTTCAACTTTGATTGGAGCACACTGTCGAAATACTGGGGCGGATCGGCCGTGACAGCCCTGCTGCTGTTTGCAATGATCACGACCGTCCTCCTCTTCCTCATCGGCTTCATCTCGCTGTGCATCGCCGCTGTCCTCTACGTCCCTCTCCTGTGCTATATTCAGGGCAACCTGAAAGAGTACGTCTGCCACAAGGTCGACAAGCGTATTGGAGACATTATGCGTCGCATTCAAAAGCAGCGTATTGCGCGCAACAATGAGATTGAACAAAAGCTCGCCATCGGAGGCACCATCACCAACGCCAAGGGCGAAGAGGTCGACGCTTCGCACCTCATGCCGACGCTCCCGCAGATCGACTTGGACGACGACGACTACGGTCATCACAAGCGACCCATCTCGCCCCACTCGCGCGCTCTGTCCCCGGCCCCAGGAGCCAGATCCATGGCTCCTGGGCCACCACGTGCTAGGTCTCCTGGGCCCAACCAGTTCTTCCACCACCAAAAGATGAACTCACCACCCGTCACCGAAGAGGACATCTACGACGCCTATGGGACCGACAAGGACCGTGATTCGTATCCCTTGGCAACCTACGGCGAAGATGGCACCGCCTCCAAGACGAGTCTGCTGCACCACGCCGCACCACCAGGCTTGAGCTACCCACCCAAAGCCACTGCTGCTGGTGCGCCGTCGTACCCTCCATCAGTTGCGACGGGCGCTCCTTCGTACCCGCCACGTGCCGCTGGGCCGACCCCTGTTGGCCAGCAGTATGGGGTGCAGGCCCAATACGAAGCGACGCGTGTTGGCTGGGGACACGCACCACCACAGGGCATGCAGCCTCAGATGCGTGCCCAGGCGCCGCCACGGTACAATCCGGCCAACGACTCGCACGGCTGGTAGTGTATTTGTAAAACTGGCGTTGCCCTCACCCTCATAGAGTGGTGCTCCACGATGTCTTCTTTTTTTAATGTATGGTTTATTAGCTTCTTCCATGTGCACGGTGCCAGAACCGTCCCTCCATTGATCCATTGACCACAAGGCCGTGGGTGGCATTTGTGACATTGGACAAAAATGCCAGAGCATTTTTCACACGCCTGAGAATCGAAATCGAACTTCTTAACTTTTGCCCCCAGAATCCCATATACATTTTATTACGAATTCCCAGCGCCACCTGAGAATCGAACTTTTGCCCCCAGAATCCCTGGCGGTCTCACTACTAATACCCGGGGTGGGATACAGTTTTATGAAAATTCATATACTTGCGTCTTACACCTCGTAACCGTTAAGGCACTTTCATCGTCCGCAGTTGTTGGATATTAGAATAAGGACTATTGGACCGTTTCTATAGCCTCGTTTTGTCTATTAGACTAGTGTTGTCCATATGCTTGATATGCAGACTTGCTGTCGTTACTCTATCTTCTATCGACCTTTCCAACCTGCTACGCATCCGTTTACAGCGTCTGCAGAGTGCTACCAGTCTCCTCTTTACATATACAACTCCCGCGGTCCTAGAGACTGATCAGCCCTTTGCAGCAGCGTTCAATCCTTTCAGTTTTCTTGGATACGTTTAAGCTCAAGCTGGTGAACGACATACATGCATTATAACAACGTTCTCAGCAAGTACACGAGTCATTGGATTTTACTGGCAATGCTGTGATATCCCTTCCTGTAAGGCAGGTTGGATTTTTACAGGTATCGAGTCGTGCACTTCAGTAAATGCCCATCAACTTGCTGTTATGAATATATTTTTACGCCACGGCTGCCATTCTGATGCGAAGAGGAACCGATATAAAAGCCAGCAAACCGGCCCGTGCAACAGCATTTCTTTCCAAAGCATTCTTATCCAAAGGTCTTCTGTGGGTGTCTCTGTTCGTGTCCTTGGCCACCGACCCTCCTCCGCTATGGCTGAACCATCAGCGTTGACAGACTTCATCGACGGATTTACATTCCAGCCCCCCAGGTGAAAGCAGCTCTGCCAGTCTGGATGGAACGAGGTCGTTTGGTAGGGATCTGCAGGTGTAGCTCTATCCCTCTCCCAGTCACCACACTCCATTGACCAGCTGTCAAGCAGCCATAATTGGCGGCCCACCACACAGAGCTGTCACGGCTGTTATCGCCACGCTCGCCGCAATGGCCCAGACGAGGCACGGGCGGTTCCGACGTCATCGGCTATCCACGGTTAATTAGCACACACTGCTGTTTGTGTATTGTCCAATCCGTCGCACCTCTCGCTTGTAGCTTGTTGCCCACTCTCTCTATCTGATCCTTTCCCATCAACGCATCTCTCTCTCTCTCTGTCGGTCTCTCTCAACCCTACCCGAAATCAGGTAGACCAGCACCCGGGGTCTCACCATCCGTCGCCTCTATCCCACCCAACTAACCCGCTAGCCCTAACCACCGATGCCCACCACGACCGCCGCCGACGCCTCCGCGTCCGAACCGCTCGACTCGCCTCGCACCCTCTTTCTCAATGCGCAGCTCGTGGGCCGCCCAGCTGGGCGGTACAGCGTGCTCGTGCAGGGCGGCGTTATCGTGTCCATGTCGCGTGGTGCCATCCTCGACATTGAGGACGACATGGAGATTGTCGACCTCGAGCTCGAGGGCAAGCAGCTTTGGCTCAGCCCCGTGAGTCCCCAGCAAGCAACACAAGGCGGTCGCCCCCGCCTTTCGCCCCCCTCACCCCTTTTCTTTGCTAATGCTCCCCTCCCCAGTCCCTCGTCGACTGGCACACACACTTTACGATGAACGCCATTGCCTCGCGCCGCCTCGACCTGAGTGCGTGCACGTCTGCTGCCCAGGTGCTTTCCACGGTCAAGGAAGCACTTGCAGCGGGAACCCACGACGAGGGCGGTCGCCTCGTCGGTGTCAACCTGCGCGCTGCGGGATGGGCCGACGCGGCCGACCTGAACCGTACAGCCCTCGACGCCCTCTCCGACAAGCCCCTCGTCATCATCTTCAACGGCTACCACTCGTGCGTGTGCAACTCGCCTGCTCTCGAGTTTCACGACATCAAGGTTCACGATGGACATGACGGCATGTTGCTCGAGGCAGACGCGTTTGCGCTCCAACAGCGGCTCCAGGCCGTGGCCGACGTGTGTATCACGGACGGGTGGGTCGCTGCCGAAGCAGAGCGTGCGGCGAGTTTTGGTGTGACAGAGGTGGTCGACTTGGAAATGGCGCACAACCTCGCGTCGTGGGAGCGCCGGTGCGGTCCAGGCGGGTTCAAGACGCTGCGTGTCCACATTGGCTTTTACCCTGCGCACATTGACGACGCCATCAAGGCTGGGCTCAAGACGGGCGACAGCGTGCCCGGCACGCACGACTTGGTGACGGCCGGCCCGCTCAAGGTGATCACGGACGGCAGCCTGGGTTCGCAGACTGCGTTCTGCTGCGACCCGTATCCGGGGACGACGGACAGGGGTATCCTGGTGTACGACGACAAGGCCGTCCAGGAGCTGGCCGAGAAGGGCCACGCGGCCGGTCTTCGTCTGGCCGTGCACGCCATCGGCGACGACGCGCTGCACTCGACCCTCACGGCACTCGAGGCGGCGGCGCGCAACGGCTGCCCACCCCTGCCACACAGCACGATTGAGCACGCCCAGCTGCTCGATGCCAAGGCCGCCGACGTGCCCCTGTTCAAGTCGCTCGGCCTCGTCGCCTCCATCCAGCCGCGTCACCTCGTCGACGACCGCGACCTGTGCCACGCCTACTGGCCCGGACGCGAAGGCCGCGCCTACGCCTTCCGCACGCTCCACGACGCTGGTATCCCCCTCCGCCTGGGCTCCGACTGCCCCGTCGCACCGTTGCAGCCGTGGGACGCCATTGCGTGTGCCATGACCCGCAACGGCGCCGGAGACGAGGCGAGCGCGGCCTTCCACCCCGAGCAGTGTATTGATGTGGCGACGGCCTTCAACGCCAGTACGTGGAGTGGCCGCAGCCACATCTCCGAAGGCGAGCGCGCAGACATTGTCATCCTCCACTCGGACCCGCTCGCGTGCGATGCCGACGGAATCAGGAATATGGTCGTCGAGGGTACCATGCTCGGTGGAAACTGGACGTACCGTCGCAAGTAATAGTTGTAGTAGACAAGCCTTCTGGGAATGCAAGGATCAAACAGAAGTCAGAGAGAGGTCAGAGCCGGAAGGTGTGTCTCTCTTGGTGGTGTCTCTTTAATATTGCATTGTCTGGTCTATTCCTAGCTGGACTCCGACTTGACCACGAGGTCGGACAGGTCACACTGCGAGCCGACGGCAATCGAGTGGGGCGAGGCCTGCTCGAACGCCCTGGGGTTGTCAGTCTCGGCCACTCTGGGTATAATGTTCCTGCGGTTGGAGTAGAGTGGTATTGGACCGCTGCACCGAAAGCAGGTGCACACGTCGGTTACGACGAGGCAATCAGGACGGAAGCTTGTGGGCCAGCAAACACATGTCGCTTCCGATGTCCATTCTCCACACACTCCACTGCGCTCGCATGGACACCTCGTCCTGTTCTCCACTCACGAGGGGTACGTCAGGCGGTGGACCTTGGGGCGCTCAGCGTCCTGGATGATAAGCTTGGTGTCGGCAGCCTCGCAGGCAAGCTCGAGGTGCTTGTCGTTGCGCTTGGTCCAGACGGCATCCTCGCCAGCAAGCTCCTTGGACAGGACACGGGTGAGCCAGGGTGCCGACTCGTCCTTGGCCTTGGCCTCGAGAGCGTCATTGCTGAGGGCGGACGAGCCCGAGCCGACCTGGGTGGAAGGGAGGTACAAGTACGCTGCGTAGCCGGCGGCAACGAGGCCGAAGGTGGCAACCCAGCCGGCACTGAAGAACGCTGTGGGACGTCAGTTAACATGCAAGGTGGCCGATAGGCTATAGGCGAGCAGACGACGGGCGAACGGGAGGACATGCAACGAGAACACGGGGGCTGGGCAGTTGCGTACCGCCGCTGTCTATGCCTTGTCTGTCTCCGTATCGCTCCCCGTATCGCCAGCGTCGGCGGTGCCGACATGTGTGCCCAAACACAGAGCTACGCACACTCGGTGGTGTCGGCCTCGCTGGACGACGAGTGGCTGTCGTGGTGGTCACCGCGGCGGGGGGCCGACGAGGAGAGGGCGCGGGCGGCGTTGACGCGCGCGAGCGGGGCGGCGCGGAGGACCGGGCGGAGGAACATGGTGTGTGCGAGGGGGGAGGTGTCGTCGACGTCGTCGGCGTTGTTGTCAACGATGAGCTCGATGTCCGCGACGGTGAGCAGGGCAGCAGCAGCCAATCGCCCAGCGGGGATTTGTGCGGAGAAAGAGGTGTGGCACCGAGGAATTGTAATCAGTTTCTAATATGTATTACACAAAGGGGTTTACAATCGCTCTGGGACGGGTTCTGTGGCATCGACGTATGCATCGGGAACACGGCAGCCCAGATGTCCACCGTCTGAGCAACGCGTTCAAGTTTCCGTTGAAGATAGAAACGAGCGCACGTAGACAAGTGGACTGTGATAAAGAACAGGCAAACAACTGAACCCAACTCTTAACACACTTCCTCAAGCACCTCGCCATCCACACATACACCAGTTGCAACATCCACAAGGGTCCAGAGTCGCAAACAATCACACAGTTCATAATGGATAAGAAGCGCTAGCGAGAATGTCTCCTCAAAGCATAACTCAACTGCCGTGTAACAAGACAGCCAAGTAATAAATGAGGACCCGGCCCCCGGCCCGTAGGCGCGAGGGATCGCGAGTTTGCTCGTTATTGGCAACTTTTTGACCCCCAAGCCTGGAGGAAACAGACAAAGGGGCTTCGAAAGTGCCAGCCCGCCGCGAATGCGTGGTCAGGACTTGGAAGAGGAAGAGGAAAGGAAAAGCGAGTGGGGAGGGGAGGAGGGAAGGAAGGGGAGAGCCACACCGCTCGGAGGGAGGTCACAGTTGTCGACTAGACCACACACGTTAGTATACAACCCGTTTCCTAAATAATGCTGTCTGCATGCACAACTGGGACAAGAGTCAGCTTTCGGCAAAAGAAGGTCACTCTCTCGGAACTTACCTATTTCTTCTACATTTAGACAACTAGACACGACGGGCAGTGCGGGCGCGGGTACCACCAATCTTGATGGGGGACCTGTCCTCGACACGGGTGATGAGGGGGCGGATCTCGTCGCCGTTGTTGCTGAGGATGGCCAGGTGGACCGCCTCGCGACCCTTGCCTCCGACACCCTTGTAGGCAATGTTGATCTTGGGCTGGTACTGCATCGTCTTCCACTCGGTCGTGACGGCCTGGATACGGGCAAACATCTTCAGCGTCGCCTGGTGTGCGGCCTCGACCGAGTTGCGCTGCGACTTTTTAAACACCTTGTCGGTACCGGAAGTAATGGTGGGGAAGAGGGGACCAGTCTTGTCGGTAAACGTCAGGACGGTGTTGTTGCGCGAGGAAAAGACGGTGAGGGTGTGGGTCGGGGCCATGCCCTTCTCGCCAGCATACTGGAGGCTGTCCAGGGGCTGCCAGCGGGGTCCAAGAACAGCGGCCGCCTTGCCCTTGGCGGTACGCTTGGAACCGACCGCGTTGACGGGGGCGGTGGGGACCGGCGACGACGCCGACGCAGAGGTGGAGACGAAGCGGGAGGGCCCGGCGACGGCGGGGATGCCAAAGTCGAGCCCGACGCGGGACGAGGACGCGCGGGTCGCCCGTGCGAGCGGGGTGGTGAATGAACGGATGGACATTGAAGAAGAAATGGAGAAAGACAAGATGGATCGATTACTTGTAGTCGCTGGAAAACGGCGCAGACGAGAAATCGGTGCGAGCAGCGCTGCCAGCCAGGGAGAGGAGAGACGGAACCGCTGGCTGGCCGCTGGCTGGCTGCCTGGCTGGCTGGCTGGCGGGGTTGGGCGCGTGCGGACTTTTTTTCCCGCGCGTGCCGGGGGTCGTGTGGCACTTGGGAGGCCAGGCAGTCACCCAGGTGCATGCACGACAGTTGGCCAAATCCACAATATCATATATGCATGCATGTATACCGCACTGCTACACTCTCTTACACAAGCCCACCCCACTCGCCAAGTCCAGCAAACACAGTGCCCAGCGCAACAATCAGTCCCTGCAGACAAACAGTCAGCAAAACGGTCTCACTCTCCACTAAAACAACCATAAACCTCCTCGTACTCACACCCCACGTGACCGCGCCAACACCAACACGTCCAACCACCTTCCACACCAACGCAGAAATGATATGCAGCAGCGCAACAAGGCACCACGCAACACCCAGGTATGGGCTGGGCTCGGGGTTGGGCCGCGCAGGTGGCCACTCGCGAGACGGAAGAGGGTGGCCAATGTGGCCCACGCCATGGTGGTAGATCGGCTCGGGGTCCAGCCAAAAGGCCGACAGGATCAGCGTGAGACCCAGGTTGAGTAGCAGCGTGTCAATACGCCACAGCATGTGGAGTGGGAAAGGAATGAGCTGTGTCATGTTTAGCCCGCGCGTATGCATTGCAAAAAGCGGTCGAGACATACAGGGAATGGAATGCCCATGACGTCCTCGAGTTCTAGCGGGGGGTCAGCTAAAGATGACACAAATAGCGCATAAATACATACCACGACGCGCACGGAAGCGCTCCAGGACCTCGACACGGCGCTCGAGCTCGGCGATTTCGTCGTCACGGTCGTCGTCATCGTCGTCCTCGGCGATGAGCGGCGCCTCCTCGGGTACAGTGGTGAGCCCACTGTCTCCTTCAATGTCGGCCCAACCGGCAATCTCCTGTGGGCCCTTGAGAACGTCTTCGTACAGGGAGAGCTGTTCCCATCCCTGCACAATCCCCCATGCTGTCTCTGCCAGACCCCATCCAAGACCCAGCCAGAAGCTCGAGTGGAACCCAGACGTGGGTGAGGGTTTCACGAGGGGCACAGACACGAGGCGCACTGCCTCGTGCAAGATGGCATGGAAGACGGTCGACAGGAACACGGTCCATGTGGCTGAGAGGTGGAGCCACGACGTTGCCACAAACATGGGCACGCGGAACGACTGGACGGTAAATGACGCAAACAGGCCCACGAGGAACGCCTGCCAGAAGAATGGGTGCGGGTAGCTTTGGCCCTCTTTGCGTTCGTCCTTGGACGGTGGCCTGGGGAAGCATGTGTCAATATAAGGAGGCTCTGGTAGGGTGGTAACAGTTGACGTACCATCCATATGTCACAAGTGCGACGAGTGATGCAAAGCACAGGGCGGTGACGACGGGAACGAGCAGATAGAGGCGCGACAGCCAGACCCATGACACTGAGGATGCCGGTCAGCACAAAGGGCAAGCATTGAGGCGACCTGTGGGACACTTGCCTTCAAGAAGGGGGTCCTGGATATCGTCACAGTCGTCCTCTTCGTCATAGTCATAACCGTTGGTGCCGTCTGGCAGCGGCTCCAGGATGTGAACTGTGGGTTGTTGACTGTGGGATGTTGTTGCGCCGTACGACGCGTTGTGGTGGTTGTGGTTGTGGTGGTCGAGGTGCAGCTGGAGGTGCTGTTCGCGAGGGGAGCCCGGGTCTGCTGCAGCGACTGCTACTGTGACGTGAGCAGCCATGATGCAAGATGAGGCGCGGGGAGAGTGTGTGTGAAAAAGACGAGTGAGTGAGGTGTCTATCTATTGTTGTACGTATCTCCCTCCTGTGTTATCCACCTGTGCGACTCGCTCTCCTCATATCACGCATCACGGAGTGCTCCCCGCCTTTTGGGTTACGTAATAAGGAAAATCCAGGTGGAGGCTTATGTAATACTAAATGATTACATAAAATACCCGCTCACGCGAGGCGCACGTGTTGCCGCATATATATACTTGGTACCCCCGTTTAGCTGTTACCCGGCTTTTCTCGGTCCCCGCTGTGCCCTGCGTCCGGCTGTGAGCGGTAGCCGGTTACCGCAAGATACCCGAGCGTCGACGAGAGCGAGTCGACGGGACCAAAATTGTGATTGTAATACCGAGGGGGGTTTTTCTGTTAAACACCGCGCGGTCTAAACAAAAGGGAAACAAAAAACGCAAAGAGAGAGAGCGAGAGCGACGCATATGGCGTGCGGTACAGTGCCGGTGTGACGCCGGGCGCGCGCGCCGATGACCGATCGGGTGGGTTGCGTTGGATGGACGCGGCGATGACTCGCCAACCTGCCCCGCCCCCGGCCCGTTAAACATCTCTCTCCCCATCTCTCTCTTTCTTTCTCCTCAGTCTACTCACCTCACCTCTCTCCCCCCTCCTCACCGAGCGCCTGACCTCGTCTCCTCCCACGAGCTCGTTCTCAACACACACACCCCCTTACACGCCTGTTGCCTACCATATCCGCCCCGGCCCCCGCACCTCCCGTTAAAATGTCGTCCGACGACGCTGCAGAGATCGAGGCCGTCGTCACCGAGGGTGCTGCCCAGGGCAGTGCCCTCAAGTCGTTCATCTCGGGCGGCTTTGGTGGTACCTGCGCCGTCCTCGTCGGCCACCCCTTTGACCTCACCAAGACTCGTCTCCAGACCGCCGCCCCGGGAACCTACACTGGCGCCATCGACGTCGTCAAGAAGACCCTCGCTCGTGACGGTGTTCGTGGGTGAGTTTTGCTGTGAATGCACCCAACATGGGGCGACAACGCGGGGTAGACCGCCGGCGCGGCCCCACCCCACACCACTGAGATCAAGGGCTTACCTTCGGCAGCATGTACCGCGGTATTTCCCCGCCTCTCATCGGTGTGACGCCCATTTTCGCCATCTCGTTCTGGGTGAGTAGTTGCGCGCGCGCGCAGGCAGTTACGCAAACGGCTTGTGGGGCCGCACAGGGTCCCCACGGGACGACGAGGACATCCTTGGTGTCACTTGTGTCGCGAGAGCAAAGCGATACCTTGCGTTGGCGCCAAGTGTCCACGTCGGGCGTTTTCGCAATGTTCAAAGGCGCCGCCTCTTAAGGACTTGTTTTTTTTTGTGTCGAGGACGGTGACTAACGCGTCTTGTAGGGTTACGACATGGGCAAGAAGATTGTCTTCGCCGCTACCCCCGGCCGCACCTCGTCCAAGCTCACTCCCGCCGAGCTTGCCTTTGCCGGTTTCTTCTCTGCCATCCCCGCCACTTTCGTCGCTGCTCCTGCCGAGCGTGTCAAGGTTCTCCTCCAGGTGCAGGGCCAGGGTGGAAAGCCCGCTTACACTGGCCCCGTCGACGTCCTTCGCAAGCTCTACGCTGAGGGTGGTGTCAAGTCCATTTTCCGCGGCACTGGCGCCACTCTTGCCCGTGACGGTCCCGGTTCGGCTGTGTGAGTAGAGAAAAAAAAAACAGGACAAAATGTTTGGGGGCGGGGCAAGGGGTGCAGGGTGTTGGGACGGACAAGTCCGTTGCCGATGCGTCCTCTTGCCCGTGTCCCTCGCCCCATACATGTACCAGTGCTAACGCTGCCTCAGCTACTTTGTCACCTACGAGCTCCTGAAGACCCGTCTCTCTGGCCCCGTCGTCGTTGACCCCGCTACCGGCGAGGAGAAGCCTCCCGCGCTCTCGCTCGGTGCCGTCTCGTTTGCCGGTGGTATGGCTGGTGTTGCCATGTGGTCGCTTGCCATCCCTCCCGACGTGAGTTGCCTTTGTCTCCTCCCATGGCCCCTTTTGCACCACACTGACACTTGCTTTAGACCATCAAGTCGCGTCTCCAGTCGGCCCCCTCGGGCACGTACAAGGGCTTCTTCGACTGCGCCAAGCGCCTCATTGCCCAGGACGGTGTTGGCGCTCTCTGGAAGGGCTTTGGCCCGGCCATGGGCCGTGCTTTCCCCGCCAACGCCGCCACCTTTGTCGGTGTCGAGCTCTCGCTCAAGGCCATGGAGAAGCTCTGGTAAACAAAAAGGTGCTGTTGTCTATACACACCGTAGTAGGCCTAGACGTTCTAGAGTTCAAGACGTGGACAAGGAGGAAGAGGAAGAACAGGTTCGTTGTAGGAGAAGAAGCAGTTGGTATTGGTCCTTTTGTCACTTTCTTCATATCATGCACATGGTTAGCAGTAGCCCCCCCCCCCCCCCCCCCCCCGGGATCCCAAGACATTCAGATCTGCTCGCTCGGAGCGGTGCCGGCGGTACTTTATCGGACGCGCAAGAAAGCCTTTTGGGCAAGGACAGGTTGTTATCATCGTATCGACGCTACCGGACAATAGCCGGGGAATGCGCGACCAATCCGTGGACGAATGGACTGCAATGGCGTCATGTTGGCTGCCGGCGCTATGTACACGGAGCAGCAGCGCCGCCAGGCAACAACAAACCACGGACGACGTCCAACACGATGCATAGCTTGCTCGGACTGTGTCGAATGAATGATTGGTGAGCCACTGCAACGCAGGCCCGATCCACCGGGTCATCGGAGCTGGGAGATTACACCTGTTTGCCAGCTTCTTGAACAGCGTCAGGTTGACATTTCGGCCCGGATACCGATATCTCTCTCTCTCTTTCTCTCCCTCTCTCTTTCCTCCAACCTTGGATCAACACGCTCTGGCGTGTGCCCCCTACCGACGTCTCGACGAGCATCACCAGCATGCTTCCTTCAGACGTTAGCCCCGCCCTCCGCATCGCGCAGGTGGCCGCCAGCATCTTCTTCTGGTGCGTATGATATGACGCAACATGGTGGAGGTGGGACATCCCCCTTTGCCTCTCGCCGCCATCGGTGACTGACCTGTTGCATCACAGCTTCCATGTCGCGGGTCTCGTCTTTGGATTTGTGAGTGGATGAAGAGGGACAGGGGAAGACTATAAGGCGCGAGGAGTAATGGTATGGCTAACGCTACAGGCTGCACTCAAGCCGGTGCTCATCGCTTCGGGAGTGTACTCTGACCTGTGCGGCGACGACTCGACATGTCCCGAGCAAGACACGAAACTAAACTTGCTATTCGTGGTTGCGACCAGCACTACCAACGTGGGGATACATGAGTGACCGCATGTCGGCTGACGCTATCCAGTGCGCATCGCTCCCCGTCGGCTGGTTCCTTGACACTATTGGCCCGCAGTACTCGGCCATTACGGGTGCAGCCGTCTTTGCTGCGGGCACACTGACTTTTGGTGTCGGCTATGTGGGGACATGTGGGTTTGCAAGTGACCAGAGAGACAATGCTGACGGCAGGGATGGACACGTACATGCTGTAGGTGTGGGACCCAATCGCTAGCATCAGGCGACAGCACGCTGACTCATCGTAGGGGCTACTTCCTCATGGCTCTTGGTGCACCGGCACTCTTCCTGGCCCAGTTCCATCGTGAGTAGCCCTCCCACTGCGCACCTTATTAACAGACAAGTCTCCAATACCTTCCCTTCCCGTTCTGGTCTGGTGCTGGGCTCAATCACTGGTGCGTTCGACGCCAGCTCGTTCCCACTGGTAGGCCTCAAGCAAGTGTTTTTCAAGTTTGGTACGCCAAGCATGTAAGTCTGGAGTCTATTGCCGCAAAGTTCATGCTGACAAGACAAAGCCACACATTCTTCACGGCCTATGTTGTTTTCCCCATTCTGTGAGTTGAGCCATGTGGACTGCACCAGGCGGGCAAGACAACTGCAAACACCCTTGGCTCCCACAGCTGACATCCCCAGCATGATCATCCAGCAGCTCACGTTTGCCCCGAGGGAGCTGTATGAGCGTGTGGCAGAAGGCCTCGATGGAGGAGACAACACGCCTCCCAGCCTTGCCGAGCCCGTTTCTCCACGCACCGTCATCCACCCGCTGCCATCTGTGGGCGAGGACGACAACGAAGTCACCCCTACGCCGGCCTCGCGCCGCCGAGTCTCCCGCCAGCCCTCGTACCACGACGAAGGCGACAGCCACATCCACTTCAATTCGTCGACTTTTTCGCGCATGTCAGCGTTTGACCGCACGCACGCGTCCCGCTCGCGCCGCATGAGCTCGTCGTTCAGCCGCATTGCGTACAATGTCGCTGATGACGAGGGCGACGAGGCGCTCGCTGTCGAGTTGGAGAAGAAGGTCCGCGATCCCGTCGTCGGTGTCATGTACGGCCGCCCGGCCAAAGAGCAGGTGACAAGCAGATGGTTCTGGTGAGTAAGCGCTAGTGGTGAGGGTGTGACGGCAAGAGGCCATACTGTCTTTCTGGCTCATGCCTGCCATGCAGCAGTCCACCGCATACAGCCAACAATAAACACTGACAACTTCTCCGCAGGGTAATGCTATTCAGCCTTGTCGTGCACATGTGAGTGTCGCGTTGTTTTCGGGACCTGTAGCGGTTGGGTTTTCTCAAACACGAAACCGTTCCCATCTCCGGATGCTGCGGGGTCGGAGAGAGTGAGATGGAACCGCGGCATGGGCAATGTCGGAATCCTTGGCACAAACGTCGGTGTACGCGAGTGCTTACACGCGACAGGACCCGCATCAACTGGTACCTCGCAACTGTTTACACACAGCTCGTGTTCTACACCCAGGACGAGGAGCTCGCAGACAAGCTTACGGATGGTGAGTGTGCGCGCAATCTTTGAATCGATACCGGGTGTTTGACCGCCGTGGCGATGGGCTTGAGCTGCAGACACTGTTGTTTTCTCGCAGCCTGTCAGTGCTGTGCCTTCCATCGGGGCGCTGGGTGCCACGCGTGACGCGCGACGCGCTGCGGTGCTGCTTTCGTCGGGTCACATCAGACTCGACTCAGCGGCGTGCGTGTTACGCGGTGCAGCGAGAAACCCGGAGACATAGACCCCAGTCATGACACGCGACGAGTCTGGACGACGAGCAACGCCGATCACGGAACGCCACACCGTACGCAGCAGCAACTGACTTGTGACAGCATTCACCGTACTCCTTCCGCTCGCGGGCATCGCCATGATTCCGGCTGTGGGGTGGCTACTGGACAACCGCCCAGCGAGAGACGTCGCGTTGACCATGTGCGTGCTTGGATTCGGGTTTGGCGTGTGCACACTTCTTCCTGCCACACCTGCCCAGCTCGTCGGCATCGCGTGTCTCGTGTGCTTCCGGCCGCTGTTCTACACTGCCATCAGGTGAGTAATGGTGCACAGACCGGGGCCAAAGTGGCAGCCAAAAGGGGAAGCTAACGCTCGTAACAGCGACTATGCGGCCAAGGCGTTTGGCTTTGAGACGTTTGGCACGGTGTACGGCCTGGCCATGACCGTTTCGGGCGGCATCGGTGTCGTGCTCAACCCGCTCGACCGCCTGGTCAAGGGCAAGCTCGACGGCGACTATACTCCCATCAACGTGGTGCTTCTTGTGCTGGGGTTCGTCTCCACTCTGATGCTCGCATACCAGTGCAGCCCACGTTCTGTCAAGCTGGACGAGGACAGGGAGGATCCGCAGCAGTAGTTTGGTCGTCAGAGCCACATGGGAAGCTGGGAATGTCATTCATCGTACATGTGTGCTGCTGCGGATTGCACTGCAGTACCGCAGAGCGTGTTTTAGCTCGGCATGACTGCGCACAGAGGAGGCCAGAGAGCAAGCTGGCAAGGATCGCTATGCATATGCATAGTGCATGCGACAGGGCCGCGGTGGACGCACGGTTGTGTCTGTCGCGTCGTTGGCCCGTTGGCGCCCCCTTGGGATACCATCATGCCGGTATGGAAATAGTGGCTGCTGGAACACGCGTGGGCCGAGCCGCTCCGAGCGTACAGGAGGTGGTCTGTGTTGGTGCTTTAGCACAGCATTGCCTGCTGCGCTCGGGTTGCCCCTCCACACACGCTGCGCACTTCACAGCGCGCGACGAGCAACGACAAGCGGCGTGACGCGACACCTGCCACACGATGCAACACCTGTGATTAAAGTTGCCCCGTGGTTGCCCACGTCGGAGAACACGGTCCGACTCCACGCGTCTGCCATGTGGTGTGTTCCTCCTCGCCTGAAGTGCGGGCGGCAACCGCTGCACGGGGAGATGCTGCCACAGGCCACAGGCCACAGGACGAAGCCTTCCTCAATGCCGGCGGAAAGGAAACACAGCTGGGCGTTTGTTCGTTCCCCTTTGCGTACGAGGCGCGCCAGGAGGCCGTTCGTCGTGCCAATTGCACGGGCCTGCGCTCATCAATGCGATGAAGGAAGTGTTCGAGATACAAACGCACAGAGGGCGTACAGAGGACCCACCACCCAGAAGACCCACCCACCACCTCCTTCTGTGATTTGTGCATTGAGTTGCGGACGGACCGGAGGGATCCCGGAAAGGTGCCTTTTCGGTGACGGCGCGCGCGCGTTCTCGGCCCTGCAAACCTGTGCAAAACACGGTACGGTGACGAGTCCAGGCCGAGGCTCTACAACACCAGCTGTGGACTGTCGTGTCCCGCCATGCCGTGGGCGTCGAGAGGAGAGAGAGGTGTGTTGAGGCGGATAGGAAATGTGCGATGCCGGCGGCACAAAGTGGCAGGTGGGAGGGCACCCCAGAATGGGTCTCGTCTCCTTTGGTCCCCCCCCACCGATGGTCCGCAGCAGATGGTGCCTGCCCTCTGTTTCGCATCATCGTTGTCGGCCACGGAGAGCCCGTAGGCGTCCAGAGCGGGGCAAGAGACTGTCGTCGTCCGGGGTCGTTGCTGAGCTTGCGTCGGCGAGCGTCGTCGTCGTCAACGGCGGAGCTTTGCGAATGTGTTTGCTTTACCCCTCGTCCTTGGGCCTCTTTCCCCCTCGGGTTTGGTTGTGAGGGGCGACAACGGGCTGTCTATGCTCTGCGCGTGCGCACAGGTGCGGGGGAGGCGAGATGGATTTAGCGCGCGAACGCGCGCGTAGCGTGTCCTCTGTGCATATGTCTGTGTGTCTGTCGTGTGGTTGCCCAGAGAACTCACAGAAGCAGACCCCCCCACAAAACAGTATAAGAAGACGCGCAGACGTGCCCACATCCTTCAGCATCACCAACTATCTCTCAGACACCTATCACTCTCTAACCTCGCTCTCTATTCTTTCACTTTCACCATGAAGTTCGCCACCCTTGCCCTTACCGCTGCCCGTGAGTAGTCTTTGGTTGCTGGAGCGTGGCACCCGACTGTCGTAGCTTCGTTTTCAGTGTGGCGCAGGCCACCACGTGTTCCACCTTCCACCCCATGCACCCCACCTGTCCATGAACGCCCAGAGCATTGCTGACCTTGCAGTCGCCGCCACCGCCTACGCTCAGGAGGCTACGACCCCTGTCGCCGGAACCGACGCTGCTGCCACCCCGACTGACGTGAGTGTCCCATCCTACTTGCTCCCACCTCTCTCCGTCCCAATGTGCTCCGTTCCAAGACTGACGTGTTTCTAGGCCGCCGCTGGCACTGACGCTGCTGGAACCGACGCGGCCGGCACTGCTGTCGACACTGCTGTCGCTGGTGCCGACACGGCTGCCGCCGGTACTGGTGCAGACACCGCTGCTGGCTCTGCCGGCGCTGACACGGCCGCCGCTTCTGCCGCCGCTGACACCGCTGCTGGTAGTGCTGTGGGTACTGCCTCCGGTGCCGCCGGTGCTGGCAGCTCGTCCGTTGGCGCTGGCGCCGCTACTACCCCCGGCACCTCCGCCAAGGCCACCACTCCCACTGTCTCTGGAGCTGGAACTGCAGCCTCTACTCCAGGCGCCTCGGGAGCCGGGGCCTCGTCCGTCAAGCCTTCCACCGCCTCGGGAACTGCTGCCGCCAGCGAGTCCGCCAAGGCCGGCTCGGGCGCTGGCCGCAACGTTGTCGTCTCGGGCGCCGGCGTCGCTGCCGCTGTCATGGCCGCTGTCTTTGCCATCTAAAGTGGCCCTCTTCCAAGACATCAAGAGCGACCACTCGACATCAAGTGCGACCGCTCGTCCGTGCGCGCAAGTTTAATCCTTAGTAAATACACTTTTTTATCCCCCCCCCGCCCCCTCAAGAAGTGGTCCTCCATCCCAACCTCCACCTTCGTTGTGACCATTTAGACTCTTTGTAGCAAACGCTGTAGATGGAAACCTCTTCATCCTCCTTTTCGCCCTCGCAACTTGTCTGTCCCAAGCTCACACTGTCGGCGTGTTTTGTTCATCGCCCACTGATAAATGGCTTTGTGAAACCGCCACACTGGTACCCCGGTACACCCGGGGCAGTCTTTTCTGTCTAGCTTATTTGGCCTTATGTTTTCTCCCAGCACCATGCATGCATGTTGCCATCTTGAAACCCCCGTATCGGAGCGTCTGAACTCTCCTGCTGAACGGTCTCTGTCTCTCGCTGTCATCACACCAAAAAGGCGGTGCACTCGCGTGCCCACTTTGGATACCGTCGTGGGAACGCGGTGGCATGTAAGGGGGCTGGACGCATTCTAAACAGTCAAAGTAACCACCCCAGAGTGGGGTTAACAAGTTTCAGTTGGAGTGCGTTTCGCGTCTCTCTGTCTTGCTTGGCTTGGCAACGCTGTTCCTGGGGCTAACGCGCGCCCCGCGCGACGACAGCCGGCGACAGCACGACTTCCGCGCCTCCACACACCCATTGCTCTCAGCAGCCTCTGGGTTTCTCATAGTTGATCCGGAGGCATAGTCCCGAGTTGAACCGCAGAGCTTACCAGAGGTCCTCGCTTGGATCTACCTCCCCTTCCTGGGCTGCTGTGTCACGTATACATGTCTCCGCGCCCGGCGCTTCATAAACTGTGCTTCTACTTTGCTTGTGTGATATGGGTGGGGGGAGATTTTGGGTGGGTAACAAGGGACGTTGGGACGTCATTCTAGCACCGCCACACGGCGCCTGTTTTCCCCTTTGGCTTGTCCGCTCTTCTTCCTTTCTAAGTGTTGTCGACTCCTCTCCATGCTCTTTCTCGTTGCTCCTTGCAGACGCCCAGGCTCCACAGTGCTCTCGCCGCTCACCGTCCATCTTCCGCGTTGGCTCTGGAGCGTGTACGTGACGGAAGCAGGTGCGTACACGGACGTGTGGCAGAGGTTTGAGCGCCTCTTGCGTGCACACAACGGCGTCGGCGTCTTAGAGAATAGTGAAGGGGTATCCGCCGTTCTTAACCCTGAACATGCGGATCAGGAGCGAGAAGAGGACAATGAGCATGCCGAGCCACAGATAGGTGCCAACACGCTGCTTGATGGGCGAGCCCTGCGATGGGATGAGAACCGACAGCACGAGAACGCAAAGGGCAAGCACGCCGTCTGTGCGGGAATTGTCAGCGGGGCTCTTTGATTTGTCTTTTGTGGGGATTGCGATGGAACTGGATAAAATGAGGAAACGGAGTACGACAGCTTTAGGATGAAAGACCGGGGAAGGAGATTCCGGTAAGTGTCCGCGAGTGTGGTGCAATGAGGGCATCAGAGGACCCCCCGAAGATCACCCCGACGAGTGCCTTCTCGTCATTCCAAACCAGTGGAGCCGCACGGTTGGAGTGAAAGGGGCAATTTGCGGGGTACCGACGAAGCCCAAGCAGAGAATGACAGGGACAGAGCCCAGCAAGGACGTGGTGGGTTTGTAGGCCGCCCCGATGCCGCCACGCAGAAATCTAGCGCGCGTACGAGCGAGAGGGTCCCCAATGGCGCAGCTGGCGGGTCCCAGTTTGCTTTGCTCGTTCACTGGATCTGTCCAGTGGCAGCAGAATGCTGCTGGAGCAGATATCGGTCCAGAAGACGGCACGTCCCACTCGACCCAACCCAGAGCGCAGCTGAGCTGAGCCATACGGAGGGCTTCAAGGCATCCAGACGTCCGCAGTATGCCACGACTAGAATGCCGAAAGGCCTCTGAGCGACGGACGAATGGGGAGCGTGGCAAAGCCACACTGGATACCACTGTCCTGCGAACTGTGCCAAGGACCAGGCTATTCCCGGACGCCATCACAGCACAGACGTGCTCGTGGCGACACATACGGCCCAACACTACCGTGGGCAACCAGTCTGTGTCCAGCCATTGCGCTGGAGAGGTGGCACTACTCTACCTCTTAGACAGGTAGGCCATGGCTGCGCTTGCACCAAACATTTTCCACCAACACAAAACACGAAAAAGAAAGCCACCACTCACAAAGGACGCCAACGACCTGGCTCTCAAGACCAAGCTGGTTCGAGTAACCGCCCGCAATCCAGTTGATACGGCCGTCCTGGCCGGCCTGGACGTAAGGCGCGTTCTTGATCTTGTTCCACATGAATCCCGAGGTGAAGGTGAGGCACATGATGATGGAGGCAACACCCCAGACAAGACGGCTCTGGACGATGGGGACGACAATGGCACGGGCCGACCAGAGGACATAGAGGACGCCGGCCAGGACAATGGGCGCGACGATGAAGGGAACAGGGTTCATGGGCTTGTAGATGTCAAAGGCGACCGGGGTGGTCGACTTGACCCATGTGTGGAGGGCCGGGAGACCGAGGCCACTGTGCATGTTAGCAAAGGGATCCGGGCCGTCGCCATGTGCCCGCTGGTACTAGGCCAGGCTCCAGCACGCGCTCGCAGTGGCTGCGGGGTGTGCTGGACTGCGGAGCTGCGCGCACTGCTCTGGCACAACCTGCCACTCACGCGCGGTTGAGGTCGTAGTTGACGGGCGAGCCATTCTCGGCCTTGCGCTCGCCGCTGAGAGGCGGGTGGTAGTAGATGGTAGGAGCCGAGGCGAGACTGAGACGCTGGTAGATGGCCTGGCCGTCCTGGAAATCGAGCTGGGCAAAGAAGTGCGTGTCGCGGTCGTCCCTGGGGACACGAGTCCAGCTCTTGGTCACGGCGCGGAACACGGGGTCAAAGTCGTGGCATGGCTGGCACTTGTACTGTGCTGGCAGGGCAGTGAGGATGATAGTCACGCCATAGTCGCGGTCCGAAGAGAGAATCTCGTCATAGGTGGCCGAAGTCAGAGGGATGACGCCGTCGGGGGACGATGCGGCGATGGAAGCCCAGTGTGCGGCGTCTGCGGCGAGAGCCGGCACGAGGAGGCTCGCAATGGAAAGGAGAGATGCGAGGCGCATCTCCGACGAAGATAAAATGAGAGTCGGGGGGATGGGAGGTCGACGGAAGACGAGAGGGAGGGAGGGAGGGAGTTGCGATGGACAAGAAATGGAGAATGGAGATTGAAACAACAACGTCACTTTCCCAAAGCCACGTCGCGTTGGAGGCGCGTGACGGAAGCAAAATTCCCAGACATTGGGTCGAACACCCAGGTGCTACTCAATGGTAAGGCGTCACAGAGTATACATTGCATATATAATAAAAAGCCCTGGAGACCGACACTCGGTGTACTGTACACAAATGGCGAAAGAAAGCTTAACTGTACAAAACTGCTTTTTCAACTTGTTTGTGGCTTCTGAACATCTTACACAGCCGCCTGGAGCGCCATCTTGGGAGCTTGGAGTTCCACCTTTGGAACGGCGGCTGCCTTTTTGCCACCGCGGCCCTTGTGCCCAGCCTCGTGAACGAGCATGTGGCGCTTGAGCTGGTCGGGACGGCTGAAAGCGCGTCCGCATCCCGGGTGGTTGCACGCAAACGGCCTCTCGCCGGTATGCGTGCGCACGTGCTTGGTAAGGTTGCTCGCCTCGACGAAACCTTTACCGCAGTGGGCACAGACGAATGGCTTCTCCCCATTATGCGTGCGCTTGTGGATGGTGAGCGAGCTCGAGATGGCAAACGCCTTGTTGCATCCCGGGAAGTCGCACACGAAGGGCTTGTCGTCGGTGTGACGACGCATGTGGGCGGCGAGTGGTGCAGCCTCGGAAAAGCTCTGGCCGCACACCTGGCACACGAACGGGCGGTGGCCAGTGTGGCTCTGGAGGTGGCGAAGAACCTTTTGGCGAGAGCTAAAAAGGCGGCCCTCAGAGCCACCACAGCCATCCCACAGGCAGCGGTAGCTGTCGCGACCACGACCGACGTGGACCTCGGACAGGTGTTCCATGAGGTCACCGGCAGACGCCATTGGCTCGCGGAGGGTGCAGCCAGGCCACAGGCAGACGTGGGCGTTCGGTGCCGGGGTTGGCGACGGCGACAGGGGGAACTTGGCCTTGTTGTCCTGGTGGTGGTGGTGCGCCTTTCCATGGGCGTGGTGGTGGGCCGCATGCGAGTGCGACCTCGACATGGGACGAGAGTACGGCTTCGGGCGGCCGGGCTGACCATGCTGGTGGTGGGCGTGCGTGTGTGGGTGAGGATGAGGGTGGGGGTGAGGGTGAGGGTGGGCGTGCGCATGAGCATGGACGTGGGCGGCCGGGGTCGGCGCTGGCTGCTCAAACACGGACGGGACACCCAGGTGCTCCTCGAGCAAGTGGCGGAGCATGGTCTGGGGGCTCAAGGCCTCACCTGTCTCCGGGTGGGTGTGGCTGTGGTTGTGGCCACCATGTGCGTGGTTGTGGCCGGCGTGCGAGTGGTCATGTGCTGCCTGAGGAGCAGTACCATCCATGAACGACTCGAGTGGGAAGCAGTCATCCCACAGACAGGCGAAGAGGTCACCGTGGTGCTCGCCACTAGGAGTGGGGTGGGATGGAGGCGCCACCTGTTGCTGCTGCTGCTGTGGCGGTGGCGCTGTCGGGGTCGGCGTCGGGAGCGACCCGTCAAACGACATGCGCATGAGCGGGGTGTGCTGCTGGGTCTGCGGGGTGGGCAGGCCGACAGACATGGGGGTCTCGACGAACGCATGGTTGGCACCTTGGTCTGAAGGGCCAAAGGAAGCCGCACCGAGATGGTCTGCGGCGACGTGGGCGAGAAGCTGGGGCATGTTCTCAAAGGTGCGGTGGCAGTTCTGCCAGTGGCACACATTGTGGGCAGCGGGCATGGGTGGGGCCGGGGCAGACGTCGACGGGAGGGGAGTGGGGGGTGCAATCTGTCCTGCGAGTACGGCGGAGATGAGGTCAAAGTATGACTGGGTGGGAAGTGGCTGCTGCTGCTGCTGCTGTGATAGGAGCCCGAGTGGATCCGTGTGGCTGTTTGTGTCGCATGAGTCTGCGCAGCATGCCAACTGAGACAGGAATGTGGTCAGTATGTTTGTAAACAATGGATCGCCGTCTCCCGAACGAGGCGTTTTTATGACTCACATATTCCTCTATTGTGCAGCCCGGGAGACACCATTCCGTGCTGGGCGCGCACTTCGGGTCGTCACAGCAGTCGCCACACGAGCCGCCAGTGCAGCCAGCGTGGGTCTGGGGGCCGTCCTTTGCGTTGGGGCACGCGTCGCCTCCACATGCTGCGTCCGGCGCACAGTGTTCATCGAGGCAGCAATATGCCTCGAATGGGCATGGAGATGCGCACGAGGGAGGGACCGAGCCCAATGCTGATGCGGCCGTGACAGAGCCTGCTGTTGAGGTGGGGACTGACGACAGTGCCGAGGGGAGAGAGACGTCGGAGGCGTTGGACAGGGCAACACTGGGTGGCGGTGGGGCCATGGAAGACGTGCTGCCGTGGTCACTGTCGCAACAGACGAGTGCATGTGCTGGCCAGAGTGTAGGTGGTGACATGACGTTGGGCATGGGGTGAGCTGTTGCGGAGCAAAGATGATTATCGATGGAGGGGGGGAAAAGCTGCTCCGGACGACGCTTGTCCTTTTAGAGGTGTGTGGCCTTGAATTGATAGTGACGACGAGGAGCAACGCGGGATCACGCGTGACCTGGGAAGAGAGATATGACAAGGTTTGTTTCACGCAACAGCACCGGGTGGCTGCGGGGCTGAGGGGGGACGAGTTGTGGGGGAGGGGGAGAAGGTAGTCACGGGGATGTGGAGCAACCAACGGATGTTCCAGGAGATAGTGGTGGTTGGAACGTGAAAAAAAAGCAATGCCAACGGTTGGCCGCAACACCCCGAGAGGGAGCGAGTGTGGGTGTGCGTGAGGCAGCGTGCTAGTGGGCGGAGCGACCGGTGTTGAAAAGCAAAGAGAGGCACGAAATAGATCGGGACAGACGACGACGGGGGGGGGAAGAGAGTGGGAGAGCAACAACAAGGCCAACTCGCGAGAACCAACGCGGGCAGAGGACCCGACCGGTCCCGACAGTCCCATCAAAGTGGCTCCGCAAAAACCGAGTCACGTGACCGCTAGGCCGATTTCGTGGGGATGGATGGGGCACCAGTGGCCCCGGATAAGGGTTTACCGGGGTCGAGCGCGGAATATTAAATGACGTGTGTATAGATAAGACTGATTACAATTGATCCCGTCCCCCGACATTCCCCGCGGGCACCCACGGTCAGCTGACTGCCTTCGATAGCCGTGTTGCCGGTGGAGCACAATCGGGCCATTGTTTATCTGGCCCCCGACGATAAGCCGGTCCGGTGCGTCGGACCGGTGTTCCGGACAACAGATCGGCACCTCGCCGACCTATAACGCATTTGCTGATGCCCGAACACTGCTTCTGCCCACCGGTCTTGACCTCCCCCTCCCCTCGCTCTCTCCTACTTGTCCCACTATTCCAAACCTCCACATCATGCCCTCCAAGGTTGTCGTCATTACTGGTGCTTCGGGTGGTATCGGACGCGCTTGCGCGATCGCTCTGTCACAGGCATACCCCAAGGACGGACAGGACCTCGTGCTTGTTCTCTCTGGCCGCCGCGAGGCAGAACTCCAGGCAACAGCAGATGCATGCAAGCAAGGCACGACAGTAGAGCTTGTCACAGGGGACGTGAGCAACCAGGCGGACGTCGACCGCATGTTTGAGACCGTCAGGAGCAAGTATGGTCGCGTGGATGTCCTGTTCAACGTGAGTAACCGAACCGCAACAGCCCGACCACCCCACTGACATTTTCCAGAATGCAGGCATCGACCTCCTCTCGGCCACCCCCATCGAGGATGCCGACATGGACAAGTTCCGCCAGGTGCTCAACGTCAATGTCATGGCTGCTGTTCTGTGCACTGCCGCTGCCGTTCGTGTCATGAAGTCGCAGGAGCCCAAGGGCGGACGTATCATCAACAATGGATCCATCTCGTCATCCGCGCCTCGCCCAGACAGCGCAGCGTACACCGTGTCCAAGCACGCCGTCCTCGGTCTCACCCGTAGCACCTCGCTCGACGGCCGCAAATACGGCATCACCTGTACCCAGCTCGACATTGGAAACGCCCAGACGGACATGGCAGGATACCTCTCCAAGGGATCGCGCCAGGCCGACGGCAGCCTGCGTCCAGAGCCCGTCATGGACGTCAAGAACGTCGCCAACTCGGTCGTCTTCATCGTCGGTCTTCCCGCCGAGGCGGACGTCCTCCACCTGGAGATTCTGTGAGTAACCTCGCGCCATGAGAGGCAAGTCAGCCCAGCTAACTCGCCAGTGCTTCTGGCATGCCATTTGTTGGCCGCGGATAAAATCCCCATCAGACGCTAGAGGGAGACGGACGTGGTTGGCGCGATAGATTTGTCTCGGATGTTTGTTAGAGATCATGCCATTCTGTGGGGTTCAATCTGGGTGCCACTGCGGACAGCTGGATAACGCTCCCAGCGATACCAACTCCTTGGGCCGCGTTCTCCTGCGGGCAGTGTAACGTATGCTGGGCTGCGTCACTGCCTGACCAGGGCCGGACCGTGTCGTCTGGGCCGTGTCAGGAGTGCCACTCGGTCTCAATGTCACGTCATCCGTCACAGTAATCTCGCGCCGAAGCGGATCAAAGTATCAAAGGATCACGGGGACACATGGGCTGGGCCGTGTTGTCTGGGCCGTGTAGCTGGGCCGTGTCAGTGTCACCTGGGCTGTGTCAAACTCGCTCCACCTGCCCCAGGTAATCTTGTGCCAAAGCTCCTCTCCTGCGTCGGGCTGTGTCAACGCCGCTCCACCTGGCCCAGTAATTTCAGCTGCTCACGTCATGTCCGTGATCCGTGATGAGTAGCTTCGGCACAATGTATTTGGCAGAGCGGGTGAACCAACAGACGTTGTTCGGTCACATCACATAATTCCGGTGGGCGTCCCTCAGCTGACATCCATACACTATCCTGCTGCGCACACTAAAGTAAATATCCCTTCCGTCCATTGTCCATGTTACATCGCCGCTCCCGATCCGAGGGGCGTTCTCTAGCTCTGTCTAGAGCACATATGGCTTCACCCAAAGGGTATTCTCCCATACGTTGGCGTCGAGGCCATTCTTCTCGGGCCAAGGGTTGCAGCGGACGTTTGCTGGCGGTCTGATTCGCAGTCAGTCGACAACCCCACCTCGCCCCAAAAAAGACACAGATCTTCAGACCTCAAACTCACTCCTTGATCCAAGAGACAGTGGTGTCCAGGTTGTAAGGCGGCACACCCTCCCACTCCTTCCACCCCAGCTTGGCCTGCGTCTTGCGGAGCTCAACGGCAGTCTTGAGAGCCACGTCGCGGCCGTACGCGAGCTGGACGGAGGGAACGACCTGGACGCGCCCGTACCCATACTTCCAGAAGTCGGCCGCTATGAGGGTGCACTCTGAGGCCGCACACTCGTCGCGTTTGGGGTCGCTGCGGCGGAAGCGGACGTTGGTTGGTGGGAGGAAGGGTGTGGGCGACAGCACGGCCATGCCGTTCCAGGCGCTGTATGCCTGGAAGGGTCGGAGCTGGTCGTATGCTGCGCGCGAGGACGGGGACGTGGACAGAATGTCATCGCTCGCACTCCACCAAGCCTGGTTGATGGGATAGAAGATGTCTCCAGTGTCAATCTGGTAGGCGTGTCAGAACCACCCAACATGTTGACCACACCGCTGCTTACCGTGTGCGACACCCAGACGTCGTAAAAGAAGGCCGGGTCGCGCTCCATCCAGTCCCAGGCAGCTGTGATACCAGTACCTGCGTTGCCGCGACTGGCCCAGATATGCTGATGGAGGAGCTCGAGAATGTCAGTGGCATGGAGGAAGACGTCGTTGAAAAACACGACAGCGGCCACGTCGGCGCCCACAGTGCGCCGGCGGCCTGGCGGCGTCTTGCCCAGATACTGCTGGTCGACGTCCTTCCACAGCGGCTCGAGTGCGCGGTTGCGCAGCTTGGCCAGCTCCTCAATGCGGTTGACGCGGTTGAAGTCGATCTTTTTGGCATCGGTTTCAATGTTGATGGCAGACGGCGCGACGCCAAGTGCCAAGAGCATGGGCCGCAGCTGGTCGCGCAGAATGTGCGGTGTCGGGTCACCGCTAGGCCCCTCGACAATGCTAAAGCTGACGTGCTCGGGGCCGACAAAGAGCGTCACAACGGCGAGCGCGTTGAGCAAGTCGGGAAGCTGGGCGCCAATGTCGCGCACGATCGTTGTAAACATGTATTTGGGCACAATGTTTTTACCCTCAGCCGTAATCTTAGAATGACGCGTTGCAGGTGGTCGGCGGAGGTGCGCATACCGCGCCTTTTGGGCGGCGGTGAGTGCGGGTCCAGCGTACACGGGCTGGGGGACAGCATGGTCACTGTGCTCCTTCCAGACGCGCGTAAAGTTGCGGTGAATGTCGTGAAGAATGTCCTCCAGTGGACCATGCGAGACACGGGCGGGGACTATGTCCCCGTCCAGCTTGCCGCCGGTGGAGGACGGGAAGAGACCTGGCCATAGATCGCGGGGGACGCTGATGAGAAACACAAGCACGACGAAGGCCGCGCCGCCGACGGCGATCTTGAGAACCGATGGGTGCCGTGTACGTTGCCGTGAGCGATGGTGGTGATGAGGAGAAGGAGGATGTTTTGGTATCATCGGATGAAAGGGTGAGTGGATAAGAACGACAATGTGGAGTTTCCCAAATCTCGTCGCGTCACTTTCATCACCGTCGTCGTCATTGTCAACAACCATCCATTCAACCACTACCACCTGCCTCCGATGTCGCCACCAGAGGCCAACGCCTTTGGGCAACATCTAGGCGACTCTCAGCGATCACGAAGCTTGCGAGGCCGAGACCGCGGTGCAAAGGCAGGCGGTGACGACACACCCAGCCGACCACTCTCCCCATTCCCGGGTACACCTAGTCGTGCGACCGTCTCCACGTCGAGCGTCCCGGTCTCGACACGCGTCGACTCCTCCCCACGCCGAGTACGCGATACCACGGTCTCATCTACAGTCTCAGGTCTCCTCTCACCACCGGCACTATCGCCCGCAGCGTCGGACAGCGGTCGCGCGTCGCCTGGTTCGGCCTTGTCCGTGTCTGCCCCGTCAGTCGCTTCGGCGTCTGGCGTCTCGCTTCAGTCTGGCGGATCGCGCAAGGGCAAGGAACGTGCAGACCCATCCGTACCCGTCCCAGATCCGGAACCAGACACGGAGGTCGACGAGACGGACGCGCGCGGCGAGGTGTCAGCGCCGTCAACGGGAGACGTGCGCAGAGGACTGCGAGAGCTCGTTCAGAGGGATACCCGACCAAGGGGGCATTCGCGTGCAGCGAGCAGCAGAGGTGAGTTGCGGTGTAGCACATACATACTGACTCGGCTCAGACGTGCATACCCTCTCAAGCGTCCAGGACCGCTCCTTCTCGCCAAGGAGATACTATGTGCTGACGAACGCTGGCAAGCCAGTGCTGGCAATGTGGGTCATTGTTCGAGGTTGTGGCTCACCCAATACAGAGGACATCCCGACGATGACTCCATGACCAACATGATGGGTGTAGCGCAGGCGCTCATATCTATCTTTGCAGAAGACGATGACCGACCACGTTCCGTCCTCCGCGGCCAGACCCAGATCACATTCGTGCTCAAGCCTCAGCTCTACCTCTTCGCCGTCAGCGACTGGGGTGAGCCAGAGTATGTGGTGAGTAGCTTTCTCCATTCCCTTACAAGCAGCAACTGACAGTTCACAGCTGCGCATGCACCTAGAATACATCTACCTCCAGATCCTCTCAGTTGTGACCGCTACTCAGATCTCACGCGCATTCCAACGACGCAGCAACTTTGACCTGTCGAGGCTACTCGAAGGTAAGCTGGATGCTCGTAGCCCTTCAGCTGACATCAGGCTCTGATCCATTCCTACACAAGATTGTGGCTCAGTGTCAGCACGACCTGAGTTTCTTCACCACCACACTGCAGCCGCTCCGTATGGCACCAGCTTTGAGGGATACCGCGGCCTCGGCGTTGATGCCTCCCGCCAAGTTCAAGGTGAGATCACAGTCCCCGTTTGCACTGCTGACCTGACAGGACCTACTTTACGTTCTACTTATTGCTGGCGGCCACATTGTCACGCTCCTCCGACCACGACGACACGCCGTCCACCCGTCCGACATGCATCTCCTCCTCAACACGCTGGCGACGTCGGCAACCCTGCGCTCCGTGGAGACATGGCTACCAATCTGCCTACCAAAGTTCAACCCGGCGGGCTTTGTCCACGCTTACATTTCGTTTGTGCGCGAGGACGTTGGTTTGGTCTTCATCAGCGCAGACAGGGACGCATTCGAGCCCCTGTGCGGTTGGCGCGAGTCGGTCGTCGAGCAGTTGACCAAGGACGGCGCGCTCGACCGGATCCAGGCCAGCGTCAAGGCGCACCCATACAGCGTGGCAGCTGTCGGTTCGCCTGGCCTGCGACACTTTGTGTACAAGTCTCGCGGACTGACTCAGCTCACCGCACCAGAGTGGGAAGACCCTTACGGACCCGACAGCGCGGACAGGAAACGGCTTGTTACGTTGTACGAGCGCGTACAAGACACATTGTTTGCGCGGTCAGGCCAGGCAGCCCCGCTCAAGCTGGTGTACATGGCCAACGCGCACGAGGCTGTGCTCGGATGGCTCACAAAGCCGTTTGAGCTGTACATTGCCGTCTCGCCACACCTCCCCATGAATGCCGTCGTCAGCACCGCCAACCGCGTCGCCAAGTGGGTTAATGCCGAGGAAGGGAAGGTGTTCCTCAAGGACGCGCCGGTGTTTTAGACGAGTCAATGCAATGCGGTGGTCACTCTGTAGCACAGGTGTACCAGTGACAAGGGCTTACATCTGAGGGCAAGTACTCACGACATATGACTGCAGCTCAACGGAATAGTCGCTGGAACACGTCAACAACTGACACTATGCCACACCCTCGGCACCGGGTGTGTCCTCGGCCACCGGGGGCCATGACATCGCGTGGTCGCTGTTGACTGCCCCACATGCTTTCAAACGGAAAGCTGTACAAGGTTGATCAAGGAGAGGAGGCGGTGGTACCACAGATTGCCTGCAAGACATGGCCGCCCGAGCTGCCTTCCGCCACATCATCTTTGCGGCCACCAGAAGCAAGCCCACCTTTTCAGTTGGGGCAGACGCTAGACCCGCCTCTCTCCAGAGTGGAGGCCCCAGCACACACATACCCGATGTAACCCGAGCAAGTCGGCGTCGTCCATCATCTGCATTGGCTTTTGCGTCGTGTCGTCGCATTGGAACGAGACTGCGTCACCGCAAGTCCGAGCGCGGGAGTCCCCGCGTGCTGCGAAACAGGGCGTCGATCAAAGGCTGTACATTGTCACGGTCGACGCATGTGGTGCACGCCGGTGCGAGGATACTTTGCGGACGTATGGTCGCGTTTCCAATGTCTACAAACACGAGGACATGGCCACGATCAGTAGCGCTCTCTGTCGGCAAGCTCGGCAAAGGGCCGGGTTTACCGTTGTTTCGTGTCGGTACTGCTTCGTTCTTCTCTTGTTCTCCATGGTTTGCGCTTGACTAGCAATATGTCGATCACCCTCGAACCTGTTCAAGGGCCACTAACAATGCATCCCTACGTCGCTACGTCAGTAAACCGCGGGCCGCAGGGGACGCAGGTCATATTCCCCCAAATCATGCCAGTCATCTGCTGGCAATAGTCCCGCGTCCAAATGTTGCTCTTGTCGACGTCGGCAACAGTTTTGCTGTGCTCATGGCGTTGCAAGGACAATTGATTTGCCTGTAGCGGCGCAACTTGGGCTTCCTTTATGCGACCGTTACATACCAGCATGTAGAGGCATTAGGCCCCTGTTTGGGAACAGCAAAAAGCCACACTTGTTGCTAACATCATGGCTGATGACTGTGCTGTTGCTTTACATGACGCTGCTATCCTTGGCCCACACATTAACGGAACTGATTCACCCCGGAACCGACAGCAGGACGACGCAGGCATTTAGTTAGACAGTGCTCCCCCGTCACCGCCTCACTGCTTCTCACGGCCATGCGGTTGACTGGACTAAGAGTGATGGACGCCGAATCCAAAAAACAAAGCGCGGAGCTTCATCGGCGGGGAGTACGGCCCGCGGACAGGTCCACCACCGTCCACCTGCCCTAGCTGACGGCAGGAGGTGCCATGGTTCACGCGCCAGAATTGGTGATGAGGTACCCAAACCGTGAAATATTGGACCTTGTCCGTCGGATCAGTGAGCTTTGGGTGCGAGGCACCAGCCAAGACATTCTCTGCCAACATTACCGAACCCTACTATTTGCCCGTCTCCAGCGTCATCAGCAACACCCGAACCTTCCAAGCAATAGCAAAGGCGGTGGAACAAGGCTCGCCGCATCCTTCTCTTTCCGCTTCCAAGGTGAGTGGGCTCAAAGTATGCGGAAGCAGGGCGCGCGTGGAGCGTCGGGGTACCGACATCAGCACAGCCTTTGGGGTTGGGGGTTGGGGGCCTTCTGCCGAGAGACCGAGAGGTGGTGGCGCGGAACACATCGGGTCAGCTGACGCGTGACGAACAAGCATATCGAGGGTGGCAGGTTGAGCGCTCAACTTTCCAGTCAAACACAAGATCCATATGCCAAGCACCGCGGATGGAACGGCCAGGTCCTGCTTGTCGCCACACCCCTGGACAAAGAATCGACGCTACAATCCGCAGCAGTCAGAAGCCGCGACCTGGCTGAACCTCTGTTCTGCTGCGTTCCATACGGTTCACAAATCACAGATCTGATCCGATCCACGTATACCGGGTGTGTCGGCCATATCCCTCGTTGCCGGGGACTGTCCAACATTGTTGCTCGCAAACGCGTCTCTGGCGCACAACCTCACCCACAACCTCACCCACTGACGTAGGTGTCGTAAACATTTCTGTACTAGCGAGTTCGGGGTGGCATCTCGGACCTGATGTTTGCTGGGATCAGATTCATAGCCTTGAGGAGGCTGGACAGCAGCAGCAGCAGCAGCAGCAGCAGCGGTCCCAACTGGGTTCCAGGTCGGCAATCTGGCCGGTAAAGGTTTCACCGTATGGGGCATGTGTGTGACCCGACCCACACCTTGTCGCGGAAGCTCGACATCTTGACACGGCCAAGGAGAAAGCAGTTTAGGCATCGAGCGGAAGGAATCGACGGTGAGGGTCCATCAAAGCATATGGTGTGGCGCTCCATGCGCATATGCCCGTCGGCGTGGGCGTCGTACCGCGACAGTGCCATTACGAAAGAACCTTGCGATAATCAGAACAAGGGATCCAGTCCAAGCCGAGAGGCAGTGCCGTTCATCGCGAGGCAGTGTTGCCGGCCAACGCCATGGTAAGGGACACTGACAACGTTGGCCTTGGGCCAATACCTCATGCTCGCTGTTGATCCTTGTGCCCACATTGCGTCGACGTCGCTAGGAGCGCAGGGGTGACCATCGGCTCCATCTCCGCAAACTGTCCTCCGCGTCCAGAATATGCGCAGCCCACCGCGACGACGTAGCCTTCGTCACGGAGATCAGCATTGTCGCATCTCTGTTCGGGACCCATGGGGCCTGTGGGAGCAGCAGACGCATGACTGAAGCTGACCAAGTGATACTGACGTTCTTGGCTTCCTTGCTCACGGTGATCGTGTGGCAACCCGGCCATGCCTGAGACAAACAGCATAAATAGCAAGCGTCTGTGGAGCCTTCTTCCTCATCTCCAGTCTCTCCTTCTCTCCTAGATCACCAGTAGCAACACTCGACGACACCCCACCCACACAACAACCACAACCACACCATGTTCTCCAAGCTTGCCATCTTCGCCCTCCTTGCCGGCCTCGTTGCTGCTGCCGACTGCGAGCCGACCACCACGTCTCCTCCTCCCACCACGAGCACTACTCCTCCTCCTCCTCCTTCTGGCGTCGCCCTCCACCCCAACACTGCCAGCACCAAGTGCCTCGATGTCCAGGGTGCTGTCTTCGCGAACGGTACCCCCGTCCAGGTGTGAGTGCCAGACTCGCCATGTTTGCTGTGTGGCACGGTTACTGACAAGATTCGCAGTTACGACTGCAACGGAACCGGTGCCCAGAAGTGGGTCATCAACCGTGGCAACGGCCAGGTCAAGGTCGCCGGCACCAACTTCTGCCTCGACGCCGGCAGCAGCCCCGCCGACGGCACCAAGATGAAGATCTGGCAGTGCTACGACGGCCTCGCTGCTCAGCAGTGGTACTGGACTGGCGACAACCGCATCGCCCTCACCAACCAGGGCTTCTGCCTCGACAACACTGGCGGCTCGACCTCCAACGGCAACCCCGTCCAGATCTGGTCGTGCGGTACTGGCAACAACAACCAGGTCTGGACCGCCGTCACCCCCAAGCGCCGCGCCGTTCGCTACTCGTCGTCCGAGGAGTAAACGACCTCGCTCCCCCCCCTCTCACGCTTCCTCTCCCTCGCCAAGGGACGACAGCGTATGGACACTTCTGGATCTCCGATCCATGGACAATGATGCCCTATAGTTGAAGATGATGAAGTAGTCAGTAGTTTTGATGATGTTAACGCCACTTTTTGGCAACACTTCTCCGTTGAGCATTCATCATTCCATACACATGTTTCAACTGACAACCTTTTGCGTAAGTGTACATGTACGACGTTCATCTTACAGGGCAGCAAGCACCTTGGCCTGGTCCTTCTTGTTCCAGATGTCCTTGTACTTGTCCACAGCGTGGCTCTCGCACTCGACATCCGCCATAGGGTGGAAGCGGCACGGGTCGAGAGCCGCACGGAGCCACTCGTCCGCCTCGGGCGCGTCCTCGCCACGGATGTCGGCAACGATCAGATCCGCAAGGACACGCATACTGCCGGCAGCGTGTGTGACCCAGCACCCAATGGCAGCGTACATGCCCAAATTGATGCGGCCCACAAGGGGCAGTCCGTCGGGCGTGATTGTGAACACGCCGGTGAAGCCGTATGGGACATTGCCGGCTGCCAGCATGGTGAGCTCGGCGGGCTGTGCGTCCACACGGCCGGCAAACGTAGCAGCCGTGGACGGCGGGAGAAGTCGGATCGCGTCGTCCATCGTGTGTGTGAACTGGGGCTGGAACGGGGTGTACGCAGTGGGGAGAACCTTGGTGGCAGCGGTACGGACGACAACCGGGTCGTGGTTGTAGCTGCCGATACCGATGCGGTCGCCGTGGTCGCGGACGTACATGACAGCGTCGGGGAAGCGAGCAAAGGGGGCCATGCGAGTGCGAGGTGCGTGGCGGTTGGCAAACGCGTACGGGTGCGCAAAGGCCACAGCGCGAGAAGCGAGGCACGGACAGAGTTGGCCGGCCCAGACGCCAGTGGCGACCACCACACGGCGGGCAGTGTGCGCGTCGTCAGACGTCGTGATCGTGTATGTCTGACCAAGACGGGTAATGCTGGTTACATTGCCGTCAACAAGTGTAGCGCCAGAAGCAGCCGCGAGGTCCTGGGCGTGCCATGTCACCGTCTTGGC
Source organism: Apiotrichum porosum (assembly GCF_003942205.1). Lineage (NCBI taxonomy): Eukaryota > Fungi > Basidiomycota > Tremellomycetes > Trichosporonales > Trichosporonaceae > Apiotrichum > Apiotrichum porosum. Next base: position 863,250 of record NW_021167119.1, on the reverse strand, counting down.
ATTGGCCGTGCCGTCGTTGGGGTAGTAGATGGCACCAGTCGCGTCGTCGTGGACGAACGCAGGTGCGAGGCTCTGCGCCTCCTTCGTGGTGAGCACCGAATGCTCGAGCTTGCGCTCGCGAGCGACAGCCACGCGATCCTGAATCCAGTTCTTGCCATCGGCGCCACGCACGACCTCCAGACAACCGACGTTGTCGAACCCGTTTGGAATGGCGGTGTACGCTGCCACACTGCGCCGGGCCAGCTCGGTGAGGACAGGGAGTGTGTTGATCTGCGCAACAACGCCGGGCGCGTGACCTGTAGAGCCTGGAAGGCCGCGAACGTCGCGGTCAATGAGAATGACACGGGCATGAGGAGCGAGGAGCGAGGCGAGCGTGCTGCCGGCAATACCCGCGCCGACAATGGCAACGTCGTAGTCGGGGACAGTCATGGTTGGAAAGTGGACGAAACGACATTCTCAACGGGTTCCACTAGCCGTCTTTCATACTTGACAGCGACGGGGAACATCGGAACGAACCGTTGCCGTGCAGCAAGTGCACTGCTTCTGCTGCGGTGGTCAAAGATATCATGGGGAATGGGCGTTGGCTTATCATGTGATGGCCAGATCTCGCGGCTGACGAACTTTACCGAGATGACGTCGTGGGTATGTTTGATTGCTGGCAACCACAGGAACACTGCCCACCTTGTAATGTGTCTTCCCGGCAACATCTCCCGAGCAGCATGCATAGATGTTCTAGAATGAAAGGATCATAATCCTGGTCATCTCCTCGGCCTGTTCCATGTCCTGTAAGGTTAGCGAGGCTGGAACGGCGTCCAAGTAACTCACAAATGCGAGATAGAGATTTTGCGAGTCGGCAAGCGCGTCATAAATTCCGTCACCGGCCTCCCCTACCTCCACGCCCAGCTCGGCAGCCACTCCAGGACGTGTACCGACCTCCTCGAGCGCCTGTCCTTGAGCCCCTGGTTGGAGACAATCCCTGGCGAGAGGAGGCCAACGTGGTATGCCGGTGCGGCTCCAGTCCCACGGAGAGGACATGCCTACTGAACGCTGGGCAAGTTGGGCGGCCTGGGGTTGCGATTGAACGGGCACACCTTGGTGTTGTTCAACAGAAGGCGGTGGAGCACGGCTTCCCAGAGGCGACGGATGAAGTCCTCGTGCCGCGTGGCTACGCCAATCGGCGAGGTGGATGTGGTACCGACTCGTGTTGCCATCGGGGTCGTCGTCCCGCCTCACAACCATGATCGACTTTTCGCCCACAGTTGTGCAGCTGGTGGCTGCCTCACCCCAGCAATCATAGTCGGTGAAGTATGCCCAATCCACACTTGACTCTGGGTCGAGAGGTGCCTCCTCACTGGCAAAGTGGTGGCGGAGATCGGAAAGACGTAATGTCATAATGTGGTGTTCATGAGCCACGCTCGCCACCCTTTGCTCTCCTGGAAATGCGGGATCAAAGCTGGAAAGCTCAAACGATGGACGCAGGACGAGCAGGCGCGAGTCTGGGTCATCGCAGTCATAGGCGCAGTTAAAAACGTCCGTGATGGCCTCAAAGTTCTCGTCGAGGACCGGGTACTCCACCAAAGAGAAGGCAGTCGACGACGGTTGAACCTCGTCATCGTCGTCTCCAGTGCGTTCGTAGATGGCAACACGCATGGCGGGGTCGGTCCAGTTGGGCTCATTAGGAAAGCGGCCATCGTTGTTCCCAAACACAAGGGTCTCTGAGTGACTGAGCGGCCATGTTGCGCGTACTTCGTTTGTGTAACCCAGCGCCTACAGTCAGCTCGGGCCTCTCCTGTTCTTCCTCAGCTCACCATCGTGCGTTCCCCTGTTCTCCAGTCCCACACAATCGTTTCCATATCGTTACCGCCGACAGCCGTTTCAAGGACACCACCTGGCAATAGTTGGAGCTCACAGTCCATGAGCCGTGCAACCATCACAATGTCTTCGTGGAAAGGTCGTGTTTCGATATACGTATTGAATTCAAGAGTCTTGGGCTTGCCGGTCCCTTCGTCTGCCAGAGGGACTGCCTTGACCGTCGACCCGTCGAAAACAGCACTCGGCGGTTCCAGATAAAAGTAATGAACCACACTGGTGACGATGTAGTTTGCGTTGTCGAAACGGGTGGACACTTCAACAACTGCCACGACATTGTCCGCACGGGACGATGCAATGCTGGACGCTTCAAAGTCGAGCTGGTAGGTGACCTTTGGAATCGCTCCTTGTCCTTTCCGTCCGTTGATGTCGTGGACCGTCCATGAAGTGAAGTGTTTTGGAAACTCCATGTCGTTGTCATCATCGTCGTTATCTCCTGGGTCCTCCGCTGCTACCATATGTGTGACGAGGAGCAGCCCGTCCGTGACCGCCCAACACTGCAGGTCTGGAAAGTCGAGGACATCGATGTGCCGCGGCTGGAGAGTCGACCAGTTCCTTTCAGACTCGATCATGCGTGCCAGACGCTGAGACGCTGTGCCCCCGCGCTGGACCGCTACCGACCTTCTGTTGATGCCGTGGTAGGCGGTGCGGAGCTGGAGCTGGAGCGCCGAGCTGGACACGACAAGGTCGTTCAGGAAGGTGCACGTCTGGGACCGTCAGATCAGATCGCGAGTGAATGGTAATACGTACCGCACTGGCAGCGAGGATGCTGCGCCAGTCCAGGTGGGAGAAAATGGACTCGACGACATACTCGTGGCCGCTGTGGCTGAGAATGTCGACGGCCGACATGGTGAATGGTGAGGTGGTGTGTGATGGATGCACCTCCACTTTTTTTGTTGTCGTCGTTCACCTGCCCAGATCAGTAGCTTCCGTCGCCCCCCAGGTCATTTCGAAATGTCAGTCGTAGGCAGTATGGATTCAGTACGTCGATGCATGTGCTGCCTGGAGGATGGGGTCTGTATGAGCGATGGATGCGCATGCATACAAATGACTGGCCGAGCTGGCTTGGTCGGGCTGCCCGGCGGCGCTGGGCGGCTTCACCCGCCAGTGACCTCATCGCCTAATCTAGTTATTGCCGGCCACACCGTGGGGAATGCCTGGCACAATGTCGCCGACGACGACCACAACAGACACTCCCAGATTGCTTCCCACCTACCTTCATACGCAGTACATGACATATATCACACATCTGCGGACTACCGCTGCCTAGCCAGTACGTTTTGACCCTCCTCCCCACCCCTGCTCACGAGGCAGTGCGAACCCACAAGGAAGTGTCCGACTCGCCGTCGTCGGGCGCCGTGTCGTATGTGGTCGGCGTGGACGATGCAGGTGCCATCAAGGCGGACGTGGAACGCAACCTCAAGCTCTGGAGTGCACAGGAGGCTCTTCGCAATGGGTGAGCTAAACAGTATGGTGTTCACTCAGCTGACCTCAGGCGTCTCCCCTCCAACAGTCAACTGGACAGTGTGCTCGGCTTTGTATCCAAGCACCTGGTCGCACCAAAGTCCATGTCGCTCTCTGCCGACACCCTGACCGCAATCTCATCTGCACGCCGGCTTGTCGAGACGATCCGCATGGTCATCAAGGTCAAGAACGCCGACGAGCTCATCCAGGATACAACGTGGATGGCGTTTGTCGAATCCAGCTCGTCGTATCGCATCCGTTCGAGCCGAGCGCCTACACCCAAAGAGCGGCCGGTTGAAGCACACAACATTGACAAGGACCTCGATGCCCTGGTCAACGGTGCAGCAAGGGACTATGGCGAACGCGAAGGCGAGCTTACCAAAGCTGCACGCAACATCCGAACGCTCGGCATGATCCTCATCACCAACCCGGAAGTCCGACAGGCCATGAGCGATCTGGTCAAGCTCGGGAGAGAGATGGTGACGGGCAAGCCCAGTGACGAGGAGCTCGATACCGATGAAGACACGGTCGACCTGGTCTTAGAAGTCGGCGCGGATGGTGTTCCCCAGGCGGTTCCCGTCAACTCTGGCGAGCCCGCCTCGGCAGTTCCGCAGGATCCGCCAGACACGCCCATAGACGAGAATCCAACCTTCAACATGCCCGGCTCGTTCCTTCCAGCGTGGGACGAAGAGGGGTCCGACACCGAGGAAGACTGGGCGGACGCGCAGTCTGATCCGGGGCGTGAGACGAGGCAACAGGCAAAGTTCCACGAGCTGGTGTCTTCGGCAGTGTGAGTTGTTGCGTATGGCAGGAGCCTCAGCTGACTGTCAGCACAAGTCTCCAAGGCCAAGAAGGCTACGTTGAATCAATGACCTGGCTGCTGGACACCTTTGAAGTGTACGAGGCCGAGATGCTTGCCATCAAGCGTGGGGAGGACCCCGATGACCTGGGCATATCGCATGGAGCCCTCGGCCCCGCCACACGGCGCATTCTGGCCAACCTAATCACGTTGGCAGAACGCTTTGCGCGCGGAAAGTCTGTCGAACCAGTTCAGCAGTCCATCCTCACCATCTATACGGACATTCTGTCCTCTCATGAACTGCGGAGCATGAGTCGCGAGGTGGACGCGTTCATTCGACGCGTCTTGGTCGAGCCGGGCTACGTCCAAACTGCAGAGTGTGTGGCCAGGGGGATCGAGCTGCGGACGCGGACCCAGGCTCTCCTGTCAAACGAGCTGTATGGCGCACACTGGAGTGCGCTTACGTCGGGCGTTCTGGGATGGCTAGGATGGACAATGGACACTCCACGGGGCGCCCAAGTGGTCACTCCTTTCTACGACGACCCTTTGACACGACGCCTCGACAAGGACTGGCAGCGACTTGTCAAGTCGATCATGCAAGACAGCCGGGGGCATCTCATGTTCAAGCGCCAGCTGTGGTCCGACATTGGCGGTATGATCGGCCCGGCGCTTGGTGGTCTGGGGTACATCCCCGTACCCCGTCTCGAGCTGGCAAACCCGACTGTGGAGCTTGTCCTGGAGAATGTGTACCTGTCCGTTTCCAACCTCGTCCCGTCCATCATCACGGTCGAGGAAGACATCGCGTACAAGTGGTCACCGTTTGACTCGATGGACGCGTCATGTGCAGCGGCCAACCACTGGAAGCTACGCATCCACGTCCAGCAAGTCCAGGCGGACGTCAAGAATGTCCCGTTCTCGCTGCTCTGGAAGAAGGGTATCAGGTATGCCGACACGGGTCTTGTGGATATTACACTCGCTCGCAATGGTCTCAGCATTGTCCTGGATGTCGAGATTGACAGGCGCGAGGACTACCCCAGCGTCCTTGTCGTCCACAATGTAGACGTGTCAGTCGACGAGTTGGAATTCACCTTCCGCAACACCAGGCGCGATTGGCTCTTCCGGCTCTTGTTCGCCACTGTCGCCGTTCCGGCGCTCAAGCATCTCATATGCACCAAGCTGGAGGCCAAGCTGAAGGAACGCCTGGCACAACTGGACGTGCACCTTGTGGACGTTCGCGACCGCCTCAAAGCTGCGAGCAAGGACATTGACGCGAGGCGCAAAGAGGGCGAGGCGACGCCGGGCACCAGCGGCACACTCCTGCGTGTTCTGAGTGACAAGATGAAGGAAATCCGCCAAGCGAAAAAGCTCCACGCCCCCGTCTTTGCAGGCGAAAAGGGCGCACGGGATGCCGTCCAGAAGGCCGACAACGAGGCAGCGGCAGGCCGTTCACCCGAGAAGCAGCCCCATGTTGTTGAACCAGAGCCCGCCTCGGACGTTGAGGAGCCTGGGGGTCCCCCACGGCGCAAAAAGTTCAAGATTAGCTCGCGACTCGAAGACACGTTGCTGCCAACGACGACGCCCAACGCCGACGAGTCGTGGGTGTACCGCAGGTGGCGAGCCGAAGAGGCTGCTCGCCTCTCGGGACGCGCCTCGGCGGAAATGGAGGCCACCACAAACGTCGTTGCAGCGACGGCGACTGGGCTGCGGCTCGGGTCTCCCAGGCCATGGCGTTCCCCCGTGTTCACCTTCCAGTAGAGGGGGGTTTAAGGTCTGCAGTTGTAACAGGATATAGGCCACCACGATACATTGCGCGTGTACTACAGATACTTCAGAGTCCGTCCACGCCCGCCCGCCTGTTGTTCTAGTCGTTGTTGATAAAGTTCAAGGCCATGAGCAGGCCAGAGACACCGGCATCGCCGGACCCACCTTCCTGGTAAAAGTCGGCCATGATGGTAGCGCGGGGCCGCTTGCCGTCCTTTGCGCGCTGGAGGAGCCAGCGAATGAGGCGCGAGTTGACACCCTCGCCCGCGGTCGTCGCGGCGCTCATGCCGGCTCCGCTGGTGAGGTTTGTGAAAAAGGCTGCGCCCTGGCTGAGGACACTGCCGACGCCGCCGGCCGAGTCGCCCTTGGCCACGACCGCCGGCGTGGCGGCGGGGAACTTTGACGCCGAGGTAAAGATCATCGTGTACGGGTGGTCGCTGCCGTTGCCGTTACCACGCGGGTTGAGCGTGGGCTCGAGGAAGCTGCACACGGCATCGGCCTTGGGGCCCACCTGGTTGGGGCCGTCGATGCCGTACCAGTCGTGGATGCGGAAGGGGATGCCGTTGCAGTTCCACTCGAAACCATCGGTCCGGTTGTCGGGCCAAGAGTCCGGGTGGATGCCCATGCCGTCCGGGAACTGGTCGTCGCGGTTCTTGTGGTGACGGGTGAAGAGGACACCGCGGCCACGAGCGTCGCCAAGGGTGGGGAGGGTCTCGTCAAACCTCCACAGACCCGACTCCTTGAACGTGTCGTAGACGAGCTGGGGGAAATCGTCGGCGTTGTCGTCCTCTTGCTTGATGCTGCAGACGATGGTCTCGCGCGGGTGCGAGCGAAGGAAGTCGTTCATCCAGCCAACCTGTTCCTTCAGAGTCGAGTTTTCATTCTGGATGCCGTGGTAGCACTTGAGGTCGCCCTCCTGCGACTTGAGGCGAATGTCAAAGAAGCGGATACCGTCCTTGAGCTGCTGCTCGACGTTGACAGTCTGGCAGATGGAGATGAAGCCTATGGATAAAGTCAGCCACGCGTTGTACCCAAAAGCATGTTCAACTGCACCCACCTCCATAGAGCGATGCGCTCTCGTGGCTGCCGGGAAGCGAAACATCGGCGAGGGCGCGGTCATCCGGGAGCCTCTCGAGGTAGTGCTCCGAGTCGGCACGACGCAAGAGGATGACAGTGTCCTCATCGGTCAAGTAGTAGGCGAGCACGTTGTCGTTGCCAGAGTTGAGCTGGACCCAGCCACGCTGGCGGTCGGCGTCCGAGATGCCGGGCACTTCAGTGCTCGAGTTCTGGTTGTCAAGGCTGTAGTTGACGGTGTTGCCGTTGACATCGCCGGCGTTGATTCCCGAGTGTGCGACAACAGAAGGCATGGTGCTGGATGGGCTGTCTTGGGTAGACGGTGAGTAGATGAATGGGAGAGGGGTGTGGGATGACGATGTCGTCAGCCGCGCCAGAGCAAGAGCTCTATATAGCGACCACTCGAGCCGTCACGTTCCGGTCTGGATATTGACGCAACGGCGCAACGGCAGTCAGGACAGGACCCCATTAATCGCAACTGGGCACAGCAGCCGAGGTGTGCAGGTGTGACCGGGATGTTCGGCAGGGCAGATGAGCAGCAGGCGAACGGCGAACAGCCACCTTGCAACAAGGCGGCCGGTCAAATTGGCTTCAGACGGCCGCCTGTGTCGCAAGTGGCTGCCCCGCCCTGCTGCTCATCCGCCCTGCCAAGCTCTCATGTTTCGAACAACGTCATGACAACGCACCCGTTGCTGCAAAATGGCCGGATGCGGTTGAGGCATACCGGCGATCAAACAAGTCCATAATGAACGTGTGAAGCAGACTCCCATTTTTACGTGAAGCATATGGATGTACCAGCTGCCACGCACACATTGAACGTTGTTGACCGTGGGTGGTTCTCCCACGGGATTCCCAAGGCCGCTGTTATGATATGGGGACGTGACCGGCTGAGCGGAGTACCACTCATAGAAATGTGCTGAGCGATAGTCGGTGGGTGCAGGAGAGGCTGACAACTTTGTGGATATCGTTGTGAGGCTGCACAACGCCATGATCGACCTTGCTTGCTAGGTCAGGTCGATCGGGTCAGAACAGACACGTCTCCGCCTCTTGCTTCCCAACACGCTATGCCATTGTCCTGAGACCTCCACGTCCTAAGGATCCCCCTGAACCTCCGCCGCCTCAGTTGTCGACCTGTTGACAAGAAGGATGCTCTACTGCTGCTACGAGCACCAGGAAATCCGGTTGGCAGAGTGCGATGCCATTCCTCCGTGTCCAACCCTCCGGCCTCCGTTCCATCATCACACCCACGTCGCACTCCATGCGGCGGGGCATATCTGATATGGGGGAGATCACGTGACGCAGGTGATCAGGTGATCAGGTGACGGGCTGTGGGGGTGGAGTTTGCTTCCGCGCCGCCCAGGAAAACGCATACACTCGCCGTAGGGTTCCCACCTGCATACACATAGTGCGTATGTGGTGTTTTTGCTTCCGTCCTGATGTGGTGGGCCAATTTGACGCATTTGATATTTTTCAAATATCCTCGTTCTCCGCATTAACAACGGGGGCAATTTATATTGTATTTTCCAATATGGCCCCGCCAGCCGGGCGCCGCCGCCACCCCCGTTGTTGCGGAGCGGGAGCAAATGTTTGGTCAGCGTGCCGCCGTCGTCGCCTTTCGGGCTTGCCGGTCGTGCCGCTCAGTACGCGCGTTTTCAGTGGGCCCTCTTCTCACTGGTTGCACAAAACACAATCCATCTCCATCTCTCTCTCCATCGTCCATCACACCCACCACCACAAGTCCCACCATGCAGGCCTTCCGCAACTCCACCCTCGCCCTCTCCCGCCGCGCGGTCACCGCACCCCTCCGTGTCGCCCCCGCCAGCGTCGCCCGCTACCACGCAAAGGTCATTGACCACTACGAGAACCCTCGCAACGTCGGCAAGCTCGACAAGAATGACGCCGATGTCGGTACCGGTCTCGTTGGCGCTCCTGGTGAGTAACCTTTTGCTACACTCCCCCTGTTTTCCCTTGCAGCGTTCCCGGGATCTGGGGAGATGGCAACAACACATCTCGCTACGTATCGAACCCGATTGCTGACTCCAAAACAGCCTGTGGCGAGTGAGTCACCTCAAAGTCTTTACCTAGGGTCTCGGCCATTCTGTCGTACACCCCCGGTATCCCTCGTCCATCAATTGACAACCTTAGCGTGATGAAGCTCCAGATCAAGGTCGGCGAGGACGGCATCATCCAGGACGTCAAGTTCAAGACCTTTGGCTGCGGTTCCGCCATTGCCTCGTCGTCGTACATGACCGAGCGCGTCAAGGGCCTTAGCATCACCGACGCTGCCAAGGTCAAGAACACTGAGATTGCCAAGGAGCTTTGTCTTCCTCCTGTCAAGCGTGAGTGGGATCATACGGCAGCTTGTGGAACGTTGTGGACGCGCCGTCCGTACTGCGGGGCCGTGACGACCAGTTTGCCACTCGACAACGCCGTTTTTGGCTCAACCTTGTGGACCTTGTGCTAACACCACTGCAGTCCACTGCTCCCTCCTTGCCGAGGACGCCATCAAGTCCGCTATCAAGGACTACCAGTCCAAGCGTGAGAAGCGCCTCGCCGCTGCCGCCGCCGCCTCTGCTCCTTCGGTTCGTGCCCAACCGTCTCCACATCCGTTTGGTCTTCCAGTACTGACCATCCCTAGCCCGCTGCCCAGCTCAGTGCCTCCGCATGAGAACCTAGCGCTCTGAACGAGACGAAAAACGAAAAACTATCCCCTCACCCCCTCCCCCCTACCCAGCTACGGCACACCACACAGTTGTACTAGATTTCCCAGACGCGCGCCGAAGAGGACGCCATTGTCCGCCCCGCCGGTCAGTCATGTCATTTGAGATGGAAGGAAAACGGGCGGCCAGGGAGGGTGTGGTACTCTGGGGAGTACTAACCCTTGCGGCCGCTGTAGATTTGAGGGCGAGGAGCCATCTAGTTTGTGTTGCGAGAGCGAGAGCATCTGTATGCACTGCACAGTTGATGGCGAGAGCAGGTGTCTCTGGCGAACGAGTGGCGACAACGGGAGACTCACGCCTGTGCCTCGGCGGTACCTGCGTGGAGTCGGTTGGGTCGTCACTCGGCGTTTATTTTGAAAAAAAAGGCTCGCTGGTGTCAGCCTGGCGGACTCCCATCTGACGCCATATGGGGTGTGGCTGCCCCGTCTTCTGGTTGCCGTCCATGCAGCCCACGGGCCACGCCGTTTGCATGTGTCCTGCATAGGTGCTGGGTTGCGAGCGAGCAGCTGCCGGGGTCCAGGCCTCGCAGCCCAGGAAAAGGTGGTTGGCTAGTGTGAGCGCAACCGTCCGCCCCCCGAGCGAGACCCACCCCCCGCGTAAACGTCCTGAGCAGACTACCGCGGTGTATTTCCGGGAGATTACCGTCCGACAACATGGCCCATGGGCGACAACCGCCAGACTGCCTGTCATTCTGCCGCCACGCCATCACAGCCGCCGGGTTGCAGCTGGGCCGTCTGCAAATACTTCTTAATGCCCAGGCAGCATGCACGTAGCTTGTCTCTCTTCCCCCTCATCCATTGCATCCCCATCCCTCCCCTCTCTGACGTTTTGACGTCTTAACCCCACGTCCCCCCACCCTCCATCACCTCATCCAAACAATGTGCGGTGCCGCCCCCACCACCCCCGGCTCCTCGTTCTACGAGGTCGCCTACGACCCTGCCCGCGTCCTCAAGTCGGCCGACTTCAAGATCCTCAAGGAGGGTGACGCCGAGCTCGCCGACAAGACTGCCAACATTGCCTGCGCCTACAACCCGGCCCACGAGGTCCACATGATCAACAAGCCCAAGGTGTCGGCCCGCAAGGGCGAGGCCATTGTCCACGTCAAGGCGACTGGTATCTGCGGGTGAGTACAAGAGTGTTCTGAGCGAGACACGTCGTACCTCGCAGCGAAGCGAACGGTGGCCCGGTGGCTTCTGGTCGCTGGTGCTCGCAGCACGGGTCATGGGATGTGGTGTGGTCGTCGCGTTCGTCCGTTTCGGCGCCGGCACATGCCGGGCCGAAGATGCCGATCACCGTTTGAGCTGTCAAGTGGCGCATCAAGTGGCACCGGTGATGGCATCGTCCAGGCCAGCGCAAGCCGCCTGCAAGCATGAGCTACATGCCCTCCCCATGTGTCCTCCCACCTGCATGCATGCTCTCAACTAACACCCCTCCAGCTCGGACGTCCACTTCTGGAAGCACGGCCACATTGGCCCCACCATGATCGTCACCGACGAGTGCGGTGCCGGCCACGAGTCGGCCGGCGAGGTCATCGAGGTCGGCGAGGGCGTCACCGACGTCAAGGTCGGCGACCGCGTCGCCATCGAGGCTGGTGTCCCTTGCTCCCAGCCCGACTGCGACCCTTGCCGTCTCGGTCGCTACAATGCTTGCCCCCGCGTCGTCTTCTTCTCCACCCCGCCTTACCACGGCACCCTCACCCGCTACCACGCCCACCCCTCGGCGTGGCTCCACAAGCTTCCCGACAACGTCTCGTTCGAGGAGGGCTCCCTCTGCGAGCCCCTCGCTGTCGCCCTTGCCGGTATTGAGCGTGCCGGCATTGTCCTCGGTGACCCCATTGCTATCTGGTGAGCCACTCACATACACGACACTTTTGTTTGGAACAAATGCTAACGATTGCACAGCGGTGCCGGCCCCATTGGTCTCATCACCCTCCTCGCCGCCCACGCTGCCGGCTGCTACCCCATTGTCATCACCGACCTGTTCGAGTCGCGTCTCGAGTTTGCCAAGAAGCTCGTGCCCACTGTCAAGACCCTGGTCATTGGCCGCAACGACAAGTCGGAGGAGACTGCCGAGAAGATCAAGGCCCTCGCCGCCGCGCCCATCCGCGTCGCCATGGAGTGCACTGGCTTTGAGTCGTCTATCCGCACCGCCATCTTCTCGGTCATCTTTGGCGGCAAGGTCTTTGTCATTGGTGTCGGCCCCAGCGAGCAGAGCTACCCCTTCGGCTACTGCAACGCCAACGAGATCGACCTCCAGTTCCAGTACCGTTACGCCAACCAGTACCCCAAGGCCATCCGCCTCGTCGCCGGCGGCCTCATCGACCTCAAGCCCCTCGTCACCCACCGCTTCCCCCTCGAGCGTGCCGTCGAGGCCTTCCAGGTCGCTGCCGACCCCACCCAGGGTGCCATCAAGGTCCAGATCCAGGACTAGGGTGTGGTTTTGGGCAGCTGCCACATGGGAGTGTTTTTAGATAGATAAAAAAGACAACAGGCTGTGCGGGTTGACAGTAGTGTACGGTCGTAGAGTATGGGACATTGGAGCATGTAATCTGGGTTCATGGTGACTGGAGAGGTGGCAGGTGAGGTGGCAGGTGCAGGATCGCAAGATACAGGAGGATTATGGCGTCCGATTATCACCTCCGGACGTTTTGGCAGACCGGCTGATGACTTTAGCGTGCAAGCGGCAGCACTATTTTTTGCGCTAACATAGAACTCTTTCCCACAGCGGGCCAGCGGCAAGCGGGGCTCTGCCAAGATGGAGGGCACCCAATGTGCAGCATCGCGGACGTTTTCAGTCCGACCTGGGGGAGCGAGTCGTCTCCGTCGCCGCGCGAATCCCTGCCCCTTTGCGAGTCCCTGGTGCCGCACATTCCGCCGAACTCTGTGAGATCGAGTGTCTCCAATCATACACAACAACATCATCCCCACGGAAAGGCCACTGGCCACTGGCCCCCACAGTATTGCTCGCGACAATGCCTCAGGCAGAATACGTACCCCTCTCGACCAGGGACGACGACGACAATGACGCGGCGCACTTTGAGCCGCAGCATAGACGGTGAGTCGGACTGCGTGTGCTACGCGACAGCCCTACGCCTGGAAACACTCCGTGTTCCCCTCCGCACAACTAGTGACAGCATGCTCGGTAGCGTCGTTGATGTGGGGCCTCCAGAGCGACGTCGCTGTTTCCCCTGGACCACATTGTGAACACACCATGAACACTCCACTGACAACGCTTATCACAGACGACGTGCCGGGTTCCGTCTCGGCTCTGCGCGCGCGCGGACAGCTATCGGCCTCGTCGGGCTGGTGCTCGCGTTTGCGTCCCTCGTCGGGCTGGGATGGACGCACTATGGCGGATCGTCGAGCGCCTTGCACGACGTGGTCAACGACATGGACCAAGGCGGCGGCGGCAGCAGCGGGGACGCCGATCCCGACCCGGAACCGACGCACCCAGACGACGACCTGGGCGAGATTGGTGACAACCCATATTTCCAAAAGGGCGATACCTGGCAGCACAACCTCGAGGTCATCAAGCGCCTGGAGCGATGCGAAGAGTTGGGCTTCTTGGTGGATACACACGACCCCAGCGCGCCGCGTCGCGGCGTGGCCCAAGAGGCCGAGGCGGCCATGGAGGGGTGTGGATGGAACGAGACGACGGTCGTCATCTTGGCAAGTTACTGGCTCGCCGACGCCGTGGGCGGAACAGACAACACGGGCGAGACGGTGTATGCCCAGTCGACCATCAGCACGCTCCAGGCCAACGGCTACGCCGTGCTCTACTCGTCCTTGGGGTGGCTCAACCACGACATGAGGCGCACAACAGAGTATTACCAGCGCTGGCACAAGAACGTCCGTCTGGTCCTTGCCGATCCGGAGCAGATTGATGTGTGCTTCGACAAGGACCAGGCCGACGGGCAAAAGTGCCTCAAGACAGAGGACAACTTGGACGGCATCCCGGCGTGGAAGCTGCTGGCGTGGTGGTACTGGGACGAGTGAGTCTGCCTTTAGTGTTTGTCTGACAGCCTTGCAGCCCCGGAACACCCCTTGGACCGGGCTTCACCCTCTCCCCGGCCAACACCAACGCCAACCATTTCCTCTCGTTCTCCATCGAGCCCTCGTGCAAGCGGCTCCCGTACGTCACGCACGCCGAGCGCAAAAAGCCCGACCAGGCGTACGTCCTCGCCAAGCAGGTGCACTACCTCGGCCCCCAGGCCAGTGAAAAGTATGGCCGGTTCACGTGGACCCTTGACGCGTTTACCTCCATCAAGGCCGAGCTGAACGTTTCCTTTGCGGGCGGGTTTGTCAATGACGAAAAGGAGACGCTCAAGGCGGTCCTGGATGCCGGGATTATCAATTACGGCCCGTTGAACAAGGTCCAGTTCTACACCCAGCTGGCAGAGAGCTTTGTGCTCGTCGGCGTCGGGCAGCCGCGGATCTCCCCGAGTCCATGGGACGCGCTGTGCCAGGGCGTGCCGGTGAGTTTATGGGAATGTGTAGGCAGACAGACACAGCTGACACGAGCGCAGTTTATCAACCCGATTCTCTCGTGGGACGAAAACGACCCCACAGACCGCAAGGCATGGCGGCTCCAGCAATGGCACATGGTCAACCTTGATCCGTGAGTACGATGTAGCTAGCCACTTGGCCCGTAATAGCTGCTTGGTTGAGGCCCTGCTCCGCTTTCTCAAGCCCCACAGCTGCCAGATCCTGACGATATGGCCAAGCTGACACTGTCTCCAGGCCATACGTCTACTCGGTGCGCGCCGACGACCTTGTCGGACTGCACAACGCCGTCGGCAATGCCTTGACACACCCCATCGACTCGTACATTCCCGACAACATGAAGTTTGACTGGGTCACGAACCGCATGGCCGAGGTCGTCGAGGGCGACTGGCGCGGGAAGGGCGAAGAGGTGCTGGAGCAGTGGAAGGAGGAGGGTAAAGCCGTGAGTTGGAAATATCGGGGGACCGATGCACAACTGACACCGACAGCTGTTTGTCATGTAGGGGTGTTTAGATCTCTCGCTTGTTGGACTTTGCTTATTATATGCATCTTTTGGGGTCTTCGAATTCTCGCAAACAAGAAACGCTTATGATTATGCATAACCAGCAGCTTGGGCGCTGACGGGATCCCTACTAGACTGACTGTCCTATGTCCAACCTGTCATCTCCTTACTTCTTAAAGCACGCGCTCGAGCCAAGTGTAGAACGCCTCGCACTGCTCGGCCGGGTTCTCGTCGTACGCGTGGTCGCCGCCCTCGACAACCTCCACCTCCGTCTCACCCTTGGTGCTCTGCAACACCTCGACAGTGGGCTCGAGCGGCTGGATTTTATCGTCAATGGAGCCATAGGACATGAACACTGGCGGCATGGCGGCCTCACGCTTGGCGACAATCTCCAGGCGCGTGGTGGCGCTCAGCGTGTGCGCGTCGGGGCGGAACGAGTCCATGCCCGATCCGACCGAACGCTGGTTGTAGAACAGGAGGTTGGGGAACAGCGCCTCCTGCAGCATGTAAGGGTACAGGATGGAGCGGGGACCGCCAGACACCGCAGTGGCGACGGGCGGGTCACGGGGGTTGATGTGCGGGCGGGCCGCCTCGTGCGGGACGCTCTTGCCCCACCACGGGACGGGGTCGGTCTTGGTCTGCCAGAACTGGTGCGCGAGGTCGGTGATGGGGTAGAAGACGGCGATACCCTTGGGCACCCAGCCGAGGGGACCGCGGTGGCCGCCCACATCGGCGTCGGGGACGCGTTGAGGAGTGGGGACACCGGCCATGAGCGCGAGGTATCCGCCGGCACTGCCGCCAGAAACGACGATGCGGTCCGGATCGACGCGGGCCGATTCGCCAATGGCCGCGAGCTTGTCGTTGAGCTTGGTACGGACATAGTTGACGGCAGAGTCGGCGTCGGCAAGAGTCTCCAGGATCGCCGCCTGCGGTGCCATGCGGTAGTTTGGCGAGACGACAATGACACCTTGGCCGTTGAGGCCCTTGTTGGGGAAGCGACGCAAGTGAGGAGGAAGGTTCTCCTTGTTGCCCTGCAAAAGGCCGCCGCCGTGCCACCACACAACGACGGGGAGCGGAGTGGCCGGCGACGCGTCCTTGGGCAGGTACACGTCCATCTCGACGGCGAGCGGCAGCGAGTCAAAGGTGGCCGCCGGGTGGGTCGCAAAGGTGATGGTGGCAGTGGGCAGGGGTATGTCGGTCGGTCCACCAGGTGCAGGTGTGTATCCGACTGGCTTGCCCGGGCTGGAAGCACGCGGCTTACGGGGTGACGCGCCGAGGCTCATGGCCGCGCCGCCTGTACTGCCCCACGCGCAGCCCTCAGTGTCGATAGCGGCTCCGGCAGCAACGTCACCCTCGATACCGTTGAGGTGTTTGTTGCCGCCCAGCACCAAGGACGCGAGCTCGGGCATGCGGGTGTGGTCGATTCCGGCAGCGCTGGCGTCGAGAATGCCTTCAAGGGCGTTGTTGCCAACGTTGAGGACGCGAAGCCTCAGCGGGGTCTTGCCTGCCAAGCCGGCGAGTGCGTCGGTCGAGAGCTGGTTGTACGACAGGTTGAGGGATCGCAGAACCGGGAGGACCGTCTTGGGCGCCTTTGCTTCACGCTCAAACTTTGTGATCAGGAATCCCGTGCCGTACGCCAGTCCCTCGTCGCTGGGCTTGACAGGCTCTGTGAGGTCGAGAGTCTTGATGGCATTGTGGGTCATAATCACGCTCTCCAGCTCGGGAAGGAGAAGGAGGGACGGAGGGAAGGCGGTGAGAGCATTGTCGCTGCACGGGTGTGAGCAAAAAGAAGGACGTCTTGGGTTGAGGTACTCACGAAATGTCAATGACGTTGAGTCGCAAGAGGTCGGCAAACGCGTTAGGGAGAGCGGTGAGCTTGTTTCCGCGGAGCTAGGAGGTCAGCACGACAGCTCTCCGCGCGCACACCCACGTCTACACTCTTGAGGCCACCAAAGAGGCCGATCTCAAACTCGAGCTCGCGAATCATGTTATCGGGCGCGCGCAGGGCTGTGAGCTCTTCGGGCTCGGACCAGCGCTTCTTGGGCTCGGGGGTACCAAACGCCAAGCGCCGGGCAGGTTCACTGTCGTCGTCGAGGGACAGGCCGGCGATGGCGCGTCCAAAGCTATCATATTCGACTTGCTTGGCCTTTGTGGGTGTCGCAAGGGCCGCGGAAGGTACAGGTGTGGGTGGAGGAACAGTGAGTTCGTGCTCTGGGATGCCAAGGAGGTCTGTGTAGACTTCACAGGGGATCGCGTCGAGGGACATGGACCCGAGGTCGAGCTTGCCTGTGGGTGTCAGCTTGCTCTATTGACAAGAGGGTGTAGTGTGAGTGGGAGGCAACGCGGGGGGAACACACGGAGAGGAGACCACAACACGTACCACTCCTGCGTGCACGCGACACTTGGCCCGGGACGGTGCGTTCCTCGAGCTCGACTGGCGGGGGTGCATACCCAGGACGGGGCTTGATGGGCGAGTTGCGTGCGGCCGCACGTTTGAGTGCAATCTGTTCTCTGATAGAGGCCATGTTGCGATGGGGTCAAGGTCGGGGGGTGGGTGGTGGGCAGTGCTGTAAACTGGCGCGAGATGGACGGGTGTTGCCAGATGTTTGGTTTGAAATGTCCACCAGCGAGTAGGATCCCGCCGTACGTCACCACACCCAGTGCGCCAGTGCCCCGCACTTGGCCGCCCCCACATCCGGCGGGGGTGAGGGCATGATGCAGCTTCCCGGGATGAGAACTGACCACAGATGCATGGAGGAACGCACACAAACGCTGTCAACGCTATCAACGTTCGCCCACTGCCACCATGATATTTGACATTGACGCTCGTCTCGGTAAAAGCAAGACCCCCCGCAGCCAGGTGGGAAAGGCGGCTTGTTGTTTCAGCCCAGCGTGCGTCCATGTGGGTATTTGTGGACGTTGTTGTTGCAACCATCCCTTTAGTGCCTTCACACATCCATCACTGCTTTCTTCTTTCATTCCCTCCGTCTCTCCCTCCCCCGATCCCCCTTCTTGCACCCTCGTAGACACTCGTTTGACGAGCACCCGACAGCACCCTCCCTCTCTCCCTCGCTTTTACTTACAATGTAAACAACGCCGGATACCGACCACACGCACCCACACCTAACGGACACCGCAACACCTGCCTCCCCCTCTACCCCTCACTCTCTCGCCTGCTCTTCCGTCATGTCCGCCGTGCCCCTCCCCTCGCCACCCACTCAAACCATCCACAGCATTGCAACCGCACCCTCATCCTCAACCCTGCCTACTCCTCTTGCGCTCCCCGGTCCTCTCGCATCCTCCTCCTCCTCGGCGCCGGCCTGGCCGTACACCGCTCCTTGCTCCGAGGGCAACCCGTACTCGCCACCACAGCCAGCCTTCGTCTTCCTCCCCCGTTCCCCGGTCCTCCCTCCGACTCCAGTCTCGGAGTACGGCGCCCCAGCAGCGGCGGCGGTGCACTCCCCCACCGCGCGCCTCACCACCCTTGCCGATCTCCTCATCCACGCTCCCGGATCCAAGCGCAAGCGTCCCATCTCGCACGTCGACGGTATCGCCGTGGGATGTATCCTCAACTCTAGCAGCGGCGACACGGCCCACGTCCAGAACCCCGCCGCCTCGGCTTTCAAGACGCCCTCGGAACGCACCGTGCTCACCCCGCGCCGCTTGAAGCAAGACAAGGAACAGGTGGGTTCTTTGGGTGGTGGCTTCTCTGGGGGACAAAGAGGATGGGCGTGGCGCTTGGGCGATAAGGAATCCGAGGCGTGCGGTGGCCAGGTACCTCAGACAGACGCTGACCTGCCTGCTTTTCAAGACCATTCTTCCACCCCGCTACACGCCGCCGCAGTCGACCTGCAACACGGACGATGACGACGAGGAAGATGACGACGACGACATTGTGATCCTCCTGTAGCATAGTCTAAAGCTCCCCTCCACCCACCCGTTCAGACCTGAGAGAGAGAGCCTTGGGAGACGGTATGCCATGACCGTAGCCTGCGTTAGTCGTTCTGTCAGCGTTGCAATGTCGCAGTCCGTCCGGTATCCGCCCGGTATCCAGCCTGCAGCCTGCAGAACAACAGTAGAGTCTAGGCCATAGTGCATGAGGGGGGCTACGTCGTACACTGGTGGGGTCAGGTGGATCCATGGTAGATGAACCCCACCTGCTTTCGCTCGACCATGCCTCCTTCCATCCTCGGTGCGCGACGACGGCGAGGGGTCATGTCGAACTCTGTATGGGTCAGCACAAGTACTCCTTCAAAGGATGGCAACCCACCTGCTCTCCATCCATTCCAGTTGTCTGGTTTAGGCGAGGGGGGTGATGAGCCTGAAGAAAAGCGTCAGCCACGTTCCAAAACAAAACCCGTCCGCCGCGTTGCAACCTTACTTGATGAGCGAGGGCTGGGGGTTGGAGCTCTTGTAGCCAATGTAGATGATCAGGGCTGCGTTCGTTAGCGCTTTTGTGCGTACAATGAACCACAGATGGCTGTGGCACACTCACGAATCCAGCCGACGGTGATGACGCTCTGGACGGGGTGTCAGCGGGAGGTTGCAACATCGGTAACGGGAAGGGCGCCGGGGTAGACCAGGACAGTGGTGGCTTGTCTTTGCGGCAGGTCCTCGCTCTCGCTTTCTTAACCCGGAGCTGCGAGCAAGAGACAAGGACATGGGGCCCAGGCGCTAGAGACACGGCGCCGGCGGCGCGGATCAAGTGCCGAGACGGGCAGGCGCGGTTTCTGCACCCAGGTGTCTCGTCCCACATGGCCTGGCACTCGACAAGCGCCGCTGCGCGCAACAAAAGCACTCCCAATCACAATGGGGAGCGTTTGGACACCAGGTGTGTGCACATGTAGGGCGACACAGTGGCCTTTCCCTCGGACCGACTCGGCGAAAGCTCAAAAACATACCTTGGCGATGCTACACGGATGTCAGCACAGTCCTGCGAGTCCCAAACCCCCACTCACCCAATAGCGGCGTTGACGCGGTCCTTGGTCTCGTCCGAGAAAGCCATGTTTGTTGATGCGGGTGGTGGTGGTGGTGGTTGAATGTGAAGGTGAGCTTGTCGTGAGCGCTTGTCGAACGCTCACGCCGAAAAGTGGCCACCAGGAGAGAGGGTTGGGCCGTTGGGCCGTTGGGTGGAGGTCCGCATAAGTAACGGAAGCAATTTCACACCTCACCCATAAAAGGGCGACATTCTGGAGAACGCAGTATGCCGTCCCACTCCAAGTGTGGTACATCGCGTTAGTGGTTTCTCAGTGGGATCTGTGGATCTTTGGCCTGGGGCTTTTCGCCACCACCAAATGCAACAGGCATACACTCATCCACCCTGCATAACCCCCTTCCAACCGTTGCTTCTTGGGTACGATTACAAAAAAAGAAATAAAAACGAGTAACCTCTCGTTTTTCCTACAAAAAGGAGGGAACTGCACAACCCACACCACGGCGCGCCCATCTAGTACGCCAGACTCGACGTGGGCCGCTGCGCCACACACCTGGCCACACTGATCTCAAAGGGGGTCTGGCCGGTGCCCGGACGGTGGGCGTGCGGGTCCTCGGCGACGGCGCCGAGCAGGTTGTGGTACGAGTACGACCTGCTGGCGCCGCCGCGACGGACGGGCGCGGCCTTGCCCAGCTCCCGGAGCGTGGCGACGAGGCTCTCGTGGGCGTCGCGGTACTGCCCGTCGGTGACGCCAACGCGACCCTCGGGGATCTCTTCGCCGCGCATATGCGCCTCTTCCGCGGCCTCCATGGTCGCCATGGCCTCGCGCGCAGAAATGGCCCATTTGGGACGGTCGGTGCGGCGCTGAGGCAGGAAACGAGACAGAAGATGGGCTGTTTCGGCCGTCTGGGGCGAAAAGCCCAACGACTGGTGGTACGCGACGGGGTCCGAGGTGGTGTTCAGGCGCGCGACGGCCGACGCCGCTTGCATGGCGGTGAGGCGGCGTGAAGGGTCGCGCGAGGACGTATTCCTCGGTGGGGGCATGGCACGCGCGGGGGGCGTCGAGGTGCCGGCCAGCAAGTCTTTGAGCGAGCGGACCGACGAAAAGGAACCAACACGTTCAGTGCGGGGAGGCGGGGCGGGCGAGGGTGGTTCTTCCCGCTCGACGACGTGCTCGGCTCGACCCTTGGGCTGCGATTCGTCCCAACCGTGGCCACCGACCGTCTCGCGGTACACCACAGCAGGTGCCGCGGGCGGATAGTGCAGACTGGAGACACGCTTCTCCTTGGGGCTGTTGGTGTGGAGGAAACCCGAGCGGCCTGTGGGACTGTTGAGCGGGTGGGGCGGGGCACGGAGGCTCTGGATGGAACGCAGAGACTGTTGCGAGCCGCGATGGCGCAAGGTCGACGGTGCATGGCTGCTGATAACTCTGCTGCGGGGTGCCGACGCCATCACCGATGATGGCCCGTGCGCGGCGGGCGACTGTGCCGAGGCGCTCGACTGCGTTGTCTGCGATTCTGCCAGACGCGATGGGACCGACTGGGGCGGCGAAATGGGCGACTCGGAGATGGCCTGCGATGCGTGCGAAATGTGCTGGACGGCGTGGGGGCGGACAACGTGCTGCGGGGCTGACTCGTCGGACACCATGCGCGGGAAGGGGAAGCCGCCAGAGGGCGCAGCAGGCTGCTCGGTCGTGACTGGGGCAGGATCGCTCGAAGCCGTCGGAACAGATTCGGCAGCCACAACAGGTGGAAGCGGCTCTGACAGTGGAGCAGAGTCGGCACGCGGGACGGCTTCCTCCTCGGAACTGGTGTGCGGTGGGGAAGGCAGGGCGGCAGCTGCAGGAATACCGTCGGCGCCGCTAACGGCACTGGTGCTCGCCGCGCTGGGTAAAGACGTCTGCGAGTCGCTGGGTGCCGGGAAGCCGGTCGTCTTGCGGGTCGCCGGCGGTTCATGCCCCGGAGAATGCATGCTGCCAAGCTCGAGCGGGCTGCCGCCATCGCCAGTCGTGCCGGTAGCTGCCGATTCGACAGTCGCGTTGCTCTGAGCACTAGCCTTGCGCTGCTGTGTGCTGCGAAGCTTGTGCGGATCAGAGACGGACCGGAGACGGCGTGAGCCGACCGCCGGTGTCTCCTCGCCGCTCTCCCACTCGCCGTCGTCTGCTCCTTCGGCTGCCTCTGCGGACCCCGATCCGCCCTCAACGACCTCCACCTGGACGCGCTCGGCCGAGCGTGTGCGGTGGCCCCCCGCAGCAGCAGGACGCCTCGAGCTGCCGCCTGTGTTGCTCGACTCGGACGTCACCGCGCTGACACCGCTCGAGCTGGGTGTGCGGCTCAGACGAGGGAGGTGTGTCTCGCTGCGACTTGATTTGGGTGCCGTGTGTCCGTGTCCGTGGGCGTGACTGTGGTGCGAGTGCGCGCGATGGGCAGTGGTGTGCACAACATGACCATGGCCATGGCTGCTGTGTTCGCTGGCCTTGCGTTTGGGCTTTGGCTTGTCGACATGTGCGTTCTGAGCTGCAACAGCGTCAAGAGCCGCCATGGTCAGGCCAGCTGCGAGCGCGCGTCGACCACTCTCGCCCTCGCTGCCGCGGCGCGTACCCCGGTGACTCGTCGAGTGGGTCGAATGCGTCGACGACCTCCGCACGGCATGCCCATGTCCATGACCTGCCGTGTGAGAATGCGCCGAGTGCACAGTGTGTCCGTGGACGTGCCCATGTCCGGCAGAGTGAACGCTGCTCTGGCGCTTGCGTGAGGCATGCTGCACCGCTGATGAGCCGGCCGTGCTTGCGCTGGCGGGGGTCGCTGGTGGGGGCGCTACGCCATTGGAGGGGGAGATGAGCGTCGTGGCCGACGACACGGACATGTCTCTGCCGGGGGTGTGCGTCGTGGCCAACGAGCTGGCTACGACGACGGGTGCACTGGAAGTGGTGGGTGGGTGAGGAGAAGGGAGTGGGAAATGGAGAGACTGGTTGAAAGGGGATGTGAGAGAGGATAATGGGATTGTGCATGTGTCGATTAAGCCGTTTGGTGCTTCTCCATCCATCCCACCCGCGGCGGCCATCCCACCACCATGCAGCAATGACGCACCCCGCGCGCACGCCCCGGTGGCAGATTTTCAACTCCCCCGACATGTGACTTTGGCGACAGCCCATCATGTCGTTTCACGCCCAGCACATCCCACCGCCCGATAACAACCTATACACACAAAAGCATTCGTCTGGGGCAATGGGGCTGGGCATCGTGCATACGTGTTCTGTGGTACAACTCTGCTTTTCAGTGGGCAGCAGATAGAGAGAGAGTCAGACCCCACCCACCCAATGTGCTTCGCTTCCCCCCCCCCGCGTGTCGAGGAAGATCCTCACCCGCCCTGGGTATTCCAGGAGCCACTGGCCACTGGCCAGGACATGCATCCCACCAGCGAGTAAGAAGCCAACCTTGCTGTGGGCGTGTCCGCCAATGACGACGGTGCACACCCCTCAGCGTGCACACCCACATGGGGGAGTTTGGTGGGCCCCTCGTCCTCCGCATGCCGTACAAACGGGGCGGGGTATGTGCCGAGGAACAAAAACTCGCACGAGCAACACAATACAAACCCCCCACCAATAGGAACGGCACTAGAGCGGGTATTAACACTCTTTTCAAACGGCGATCCTCCGAGCCTATTAGGGCTCTTTTTCTGTACTCACGCATTCCTCGTGGCACGCCGCGTTTGGCGGCGACGACGGCCCGCTGTATTTCAGGTGCTGGCATGCATTCCACCGTCTTCTGGACCATCACCCGGCGTCGGACAGGTACGAGTCGAGGCGTTTGTGGTTTCACTTCTTCGGGCCGGACTGGCAATGATCCGTGTCCGTCTGTGGCATATTGGCACATGACAGAATGGTCGTCCGAGATGCGGGTGCTGGGGCTGCTTTTGCTGTCAGGCAAGGCAGAGCTCATGCATCCAGTGGTTGACGCCAGAGAGCGGAGCAATGGCCGTGCAGTCTAACAAGGAGTCGATGTCCGACTTGGAGCCACATCCACAGGATGTCGGCGCGCAGCGTGCCTAGCAGAAGCGAAAGAAGATGCGAGGTCAAATCTGGCCAGACATGGAACGCAGTTAGTTGCTCACATGCTCTTGCATACCGAGTGTGTGCGCGTGTCCATGGAGAAACACTCGCCACCATGTCCCCGTTAAAGGCAATCCAGTGACATATGTACCGTTTCGATATTATGGCTCCTTGGAGAACTGCACTGATTAAGCAGCAAGAGTTGAGGCTGAAAGCCTCCGGCACAGCCCATGTACTTTGCGGCCCACCTGTCAGCGAACAAGTCGCCTCCTCTCCCTCAATTCTCGGTGCCCACCTCACGGCAGCAGCGGGTGCAATGACTTCCTCACCATCAGATACTCGGTTCCCATCGCGGCACTAGGCGAGAAAGTTCCAACGCTAAACACAACTGCACATGCTCATGGAGACAGTTCGTTTCATTCGTCTTCGCCCTCCAGAGGAGAGCCAATTATAGCCATTATTCTTTATGGTCTTCAAGGTTTACGAGAACAGTGTTCAGTGCACCATCCTACGCGAGGAAGGCGAGGGCCGCGATGAAGAAGCCGCCAATGGTGGCAATCTCGGAGCGGCTGGCAATGTTGCGGAGCGCAGCCGACGAGCCCGTAGACGAGGGCGTCGTGTCAATGACGGTGGCCGTCGGGGCCGACGAGGTTGCGGCCAGGCTGCTCACGGTCGCTGTAGCGTTCGCAGTCGCGTTGGCCGCGGCGGCGCTGGCAGCTGCCGCCGAAGCAGCTGCTGCCGCGCTCGATCCGCTCGCGGCCGACCCCGTTCCGGATCCAGAGCTGGAGCTGGAGGATCCCGAGCTGGCACTGCAGGTCGAGGACTGCAGGGCAAGCACGGCAGCGGCGTCCGTGGGGCACGAGGAGGCGATACCTGGGGCCGTCAGTATGTGTATAGCTTCTTCCCAGGTGCAGGACTTACACAGAGTGGCGCTGTTGACAAACGATGTACCGCAAATACACGTAACGTCGCACGCGCTCGAACACGAAGCGTCTCCCAGGGCGGTAGCCAGACACGTCTGCGCACAGGTCGAAAGCGAAGAGGTGCTAAGGGAAAACAATGTTAGCAAACCTATTCTTTTCTGTTGGTGGCATTTTTCGATTTCGTTTTCTTTTTTCTTTGTTTTTTTTTTTTGTTTTTTTTTTTCAAAAAAAAAAAAAAAAAAGAACCATCACAAAAACCACTCACTCGGGGCACGTGGTACTCGACGACGAGCTGCCGGCACTGCCGCTACCTGTTGACGACGACGATGACGAGGAGGAAGAGCTCGATGAGCTCGCACTGCATGTCGAAGACTGGAGGGCGAGAACCGCGGCAGCGTCCGAGGGGCATCCCGTGGCGATACACCTAAAACAAATGTCAGCGGACTTCAGTTTGCGAGGGATTGATCGGCGCTTACAATGTGGCGCTGTTAACAAATGGAGTGGAACAGATGCAGTCGACGTCGCAGGCGCTCGAGCAGCTTGCGGCCGAGAGCGCGCTGGCGAGACAGGTCTGCGCGCACGAGGAGAGGCTGCTCGTGTCTGGGCAAGTGGTCGAGGTTGAGCCTGATGACGACGACGAGGTTCCAGATGACGAAGAGGATCCCGACGAAGACGATGAGCTCGAGGAGCTAGCGCTGCATGTGGAGGATTGGAGGGCAAGGACCGCAGCGGCGTCGGTGGGGCAGCCGGTGGCGATGCAAAGCGTTGCCTGTTTGTTAGCATACCTTCTTGGTCTTGGACATTTGCGTGACTCACACTGTTGACAAACGGAGTCGAACAAATGCAGTCAACATCACATGCGCTCGAGCAGCTAGCGGCTGTGAGGGCACTGTTCAGGCAGGTCTGCGCGCAAGATGAGAGGCTGCTGGTGTCTGGGCAAGTTGTCGAACTCGATCCTGACGACGAGGACGAGCTGCCGGATGACGAGGAGCCACTCGAAGACGACGAGGATCCTGAGGATGACGACCCGGAGCTGGAAGCACTGCAGGTAGACGACTGGAGAGCGAGAACGGCGGCAGCGTCGGTGGGGCACCCAGTGGCGATGCAAAGAGTGGCCTGTTTGTTAGCATACCTTCTTGCCTTGGCGACTTATTTGACTTACGCTGTTGACAAACGGAGTCGAGCAAATGCAGTCCACGTCACATGCGCTCGAGCAGCTCGCAGCCGTGAGGGCACTGTTCAGACAGGTCTGCGCGCAAGACGAGAGGCTGCTGGTGTCTGGGCAGGTGGTCGACGACGAGCCTCCTGATGACGAGCTACCTGTCCCACTCGAGCTTGACCCGCTTCCCGAAGATCCAGAGGACGTGGAACCTGACGAGGTGGACCCCGATGAGGACGATCCGGACGACGATGAGCTACAGGTAGAGGACTGGAGGGCCAGAACGGCCGCAGCGTCGGTGGGGCACCCGGTGGCAATGCAAAGAGTTGCCTGGTTGTCAGTATATATTTTTCCTTGGCGTCGTAACACTTGAGTCAACTCACACTGTTAACAAACGGAGTCGAGCAGATGCAGTCCACGTCACAGGCGCTCGAGCAGCTTGCGGCTGTGAGCGCGCTGTTAAGGCATGACTGGGCACACGATGAGAGGCTGCTGGTGTCGGGGCATGTGGTGGAAGATCCGGTACCCGAGGATCCGCTGCTTCCACCAGACGATCCGCTGCTTCCACCGGAGGATGTCGTGGTCGACCCCGCTGACGTTGTTGTCTTGGAGGTCGTGACGCCACCACCAGCCGCCGTGGTCGTCCCAGAGGCGGGGCAGGTAGAACCCTGCATGGCGAGAACGTCGGTGATGTCGGAAGCCGTGCACGTCGTGGCCAAGCAGAGGGCAGCCGAGTTTGTGAATGAAGTACCACAGATGCAGGAAACGTCGCATGCCGACGAACAGCCGGCACTCGAGAGAGCTCCCAGCAAACAGGTTTGGGCACAGGATGAAAGCTTGGTGACATCAGGGCAGTTTGCGGCAGCTGAAGTGGTTGCCGGGGCCGCGGTCGTTGTAGCCTTCGTGGTGGTAACTTGGGCGGGGGCAGACGTGGTTGGCGCGGTTGTAACCTGGGCAGGAGCCGAAGAAGTTGTGGACGTCGAGGCCTTGGTTGACGATGGTTGAGCTGTGGTCGTGGTGCCGGCAGGCGCGGCAGTGGTGGTGGCAGCGGGGCAAAGAGCAGCAGACAGGCCGAGAACTGCCTGAATGTCGGCGGCGGTACAGCTCGAGGCAAGGCATGTAGCGGCAGCCCCGTTGTAAGCAGAGCCACACAAGCAGGCAGTATCACACGGTCCAGTGCATCCAGCAGTCGTAAGAGCGCCGACGAGACAGGTCTGTGCGCACGTAGAGAGGGTGGAGACGCTGGCGGGTGTCAGTGGCAGAAACAAGGAAGAGAGGAGCGGAGGTGTCGACGTACTCTGCGCATCCCGAGGACGTGGCTGCCGCGGCTGACGAAGTGGTAGTCGCGCTCGCCTGGGTTGACGTAGCGGCAGCTGTGCAAGTCTCGATGGTGCCCATGCTGCACTGAGTGCTTTGCACGTCAAGAACCTGCAAGGCGTCGGTAATGCCACAAGCCCTGAGTGGGTTAGCGAATTCTGACACACCCGCGGCTACTCACAGAACACAGGGGGTTGCGTTGGTGGTAAAGTCGGTGCTGCACACGCATGCACCGTCACACTCGGCCTCGCAGCCAGTAGAGACGAGGGCGGCTTCAAGACATGCCTGCGCGCAGGCAGAAAGGTCGGCGACGCTGTCGAGTTAGCCCCGTGTGGCACCATGGCAAAAAGGAAACAACTTACGCGGTTGCCCGGGCCGTAGTGGCCAGTGCCGCCACGCACAAGGCGAGGGCAGAAAGTTTCATTATAGGAGAAGGTTGATAGTTGGCGCAGAAGGTAGACGTTAGTTGATGGGCTGCGGACAAGGGGAGAAGAACTCGCAGCCAAGCATCTTATGTATTCCGTTTCGAGAAGCGGTTGCATGGGTATGCCGAAGCTTTACTGACCGTCAGTCCACGGAGCAAGAGAGGACCCTAAGGCCCAAGGTCCATCATTCAACGCCGCCCCGCTACACACCCGTGGCGGTGGCTTTGCGGTATTGCGAGGGTTGCCTGCGCCAGTAAGGCCAGGGGATACGAGGACGATGAGGTCGCCTTGCGGTGGACATCAACGTGGGAGAGCATGTGTTGTGTATTCCTTGCTGTCCCTTCTTTGGGCTCCATACCCCCCGCACAGGCGACCAGGGTCACTCATCAGCGGCGTAGGCAGTCTGCCTACATACATTACCGAATACCGCAACGGCGCTCCGCAGCCTCGGTACAGGCATGCAAGTGAGCGTTCCGGTATATGGCATGGACCGACGCAAGCGAGAGGATGACCCAGCAGAGTGGGGGAAGTGAATGCTGGCCCGGATCGTGGATCATATCTCCAGCAGGGTGTGGCGCCCACCGCTGACATTGTCCCTCGGCGCCACCCAAGTGGGCCGGCAGATCAGCGGCAGGTCGAGAGACAAGCATATGAACGCCGATGGTGCCCCATTTTGGCCCCATGCATGGGCCACGCCGCCACAGCGTTACCCCGGCACACCAAGTTAGCGGTAGTCGGGTCATGAGTCGTTGCATCTCGAATGAGAGGGGAGGGGGCATGCTGTTGCTGCTTTGCGGTACGAATCGGTGCCGTGCAGAGGTTGTACATACCAGCGCCAGCTCACCATATCGATAAACAGAGTTGACGGCATTGTTGCAGCACTAGTGTCATTTGTGTCCGCTGTACTTACTTGCTGCCACAGCGACTACACAACGCACTCGTCACGATGCGAATGGCTCGTGCCAAAAACGACCCACGCCGCCAAGTGGTTGTAAATAGTCATGTGGACCTTCGATAGGCTTCCGTATCCTGGAACAGTCTTGGCATGGTCGCCCACGCGGTGGAAGATGCCCTTGTTCTGTTATTGCTTAATTCTGCGCAGTCATCCGCGGTTATGGCTCGGCTGGTTTAAGCTGCAGAGCCGCCTGACAAAGTACTGTAAGTAGGCATATGTCGACGGCGTCAACACAGGCCCCCGCGGCGGTCCTTCCCACCCCCCGGACGCCACCATGACGGGAGTGGCTCCGCTACGCCACTCATGTCACAGCCGGAACATGTCCATTCTCCCTCCTCCATTATTTGGATTTTATTTCGTTGGCACTAGCTTTGCAGATGGCCCCCCGTTTCGGCAAAGACGGATGCCGGCCGGGCATGTCTGTAGCGGCTCGCGATCACAGTGCCTGGCGCCTCTCGCCGCCGTGGAGGTGGCGTCGGGCGGACATTTAGCGGCGAGCGTGGCCCATGCGTGGCCAAGGCTGCCTTCCTATTCCTGACAGTGTGGCAGTGACGTTGACAACGAGTTGGGATCCCGGTCCGGGAGATGCCTACTTCAGTGTGTATGGAGATGGAACCAGCAGGTAATAGGCCACACAGCCACCGCTGTCTGGTTGCCATTCCAGGCCGTCTTGACAAGTATGTCATCGAGATCTGCGCTTAGGGCGCGTTCGGTGTTGGTCCGTCCATCGTCTGTGTGACCTACCTGATGGGCTCTAGGACCTTCACCATCCAGGACGGCCCGGGTCATTGCCTCCTTCTATCTCACAACATAGAGCTGCTAGTAATGCTTCTGCCCATGGTCGCCGTTGGCGTGCGGTGGGCCCAGTGCTGGCGGATGCCCCGCTGCAGCCCTTGACGGAGGCTGATGGTTATCTTCAGACACCGGGTTCGACACCACTGTGTCTCTTTCCAAGTCCTCTCGGGTATGGGCTACCCGCCATGTGATCTAAGAGAAGCCACAGGAACTTGCAGTAGCATTTTTCCCAAGCAATCGAGGTTATCCTCTTGAGGTGGACCGACGGTGGGTATGACCTGAAAGAGGTGGTCGAGTGTTGAATTGACCGGTGCAGCGTGGTCCTTGTTGCGAGCAATCAGTAGTAAGCGGTCCTACCTAACACTGCGGTGGTAGAAGTGGTGGCCCAAGACCTGGGATTGGTGGATACCGTCAACATAACAGGGAACGACCACTCAGACAAGTCATGATCGGTGACCCGTTGGTCGTTGGTGAGCAACTCGATGACGTCAATGCGCCTCAAGGAGGTGGGCAATAGCCGCGGGGTTGGATTTGTAAACCCACTTGCATTTAGCATTTGGAGCAACCATTAGCATAGTTTTGATACGCTCAAACAATGTGGCAGACCATGCCGGGCCGCGTGCGAGACGTACAACCAGTGGAACCTGTTGACAAACGTTGCAATAACTTGCCATTGGGCTTACCATGAGGTGACCCCTCCCCAATATCTTACTAGAGTATTTTGTTCCTTTCATGTCGTTTCGCCAGGCTTGCGAACTAAGGGTCGTTATTGGTTGCTAAAACCCAAATGTCACTTCCCCAACAATGGGACGTACTGCAAGGCGGAATCCAAACCCAAGCCAGTCTTTCTTAATGGTGCGCGCTGGTGCGTATGTGTATGAAGACTACTAGTTACCTGAGGTCGTGTCCCGTGTGACCAACATTGCATCCGACGACTTGGAAGTTGAGCGCATTTTCAAAGCAGATACGTTCGTCGCTCTCCTACCCTTTGCCTGTGCATGATCACGGATATTGCCCAGGTGGGTACCTATCCCCGCCACAGCTTGCTGCACCTAGCTGTGGCATCAGTAGCGGGACATCTAGAATACGGTATAGACCTACATGTCATTATACATACATGTTTGATACGCACGCCCTACAGGAGGGTCCCACACTTGTCACAATATGTCTATGAGTTAGCTCCTATTGGCATGTATACATAATCCACACGGGCAAGGCTGTATCCCTAGTCTGAGGCCGCTGGACCCAACTTCGAGACCCTCCACTTTTCTACCCGCTCGAGGAGGGAAAGGAAATAGTATCTGGGAGTGTCTCCATCGAGGTCCTCGGTGTCTGCAAAGTTTGATGTCTGCAGACGCCATTTGATTGTACCGTCTCTAACAATTGCGAGGGTAGAGGTGTCGTCGAACGAGCCCGAGTCGCCCGGGACGAGCTTGAGGGTGTGGGTGGCGTCAGAGAACCGCATCATGTCCTGAATGCACCACACGGGGAGCGGCAGCCAGGCGTATTTTAGACTCTCGAGGAAGTCGCCATCGTAAGAGTCGTCGGGGAGGACGGCGAGACCATTCTCCCGGAGAGGGAGCTTGACCTGGATGCCCACACTGTCTGCCCCAGTAAATTGCTGGAGGATTGCGGCTTCCTTCTTGTCCCGCTCGGCCTTTTGCTCTTCTCTTATGGCTGCCTCTTGGGGTGTGATGGGGGGGAGGAGGGCCCCGAAGGCAGCCAAGATAGGGCGCGCGGACTCATAGAGCGCGGCAATCTCGCGTTCCTGCGCACTTGGGCCTGCACGGCCTGCACGGTCTTCCTCGGCAACGTTGACGATGGTTTCGTATGTGGTGGCAAAGGTGGGCTCGGGGTTTGGAGGAGGGGTCTTCTCGGCGGGGCGGGTGGCAGACTGACCGGCGGCCTGGCTGATGGTGGTGGTGGCCGCAGACGAGTCGACGGAGGGCTGGACCGCCAGGTCAACAGAGTCCAGGAAGAGTACGCCGCCAATGTCCGGGGCGTGTGACGGACGCAGGGGCACACTTACATTGATTCTGTCCTTGTTGGGCTCGCTGTCCTGTTGCGAAGCGGACATTGTTCGTGAACCCCTCACGTGAACGAGGAGGGAGGAGCAGGGAGGTGTGGGCACGAGTGAAGGGTGGTTAACAGGAGGGACTGGGTGATTGAGAAATGGCGAGTGAGTAGGTTGGTGAGACGTGAGACATGTCAGGTGGACGTGGGGGCCGGAATCACATACAGCACTTGTCGAATGCACTGATCCACTGGCCACTGGTCACCCCCACGCGTCCTTGTCGACGGGCGCTCTGCCCGCCGTACATCACACGCCCCGGGTTAGCCGTACCTGCCAACGGCGGTCAGCAGCTCAGCAGGAGAACAGTTCACCAACCCGTTGGCCGTCGAGATGGTTTGGCGGCCGTTCGGAAAGGCAGCACAACAAATGTGCATCTATCTAATCCAGCAGAGCATACCCATCGGGCTCGGTATCCCTGCCTCCGTGCCCGTGCCCGTTACCGTAGTCGCTGTCGTGGTCGGTACTAACCAAGGCCACACGCTCGCGGCGCTCCCTTTCCCGTGACCACTCATGATCCCCGACCTGGGCGCGCTGCTCACGCTGCTCGCGGTGCTGCTCCCAGTATGAATCCGAAACGGCCCTGTCGCCGTTGGCAGTCGACGACAGACTTTGCGGCACACCTTGCCTGCTCAACCGCCTACCGACGTTGCCAGCCGCGCGGACAAACCCAACTCCAAGCTCCTTGACGCCGCGAGAAATCTCGTCGGCGGGCGAGAGCGGAGAGCGCATGTTTGGGAGGGAGAGAGGCGCAGAGATCTCGACGGTCCAGAACACTGGCGCCGTGGTCTCGAGCAGGACGGCCGGTTCAGACGGGAGGAGATGGTTGGAAGTACTCAGGTCACCGCCGAGAGAGGTGACCCAGTCCAGGTTCCACTTGAGACCCTCGGTGCGGACGAACGCTTCGTTTACGCCGACGGGGAGAATGCCGCACGTCTGGCCCATGGTAGCGTGGTCGACTTCGATGAGGTGCACGCCAGTGTCGAGAACCCAAGCGAGCGAGTCGTCGCTGATCACAAACGTGTCCCTGCGCGTACTGCGAAGCTTGAACAGGATCGACATGGTATGCACGGTCTGGTCAAGGCGACCGCTCAGGCCGCCAAAGAAGAGGAGCGAAAAGTGCTTGCCAGAAGCCGATTCGATGCTCTCCACCTCCTCCATGCACTTCATGAGGTCGGTGGCGTATTCGCTTGGGTCGCGCTTGATGGCGACACCACGGGCCGTGTAGTACGCACGCACATCAGGCCGAAGGCTATCGAGGTCGCCCTTGATCATGGTTGGCAACATGGACGCGCGCTCGTCGGGGTCGAGGGCGTCGTAGAGCCGGTTAGCTCCGCCATCGGCACAGAACCGCAGTGTACTCGACGCCCAAGCGCGGAGCAGGGCGTCCTTGCGGGGAATGGAAACGTTGAGGATGATGAGGGCAAAGCTGGAACGGAGAGGCTTGTCGCTCAGCAGTCCAACGGTGGACCATGTCTTGAGTCCAGGATGCTTTTGGCGATACTGGTCGGCCGACATGTTGAAGGCACCCGAGCTGCTGGGGCTGGTGGAGGGCATTGTCTTGGGACGCGTACCGGATGGGACACGCTGTGGTGGGGGCAGACAGTCGACTTCAGACTCGCGTACAGCACGGGTCACAGTTTCGATGATATCGCGTCGGCCCGGCGGCGGTGGCGCCGAGGCTCCTGAAGCCGGGTTGCCGTGAACAGCAGCCGACGAGCTGCGGATGACCTCGAGCACGGAGTCTTCCCTGCGCGACCGGACCCCCTCGCTTGCTGCTGCAGCCGCCAGACTTTGCTGCATGATATCAGAGGGCGTGGTAGTGCTTGTCGGCTGTTGACGCGTCGGGCCATCGCTCCATGCCGATGCCGACGAGGATGATAACGATTCTGGCCGAGTGTCTGTTTTCGCCCCATAGCTGTTCTGTCGGGGTGGGAGTGCGGGGCCCGGCCGCCTGATGCTTGGCTTGCGTGGGGGAAGAGGAGGTCCGACTTTGTGGGTCGACGACGGTGGGGGATGGTCGAGTGGCATCAGCGGAGTGGGGGCAGCCGCTGCTGCGCCCAGGCGAAATGGATTGTTGCTTCCGACGGCCCCGATAACCGATGACGTCGAGTATGTGCGTGTCTTCGCCGGCGACGTCGTTGGAGAAGGTGAATCGCGGAACGGGTCAAGACTGTGCCCAGCAGGCAGCGACTTGCGGACAGTGGCGCGTCGGCTGGGGGGCGAGGGCGGCGCAGGAGGTGGGGTCAAGCGGCGAGGAGGGAGGATAGGCTTTGGTGCAGGTAGGGGGGATACACGGGACGGGCCACCTGTACTGCCAGTCGCGCTAACCGCGCGGCGTGGGGGTGCCAGAGGCAAGATCTCTGGGTCCAATGGAAGCGGATCAACTACAAGGAGAGAGAGAGAGAGAACGTCAGCAGAGTTGCTACTGGGAGCTGATGAACACGCACTAGGCACAAAGACGAGGTCGACGTCCAGCGCCTTGGGGGAGGACGCGGCGTGCGTGGTGAGCGCGGTGAGCGTGGGTTGACAGGCGCGACATGCGCGAGGAGGCGGAGGACGGCGTAAACCTGGTTGGCAGCAAGTCTCCCATCTCCGGGAACGAGCTCGAGGACCTGTTTGGTGGCGACGCGTCAGCACGCGATCAATAGGTGGTGTGGCCCATCAATGGAGACTCCGGGCCGAAATCGATCTCTGGACTGGCACCCACGTCATTGACGACCGCGCTGGGCACATCGAGGCGCTCGACGGCAAAGTCGCGCACAATGTCGCGATCAAAACGGACGCTACCGTCGGCATCAAGGCCACCGTCACCCTCGCGGGCCTGCGCGAGGGCCAAGAGGTCCAGGTATCGCGTGTACGCGCGGAACTCTGTCGGTGAGAGCTGTGGGGTGGCGCAGAAGCATGTCCCGACGGCGATAGACAGAGCACGGCAGAGGTTGGGCAAGAGAGCGTCAGCTGCGACAGCGATGGTGGCGGACAGGAGATGAGAAACTCACCGCCGATACGTGGAGCTCTGGAGGCCTGTCGTGCATAGCAAGAGCGATGGGGAGACGGGGGGTTGAGTGAAGGGAATGAATGGGGGAATGGGAACAAGGACACACTCAAATCGAATCTAAATCTCACCCTCAAACCCGGGCGTCCCTCAAGGCACGGCAATTTCATTACAAACGTATTGAACACTAAGATTACGTTCCCAAACTTGGTCTTATTAGGGGAGTTAGAAAATGCCCATTAGAGAGTAGACGGTCACGTGACTCATGACGGAGCTGGCGCGTTCGAGCCACAGGCCACGACAACCACAACCACAACTCCACTTGACATCATCGTCCATTCTCTCCATACCCATAATGGTTTACCTCGACTACAACACTGCTGCCGTCCCAAAGTACGTCCACTCGAGTTCTCTGTTATTCCACCTCCCGCCTTCTTACTCACCGTCAGATCTCTCCCCAACCCACCAGGGTTCGGCCAGTTCGGCCGCGACGGCAAGGTGCGTTCCCGCAAATACCGCGAGAGAAGATATTGGCGCGTCTAGAGGACTCCCACTGACGTACCTTTCCAGTCTCGACCAGAGGCGACCAAGTCGGTCGCTAATGCCACTGAACTGAAGTTGAAGCGCGCATGGGAGGTGTCGTTTGCGTGAGTTGCTTGGTTGCTCGGGCCGCACGTTGTGTGTGTCTTGCGCTGGCTGAGCTGCTGAATGCACTTTCAGCTCGTTCATCGAGACCAAGGGACACTCATGTCTCCTGTGTTCAATTATCTGGCCAGCGTGGCTACCTGGAACACGAAGCTGACCCCGCAGCCCCGCCAAGCAACTGCCCATGCAGGCGATCATGCTCTACTTTTCCGGGTCGGGTGTCCAGATCTTCTCGCTCGGCACAATCTTCATGCTCGTCACTGGGCCCATTGGCGCGCTCCTGGGTATTCTGCGCAGTGAGTTGAAACTTGAGACTTGGCTTGTGTCGGGAAACACGGGGCGACGAGCACCTGCCGGCCTCGACAGGCAGGCCTCTCCCCTGCCGGCAGGTGAACAGCAGGTATTGCCTCCCACGCTTTACCTATGTAGTAGAAGTGCTGTGCCCCACCTCGACTTTGCACCCCTCATCTACTGCCCTTGACAAGCAACTGACGCCCAGCATTCGAGCCCTTCCGCACTCCTCGTGCCGGCGGCGATCTGACGTATGCCCTCCTCTTCCCGCCCATGCTCGTGTTCGTGCTGTGCAACCTGGCCACATTTGCCCTGGGTCTCTACAAGTGCTGGACAATGGGCATCCTCCCCTCTGGAGCGGCCGACTGGCTCCAGTTTGAGACCCGCGGCGTCGCTCCTGAATGGAGTGCCGTGCGGTCCTTGCTTCTCGGATAAGTTTAATATTGTAGTGCAGTGGGCAGCAAGGAAGGTAGTCTAGAGGGCCCGAGTGACGGCCAGATGACATATTATTACGATAAACTGTCTATCCCATTCTCAGTGGGCAGGTCAAGTGCGGCAGAGGGTGCAGTGGAAGCTGGCTCGGCCGGCGTGCCCGGCATCGAGTCCACCTCCCCAAGGTACCTGGCTCCTCCCACTGTCGAGTCGACGTGGTTGTTCTCGGTGGGCGCATTGATCATTGCCTCGACGTTCTTGGGCAAGTCGACGCGCTCATAAAAGAGCATAAACACCTGCCCTCGTGTAGCCGCCAGCTCGTCTGCTCCTACTTCGTCCACGTCCGCATCTGAGATCCTCAGCCATCCCTTCCCTGGCACACCGAGGGGAGCGTTGGGTTTGCGCCTGATGGCGACGTAATGGCCCGAGCTATGCGTGTAGCCATAGTGCAGGATGACTGACTGAAGGCGATACAGCGCGCGCGGGGCCGGGCCCGCACCTGCGCCAGCCTTGATCATGCCGGCGACGTTGAGGCTCTCGGGTCGGGGCTCCCACACGCCGCGGGCCATGTGAGGGCCCATGTCGAACATGAGCGGGTAGGCGATGCGCGCAGTCTTCTTCAGCAGCTGTCCGTATGGTGTGTACTCGGAGCGCACAAAGAGGAACCGCAGTGTACGCGGTGCGCGGGTCACGGCCGTTTCGCGGATAGTGTCTGTTCGGACCGTCTCCCACTTGACGTTGGGCGTGTCGAGGGCAGGGACGCCAGCGTCCACCATGGCGGCCAGTCGTTTCGCAGTGCGAATCACGGTCGCGCGCTTCTTCTTGCCCGCAGCAGACTCGGCCTCGGAAACGGGTTGCGTCGCGGCTTTGGCAGCATACTTTTCGGCGGTGGCTCGGAGCGTGCACATGTCGCATGTCACGCCTTCGAGAGCCTCGGGTGCAAGGTACTCGGAGATGCACTCATCAAGTGTCGCGTCACCCTTTATGTTGTTGTCAGCATTGAGGTGCGTGTGTTCATGAACGCTCCAACTCACACTTTTTGGGATCGGCAGCTCCATTCCTCCGAGCGTGTCCGTGCGGATAACGTCGCTGTACCCGCAACGACGGCACACACGGCGGCGTGCGAGTAACCCTTCCCACGGTTGGGCCAGGCCGGACTCTGGGCGGCGGAATGGTGCGCGCACAGTCGGGGCAACAGAGGGTGCACGCGACGACGTCCAGGAAGATGACGAGATGGAAGCTGGCGGGGAAGGCGACGGTTCGCGCGTGGGTGGGGAAAAGTCGAGAGCCTGGCCGAGACCACGCGTGCGGGCAATCTCCTTGACGACCTTTGTTGCCTCATCGCTGACTGCCTCGGCGAGGACGACGAAGAGCTCGTGCGCGTCTTGCTGTTCGCGGGTGGCGAGGAGACGACGGACTTGGGGTAACGCCGAGAGGGCCGCAATGAGCGCGTGTGGGCGGAGCGCGGGGGGTGTACGCGCATGTCCGGTGTTGAGTTCGGTCAAGAGGTCAAGGAGCGCGTCGGTCACTGGGGTTGGGACATCGGCGTTGATGGCCAGCGAGACGATGCGTTCGAGGTGAGCAAGCTGGGTTGGCAACGAAGCAAATGCCTGCAACACGCTGTTCATGTAACAGAGCGTGCCGCTGAGGTTGACCATGCCTGGATACTTGTCTCCAGGATCTATTGGGGGAGGGTGCGAACCGCCTCGTGCTCCGCCATTGCTGACGGGACTGGCGCCTGCGCGGGGCAGCGATGGCAGGCCGGGGAGGCCTGGGATGGAGGGTGTCAGCCCGGCGGCGAAAAGACCGCCCATGATGACGGTGAAGGCGAGGACGAGGGCGGCGACGATGTAGGGGAGGAGCGCGGCCGTGTCATGGGGAGGGACCATGGGGCATGGAGGGCGGTGCCGATGGTCCAGGACGGTGAAAGTGGTGTGATGGATGGTGACGGAATGAGATGGTGACACACGGCGAATTTGGCTGGTGGATGGATGTGGATGATGGGGTTAAACGCGTCATCTCCACGGACCTTCTGGGCGGCCAATTGTCCTTCCTCGCCATCCACCATGCCCGACGACCGTCTGCAAAACGCACGCGAAACACTAGACAGTGAGTTGCACAATGATCAATATAGTAGCTCACAACCAGCGCTGCATGACCTCTCGCAGCTCCTCCAGACCGGTACGCATCGGCTCCGCATTGGCCCCCAGCAAAACACTGACGCGCCAGGTCTTGATAAACAAACCCTCTCCATCTGCGTTGGCATGATCGAGGCCGGCGCCAACCCCGATACCCTTGCTGTAAGTCTTCCACTGGTCGCTGTGAAACTGACATTCAGGCTGTCATCAAGGAGCTGCGCAAGGAGAAGGAATAGGCCTTGGTCTGCGCGACGCGTTCTGTCTCGGAACCCCCCAGGCAGGACCCCTACCTTCCGTGCTCGTCTTCCTGGCATAACACTGGCATCACGGCTGTTCTTTACGTTGTACGACCTCTGCATACTGTATACAAGGTTCCGACATAACTCCTTTCGCCCCCAGTGACGGCCCAATGGCGTCGGGCGCCAGTTGGCTGGCCAGTGCAGCCTGGACAGGAAGCGTCACATCGCTGACACTGAAGGCTCACCGCGGGCAACGCAAGAACACCAACGCGGAGGGGCAGTCGTGTGCTGAGAGCAGTTATACGCTGAGGACTGACAGACCTCACCCTCACCTCTGGCGACACGCCAGTCCTCCACGTCTTCCAGTGGCTCTACCGACCGGGCGTCCACGCGATCATATTCTGGTGCGCGGAGCACGTAGAGCGACATCGCTACAGGCTGCTCCGTACATGGACCGCTGGGGAGTAGTTGGAGGGAGGCCACGGATGGTCTCAACGACGAAGACGGGAACCGTTCTGCGACTATTCGGGCTTCGAGAACCGTGGTGGCGACAATTGCCCGTCTGAAACGCGGCGCGCCCGTCTGAGCTGGTCGCGAGATCGCCAACTCGCTCGATTTTTAGACTACGTCCCGAGCGCCGTCCCGAACACCGAGCTTCGTTCCCTCGTCCACAGCCTCTCCAGACAAGTGTGCCCCTCGTCACTGTCACGTGATTGACCT
Organism: Apiotrichum porosum; assembly: GCF_003942205.1. NCBI lineage: Eukaryota > Fungi > Basidiomycota > Tremellomycetes > Trichosporonales > Trichosporonaceae > Apiotrichum > Apiotrichum porosum. Next base: position 824,470 of record NW_021167119.1, on the reverse strand, counting down.
CTACCAACAGTCAACATCACGGTTGGATGGAAGGTCGACATGAGTGACCAAAACTCGTCACCATCTCGTGCTGCTCCCAGCCCAGCGATACGTACCATGTACCACCACTGCATGACATGCCAGAGTGGGAGTGCCAAGAGCATGGCCAATTTCAATCTTGTGCCTTTAATACGTCAGGCGTCTGGACCATGTCTACATACTTCCTCCTCGGTCACCTTCGGCGACCCAGACGGCCATCTTACGTTTGCTTGATGAGCCAATGGCCGTTTCTGACGTCGAGACGCCGAGATGGCCTTCCACTGATATCCACTCCTTCCCGTAATCTCATGAACCAGCCTGGAGTGTGGCGGCAGCCGATACGGGCTCACAACAGCATGCCCGGCGGCCATGAAGGCCACCGGGAGCCCCTCGGGGCCCGCTGCGGGTCGTCAGAGCATGCTCGCAGTCCCATTGTGGAGCTGGGTGTTGGGATATGATGGTTGGAGGCCCGAATGGCCAATTTGTGGTCGCGATTTTGGTGCGACGCGACGAATGTGGCGCACCCATTTCCCACAATTAGCCAACCTGTCGCTCGGGTCCCTCGGCAACCCTCCGCTGTGTGTCTGCGACGCGTGCCCTCAGTATGCTCCTTTGGATATCCTGGCACTATCCAAGACATGTTGGAGATATGCTGGCGCCAAGGGTTGGTAGAGGGGTTGGCCATGTGACCAGATCGCAACAACGACTGCCGCCGGTCGGGCACCGAAGTCTTCATCGCGGCGGCCGGACGCAGCCCGGCGCCCGAAATGGCCGACCATGTCCTCCATGGCCGCCGCTAAGCACCAACACACTGTCACGGCCGCCGCTTGCGGTGCGGCGTCGCACATCGAAAGGGGACTGCATGCTGGAGTTTGGGTCGACAACGATACCCCGAAGGCCGAGGTGGACGCGTACTCTGTGTGGGTGTTGTAGTCGCCTAGGTTGGGAGCTCGGCGTCGGCGATGGCGAGAACGATGCGAAGGGTGTACTCCGTAGTCCGAGGTCTCTACGCCAGACATACGTCACTATCTGCGCTGCTACTGTACTGTACTGAACATCCGTACCTTCATCCTAACACCGACAACACTCACAACCCACCAACCGTTGAACCGCAATCGCAAACGGACTGGCGTCTGTTGTGTCGCGCACTCTTTGTCATCTTGGCCGCACCGGCGTCCGCCAACGTGATACAGAACTAGTCAGCAATGCGTCTCAGCAATGCATTCAGACGTGGTTGTCATATTATTTTTGTCACAGTCCGCGAGCCAAGGACCGAGGAGGAGTCCGTGCCCGGTCGGTTGATTGTTGGCACGAGGCTGTGCTCTATTTCACGTTTCACGAGAGCCAGCAGTGGGAGCGCGCCGACGAGGCACGCGGAATGGCGAGGGGGGGCCTGCGGGCCAAGAGTCTTGGGCGTCATTGTTGTGTCCTGTGACCACCTCTGGCCGGTGGAGTGCTGCGACGCGCATGGCCTGGCTGGGTGGGCTCGCTCAACGAAAATCGCGAAATACCACCAATTGCCCAGCTGCGCGCCGTTTCTTCCCTCGTAGCGTCCCTCTTCATCCAAAGTTGACATTCAGAGCCGATAAGACTTACTTTACCACCTGCCGCTTCACAATCCACACCATTTAGTGTCCGGTGCACACTGTACAGCAGAGGGGCAACAGGGATGGAGCATACGTCGACACACACCGGCGACAGCTGGAAGGAATTGACAGCAGCGACTGGCAAGACTCGCAACTGAGGCGTAAAGCAGCTCCAGGTCTGAAGACTCGATCCCAGAATAGGAATGCCCTCCTTTACAGCTTACGTGTGCTGCTGCTTGCCGTCTCACGGTCTACATGTCGGCATCCCCGCCCGTGCGCCGAACACTGCAAACGACGACGGCCGACGACCATTCTCTCGTTCAGAATGACGTCGATGTGCGGCCACCGCACCTCCACTTCCTCGCTATCTGACAACAACAACAACAATTGCCGTGTCGCACCTCGGCTCCATGGGGACTGTGTGTGCCCCTTTTTTCAATGGCAAACCCCTGTGCGCGTACGGCTCCACTCTCCGTTCGGGGCTCGTTACTGAGACCATAGACACTGAGGGCACGCCTAGGGTCCGCGTCGTGTAGCCCGGAGACGGCAAAAGGTGGACGAGCCCCAGGGGCGGCCGCATGCGCAGTCCGTCGGGCCGTACATGAGTGTGGTCTCTCCGTGGGCCCTGGCGGACGCCGCGATGAGAGGTAAAGCGGTGGTACAGTAGTACTACGGCTACTCCAACAAGTCACGGCACACAGGCAAGAGCCGTCGCTACCTGTGAGCAGACCAGGGGAGGCCGGCCCCACGGTCGTGGCGAACGACCCCGGCGGGGAAGGAAAGCCACAGCGAGAGCGGCCAGCCGGTGCATTTTCGGTGCGGTTTGGACTCTACTGTGGCAAGACAAAAGACGAGTATGATACCCGTTCCGATGACGGCTCAAACAATCGAGCCCGATCTTGATATTTACGTCACAGATGGCGGGCTCTGGTCACAGTAGTCACAATTTTTATTGCATTTTTATTTTTATTTTTAAAAAACAAATTGTAGGTAAGTACATCATGACCAGCTTGGGACGAAAGTTGGGGAGCTGCGGGTGTGGGTTTGCTGTGCCGCTGCCTGTGCAAGCCTGTTCTTGGTATGTGTCTCTTGGGGCATGGTGTGTGCAGGTGCGGGGTGCGCTCGAGGTCGAGCAGGCCCGGAAACACGAGGCTCAAGTCTGGCTCGGGGCCTAGGCTTGCGATACCCATGTCGAATGGATCGAACATGGCTTCTGGTGGTGGCTAGGCGGGGGAGCTGAGAAGCTCCGAGAAGGGTGAAGGAGACGGGGGCCCTTCCGCCAACTGCCACAATGAAGAAGAGTGTGCAAAGGAAGGAAAAAGCGACGGAAATCACAATTTAAATACCAGTGCTATTGACGCTATATTTGATGCCGTTGTGGCTCACGCAAACACTGCGCCTCGCCACGGCCTCCAGCTCATCCCCCGTCACGCCCCTGCCCTCGCTCTCTCTGTGCTTCTTCAAGTGGATTGTCATATCTGCTCTATGGAGCGTACAATACAGGCACTATTACAACGCGGTCGCTGTCTGTCTGCTTTCTCCCCGAGTCACACCACCGCTTTTTTCGCCACCGCACTGATGCCGATGCTTTACAGGCGCTGGTCCTTGGGCATCTTGCGCATGAGCTGGCGGACACCGAGGTCACCGAGGACCTCCTCGGCGCCGCCGAGGATGGCGTCAAACTTCTGGGTGCGCTGGAACTGCTCGACGAGCTTGCCCATGCCGGTCTTGGTGAGGCCGCGGCCACCAAAGATCTGGACGGCGTCGTCGCCAATCTCGGCCGAGACGCGGGTGCACATCATCTTGAGGAAGGCGATCTGGCCGGCGAGGTTGGAGCTCTGCTGCTTGTACGACATGTTGCACATCTGGTAGGTGACGTTCTCGAGCCAGGCCTGCATGGCCTCGACCTTTGCGATCATAAAGGCGAGCTTTTGGCGGATGACGGGCTGGGCGAGCAGGGGCTTGCCAAAGACGTAGCGCTGGGCACACCACTGGAGGCACTCCTCGACCACGAGACGCGACGAGCGGGCGGAACCGCAGCACATGACCCAACGCTCGTGGTTGAAGTTGGAGAGGATGACGAGCAGGCCACCGTCCTCGGGGCCGAGCATGTTCTCCGCGGGGATGACAACGTTGTCAAAGGTAATGTAGGCAGTACCAGCGGCGGTCGAGTACGAGGTCTTGATCTGCTTGGTCTCGACACCCTCACCACGGGGAACGAGGAAGACGGTCAGACCGCCCTCGGTACGGCAGCCGACGGTGAAGTAGTCCGAGTGCATGCCGCCAGTGATCCACTTCTTGGTACCGTTGATGGTCCAGGTCTTGCCGTCCTCCGACTTGACGGCGGTAGTGCGCAGACCGGCGACATCGGAACCGGCAAAGGCCTCCGAGATGGCGAGCGAAATGACCTTTTCGCTGGAGAGGACCTCGTTGAGGACCTTGGTGCGGAGGGGCTCCTGGCCAAAGTTCATCACGGGAGGGAGACCGATAACCATGCCGCCGTTGAGACCGTCGGCGTATCCACGGCCAGCGGCACGGACGAGCTCCTGGGTCATGACCAGCTCGCTGAGGAATGTCAGCTGACTGCAAAAACGACGCACGGGCTCAGCTCACTGGAAGTAGTCAAAGTCCTCGCCCTTGACGCCGCCAAAGAGCTCCTTGCCGTGGAGGTGCTTGCCGGGGCCGAGACGCATAGCGTTGATGTTGGTCTTGGCATCGCCCATGAACTTGAGAACCTCGGCCGACGCGCGCTTGCCATTCTCCTCGCATGCCTGGGCATCGGCGTAGAGGGTCGAGTCGACGAACTCGCGCACAGCTGTGTGTCTTGTTAGCCGGGTATCCCGGGTTACCGCATTTACACCTCCACGTTGCGGGGTAATTTAGGCACAGCAGCGCGCGCTATCCAATGCGGGCCAGTGTATGACAACAACTGTACTCACCCTTCTGGAGGCTGCGGTGGGAGTCGTTGTAGTAAGGGCTCTTGAAGGCCGGGGTGAGCCAAGTGGGCTCAGCGTAGGGGACGCGCGAGAGGTCTCCGGGCTCGGGGACCTTGATCTTGCGCTTGGAACCCTCAATCTGGCCGATCTGGAGACGCTTGTACTGGGGCTTGAGGAGGACCTCGTGGCGGTGAAGACCAAAGAAGACAGTCGTAGCGTCCTTGCCGGCTGGGAAAGACGTCAGTGAATGGTCCTCTTGGCATTGACGGCGACTGGATTGGCCGGACGCTGCGCCGGTTCCGCAACCGGCAGAGAGACGCCAGCCACTTGCCCTCGCCACCGCCTTCTGTTACTCACCGACCTCGGCGTCGAGGAGGACACCAGCACCACCGGGGTGGAGCCTTGCAAACTTGGAGAGGTCGTAGACGATGCTGTCAATGATGACCCAGAGGTCGCCGGCCTTGTTGTGCTGTGCGATGCGTCAGCCAAGAGGGAAAAGGTGAAAACGGGATGGGTGAGCCAGGGCGCAGTTGGGGCCTTCGCCCCCCTCCCGCCGAGTTGCGGCGTGTTGATGTTTTCTCACCTGTGCGACCTCGTCGCGGGTCATGGACTTGAGGGACATTGTGTATGGATGTGACTGGGGCGTGGGAGTGGATAGCGAGAGAGAGATGCGCAGGGCGAGAGAGAATAGGCCTTTTTAAGACGGATGGGATGGGAGAAAAACGAAACCGGCCACCAAAAGCTCACACACCCATTTGCCCCTCTCTCCCTCACTCCCGCACGCGCGCGCTCTCTGTCGTCCCGGTTAACCGGTATGATGACGCGGTACGGAGGTAAAAAACGACGCGTCCTGTGGTATCCACGCAAGCTCATAGGCTGTGCCCATGCATACACTCCCCCCCGTGGGCCCCGCTGACACCCCGGGTATACAAAACAACATGCTTCGGCGGAGGCATGTGCGCAGGTGAGCGCAGAGTGATCAGAGTACCAGAGTGAGTGGCGTGGAATAGGCTTGCTCTCACAGGATCACAGACAGCGCACAACCGGATAACAAAGGGTACAGGTTTACCGGCTTACCGGGCGCATACAAATGTCGGTGCTTCGGTTGGTTTGCTCACACTCGATCACCACTCACCGCACCGCCTGTGTGTAACTGATCACTGAGCGCGCGAGTCAGCCTGCAGCGCCGTGACAGCATGCATGTGGCCCATCTGCCCGCAGCTGGAAAAAGCCAACACCGGCCAGGCCTCTCTGCCACCGCCATCGCAAATATTACGTAATTACTCCCGGTTACGCGCAGACGGTGTCTTAAGGCACCGGCAATCTCGCCAAACCATAATGTAAGGTTGCACGTTGGCACACACGTTAAAGTGCCTTGGATGAACTACGTATATTACCAAGCTGGCCGGGGTTCGAATCCGGGAAGGAAACATGTGATAAATGGTGATAAATGCTGGTGGGACAAAGACTACACTGGATTAGGATTACGTATATTACCAAGCTGGCCGGAGTCCTAATCTACGATGACATTTGCCCGGTGCCGCGGTGAAGACGCCCGCACAGAAGAATGAGAGAGCGAGAGAGAGAGCGAGAGAAGAAACACTGGCCAGTGTACAGGAGGACCAGAGAGAGATGGAGAGAAGCGACCATCTTTTTTGGCTTGTTGTTGCAGGTTCTCGAAGCCATTCCCTTGCACGTGGCTGTCGCAGAGACCGGGCCATTGGCACTTGTCTGGGCATTTCAGTGACACCCAGGCTGGACTGTAGAATGGCACCGTGGCCGAAGCAACAGACAGCAGTGGCAATGAGGCAGATGGGAGATGAACTGGACGGCCCACAGCGTGGCAGCCAGAGCGTCGAACGCGAGGACATGTGGCAGAATCCACACTTGCTGGATCAATGCAGTTGACCACAAATGACCGGCGACAGGCTAGAGGTCCACATGCCCGCAGGCCACAGGTCTACAAACCCCCAGTATCCAGTGCCCCACGACGCACGGACTTGTCCAACTCGGCGCTCACGGCGGCCGGATAGACGAGACGCCGGGCGCTCATCTCCGATCTCCGCAACGCCATCGGCCCATCATCAGTCCATACAACGACGACCCTGTCGGCCCTCGACCCACATCTCTGCCGAGCGCCGAATGGGGTACAGCGAAACAGTCACATACTAGTACACTATAGTGGAACCGTTGTACTCTAAACACATTGAAAACAAAGGACGAAAACAAAGTCCCCCCCCCACTGGATGCAAACTGGGTTTCTCCTCATGTAAACGTCGGCAGCCACTCGTCGCGACGGCGAATCCGGCGGTCAAGCTCGACGACCTCGTGGCTGTCGCCGCCGAGACGGGCTATGAGGCGCCTGCGGTAGTATCGTGCCAGCGCGGGACACGTGTCCAGCGACTCATGCACCATGGCCACGGTGGCTTTGTGCAGGGGGTGGTTGGAGGCTGCGGCGGAATCGTCAGCCACAGCACGAGGAACGTCGTGGGCTGCTGCATGAGCTGCTGCAGCAGCTGTACTCACAAGTGGCCTCGGGTTCGGATAAGACTGCCTCGAGCACAAACTTGGCCAGGGCACCGACAATGACTGTGGCGAAGATGGCCAGCCAGCCGCGCAGAAGGCACACGAGCCATAGGGGAAGGACAAAGAGGAAGACGTTGAGACACAGCCGAACGGTGATCATCGGCTGCGGGTCTGTAGGACGTTAGCTGCGGACCCGGAAGCTCCACCTGTGCTCCACTCCACTCACCCGCATACACGCCCTCTGCTTCGCTGAGACACGCGTTCAGGCCCTTGACCACGTCCAGCGCGCGGTTCCCCTGCAGTGCCGTCCATCCACCACGGTCAGTCGGGAGCTCGACAAAGCCCATAATGTACGCCTCGAGGAGGCGCAGCAGCGCGAGGGGCATGTTGGACGGGTGTGGCGTGTGGAGGTTTGATTTTTTGCTGGGCGTCAAGGGCGCCACCAGCGACTTGTCGTCGTCGCCGCCCTCGTCATCGCTGTTGGGTGCCTTGCCATTGCCGTTGCCGTTGCTCGTACCATTCCCATTGGGACTACTGCTGCTGCTGCTGAGACCGTTCGCATGCAGACGTGCGCCGTCGATAGTGGGCTTTTGCGGCGACCCAGACCCCGAGGGCCCAGCATGGACAGCGGCGAACCGCACACGGGCCTCGGTACGCTTCAGACTGGTGAGGTAGCCGGCGGGCAAGAGATCGCACAGAGGGGGGTGCGGCAGCGCACGTGTGCCTAACAGGTGGTGCTGGAGCGCGACAGGGAACGATGCGAGCACACCGAGGAGCTCCTCTGTACGGTCTGCGTCGGGGAGAGGCGCAGGGACGGTTGTGGTCTTGGAAGGAGTGTCCTGTGCTTCTGGCAAGTCGTGGCTTCCCTTTTGCGGAGACGAACGGGGCGATGCCCGTGGACTGCCTGACGAGTTTGAGGTCGTCGAGTGAGTGAGAAGCGTGGGCGAGGACGCGAGCGCTGTGCGAGCAGACGAGACTGAGATCTGGCGCAGAAAGTGTCAGGTGGTGAGAAAGGCTGTGATGGGAGGTGCCCCGTGGGAGTTTGACCAAAGCTACTCACGATGCGGAGGCCGTCGCGCACTAGCGCCTGCACCCGGGCCCATACGGCGGCGCGCTTCCTTCTACGAGTCGCCGATGGCCGCTCGTCTAAGAGCTTGACGGTGAAGACTAGGAAGCAAGGTCAGAAATCGACAACGCATGGACGAAACGGCGGGCGGCAAACTTACGGATGGCCGCAATGGCGACACTGTACGAGGCCCATTTGTGGACTGTGTCCGAGGTATCGACATGCAGGAACTGGATAGCGTAGGTGAGCAGTTGGGTGTAGAGGGCCAGTACAGCGAGGTGGGCCATGCGTATGCCGGTTCTGCGGTGTGAGTTAAAAGGTTCAGGAGTGGGACGGCTTGCGACGCGTCACAGGAGACGCGCGCGCGATTGCGGTAGACGGTGTGCTCACTGTGCTGCCCGGAGGTGCTGGTTGGGCTCCTTTTGAGAGCGAGGGCGACGCTGTCTGCGCATTCGTACGGAGGGGAGGGGAGACGAGTAGTTGCTGGTTGAGAGGGTAATGATGGTGCAGCTGATGGTGGTGGAATGTGCGATGGACAAAGCGAGATGGCAATGGTCACGCCGGAATTCAATCTCTCTCTCTCTTGTCCCATCCGCGTCGCCGCAGCCCGTGCCTTTAATCGTCTTCCCCGCTCTCAGGTGCGTAATAAATAACCTTTTGCATCTCTCTCTCTCCCACACCTCGCTCGCTTGCATCGTTTGTCTCAACCAGTGCATTCTCTCGCTTGCATCCCGCTGCTGCCATATGCACCCTCGCAACCCATACGCAAGCACACGCCCAGATTTCGCCCAACTCGCAGCGTCCAACCCAACCCTCAAGCCCTAGTGAGTGCAGTGTTCATGTACTCATGTGCTCCGTCTGGCACGCGTCTCCTGACTCTCATTCCCCAGTGTCACCGTCACAGACCACGGCCCTTCAATCGACTTTCACGATGCTGCAGCCCTAAGAGCTCTCACTGCGGCGCTGCTCAAGACCGATTTCAACCTCGATGTAGACCTGCGCGACGACAGGCTGTGTCCGACTGTACGTACCTCTAAACACTTTGTTCCCACAGATCCACAGAAGCTGACCATTCACGCCAGATTGCGAACAGGTACGTCATTCAAAGCGGCATGCTCCCACCATACTCTTGTACTCACACTGGACACTAAAGGCTCGACTACATCCTCACATGCCTGGACGTTGCCCAGCACGCACCTGCCGCGCCCCTCCGCGCACTCGACATTGGTACCGGCCATGTCGCCATCTACGCTCTCCTCCTGCACCGTCTCCGCGCCGACGCACATATCTACGCGTCCGAGCTGGACCCCACGTCGCTCGCACACGCCACGCATGTCGTCGCGGCCAACGGTGCCGCAGCAGCCATCACCCTCCTCCCAGGCTGCACGGACGGCTACTCGCTCCTAGCGTGGCTCGGCACCCCGTCCATCCCAGCGACGACCGCCTCCCGGCTGTCATTCACACTGTGCAACCCGCCCTTCTTCGCGTCCGACGCCGAGGCCGTCGCCCTGCGTGAATCCAAGGCGGGCCCAGCCCCCGCCGCGCCGACGTGCTCGGCCAACGAGGAAATCACGCGTGGTGGCGAAGAGAGCTTTATCGGCCAGATGGTTGACGAGAGCCGCCAGCACCGAGACCAAGTGTGCTGGTTTACGTCCTTGGTAGGCCGGTATGCGTCCCTGGGGCCGCTGGTGGCCAGAGTCAAGCGCGTGACGGACAACTACGCCGTCATCAAGCTCCAGCAGAGCCGGACCGCGCGGTGGGTGCTCGTATGGGGGTATACGCCGTACAGGCTGCCTGACGTGAGTAATGGCCCGGGTTGGAGCTGGCTGTCGTATGTTCGACGGACTACACAGCCGGCCGGTAACCGCTCGTTGCGCTCCGCTAACTCCCAACCCAGAGCATCACCCGCCCCGCCGTCGTCGAGCCCGGGACGAGCTTTGCCCACCTCCTACCTCTCTCCAACTCGTTCTCCATCCGTCCCACCCCGCCACGCACTGCCGACCAGCTACGCGAGGCCGTCATGGCCGTGCTCCAGGACGTGGACCTTGTGCCCCTAGTCCAAGCGGCAGAGGCAACACAAGGCCAGGACGAGGACGGGGACGGGGACGAGGCCAAGGTCGATGCCGAAGGTGAGATCTCGGCGCGTGCAACCGGAACGACCACGTTCCAGCTCGACCTGGCACCAATGGTCAACTCGTGGTCGCGCGCTGCGCGCCGCGCACGAGCTCAGGCTCAGGCTCAGCCGGCTCCGGTGGAGCAAGACCAACCCGCCAACGGCGCCGCCGAGCCAGCCCTAGCCGACAAGCCTGCGACGGCGACCGCGACGGAACCTCTGCCCGAGACTGAACCGCTCTTCCGCGCCCGTCTGGTCATTGTCACTCCCGCCGACGGCGCCCAAGGCGCCGACGCCGATGCCCCTCAGGTCCTCGGCGCACGCGTCACCCTCGAGTGGACATGGGGCCGGGACCGCACCCTCGTCGATGCGTTTTGGAAGTTTGTGCTTGCCAAGGGCGGGCTGGTGAAGCGTCCCCGCGCCGGGGAGGGGGAGGGGGAGGGGGACGATGGCGATGAGGGAACGCAGGGGGCCGAGAAGAGGGAGAGGCCACTGGGTGTCGTGGACGGAGGACCGGCGCGAGGTGGCCATGGGCATGGACGCGGCGGTCAGCGCGGTCGTCGAGGGGGTCGAGGTCCTGGTCGAGGACGCGGCCGCGGGAGGGATGCTGGCTGGTAGAAGCTGTTCTTCACAACACTGCGTACTGCACTGCGCTCCCTGTTAATTGCGCACACACTTTGTCATAGATCCAAATCATTTTACTCCTGCACACGCATATAATGTCGCCCGCACAAAGAGACTAGACTATGAACAATGCTCGCCGTGGGCGTCTCGCTCTCTCTCTCTCTTCGATATTCTCCATACTACAATGCACACATCACCATGCTGCGACCCTCGTCCTCGTCCTCGTCCCTCCTTCTCTCTCTCTCTCTCGCTCTTCTGCTGTCTACCTCAACCCCCCACTCAAAAAACCCCATGAACCCTACTACTGCCTTCTCCTTCTCGATGCAAGCCAAATTGTCGGAAATAAAAAGAAAAGAAAAAACAGAAAGAAAGGGGGAAGGGGAAGACTGGGGGGATGGGATGGGAGTGGGGGGATGCGACGATGAGGGGGATGCACGAGGAAATGCGAGGTGTTGAGGGGTGGGGGGATGCGGGAGCGTCTACCGAGCGTCGGGGGAGAAGTCTAAGCGCCAAGGTTGGGGCGACACAAACAAAGGCCTTATAGACAAGCCATTACGTTTGTGCCGATTTTACTTGGCAGCAGGACGGTCCGAGCCGGCGTTGTTGGCGCCGCCGCGGGGACGGCCACGGCCGCCACGGGCGGCGTTGGAGCCGCGCTGGGCCGTGCCGGAACCCTCCTCGCGACCGCCCTGGGGACGGGCTCCGCCGGTGCGAGCGCCGCCGGCCTCGGGGGCGCCGCCACGGCGGCCCTTGGGTCCACGCTCGTCCTTCTCCTTGCGGGTCTCAAAGTTGAGCCTGCCGCCCTCGATGATGATGCCGCCCTCGCCGCCGTGGTTGGTGCCGAGCGAGGCGACAATGGCCTTGCGAGCCGACTCGACCTTGGTGAACTCGACAAACGCGCAGGCCTTGCCCTTGACAATCTCGACCTTGTGGACGTCGCCGAAACGCGAGGCAATGTTGCGAAGAGTCTGCTCGTCCATGGTCTCGCCAGACTGCTGAGCATCCTGCGACCAGTTGGGAAGCTTGACAAAGCAGTGGGCGGTCTGGACCTTCATGGCGTTCTCGTAGAAGGCGTGGCGGGGGCCCGACGACGCAGCCGGGGTCGAAGCTGGAGCGGCAGCGGGGGCGGCCGCAGCCGGGGTAGGAGCGGGAACAGCAGCAGGGACGGGGGCAGGCGCGGGGGTGGGCTCGACCTTCTTGGGAGCAGGAGCAACAACAGCAGCCGCAGCGACGGGGGCAGGGGCAGCGGCGACGGCACCCCAGGCCTTGCCGCCGGCGGCGAGCGAGGCCCACGACTTGGGCTTGGCGGGAGCAGCGGGAGCCGGGGCGGGGGCAGCGGCAACAGGAGCAGCAACAGGGGCAGCACCGTTGGGAGCAGGGGTGGCGGGCTTCTCAGCAGGGGTGGGGACAGGGGAAGGGGTGGGTGCAGCCTTGGGCTCCTCGACGGCGGCGACAGGCTCGGGAGCGGCAACAACGGGCTCGGGGGTGGCGACGACTTCGGGCTCGGCCTCCTTGACCTCCTCGACGGGGGTCTCCTCGACGGGAGCGGCAACAACGGGCTCGACAACGGCAGCCTCAACCTCGGCCTCCGCCTCAGGCTGAGCCTCGGGCTCCGGGGTGGCGGGAGTCTCGTCCTCGACGGCAACGGCGGCCTGGGGGGCAGCGGCGGCGTGGGCCTGCTCGGCCTGGGCGCCGGGGGCGGCGGTCACGACAGTAGCGTCGTCCTGGACCTCGAGCTCGTCGTCGGTCTCCTCCTTGAGGTAGCGGAAGATGTCGTTGAGGACGAAGTAGCCGTTGGGCTGCTCGGCAAGGAAGAAGGTCTGGACAAACTTGCGCCAAGGCTTGTTGGCGTTGGACAGCTCGCCGAGGACCTGGATGATGATGCCGCCACCGGCCGACGACTGCGAGTCGATCGAGTTGATGTAGACCTTGGCCTGGTCAAAGCCAATGTTGACGATACGCTCGTGAATCTCCTGTAGACATGGCGTCAGCAAAAGTCTGGAGACTGCAGACCACCGCGCGGCGGTTTTGGCGCGGAACTGAGAGGGGGTGGTGGTATTCTCCGGTCGATGGTCGTTTTAACTCACCTGCTGACCAAGGGCGGGAGTGACATCGTCACCCTCCTCGCCGTGGACAAAGGTCGACCGCTTGTTGTAGAAGCAGTGGAGACGGTGGGGCTGCTTGTTCACAAAGTTACTGAGTCACACTGTCAGCGCTTGCACTGGGGACACGAGGCCAGTCGAGTAACACGCGGGTGGCACACAATCGGCAGAGCGAGGTGGGGAAGGATCGGCCCCTTGCCAGCTGGGTGTACGCCGTCGCCGCCGAGCGCGCTCCTTGGTCTTTGGTCACCACCACACTCACTAGTACTGGGGGACAAACTGCCATCCGACATCGCTGGGGGAGATTTTAGAGGCGGTCTGGGTGCTGGAAGCCGAGGCAACAATGGGCGAGTCGGTGGAGGTGGAAGCGCGGTGGCCGTTGGCCTGAGCCGCGGCGGTGGACATGGTGGCTGCAAAGCGGGGGTCAGTAAGGTGCAAAGGAGAGGAAGCGCAGGCGGCGTCTGTGTTGTAACCAGTCGCAGTGTTGTTGTGCAACTCACTGGTGGAAAGTGTTTAGAAAAGTTGAGCAAGGAGAGAAAGGCGGGGAAGGTTGTTGCCGTCGAGTCTATGGATCTTTCTGCGAACGGGGCGGCAGACGTGTGTGTGTTTGCGGTTGGGGGAGAAGAAAGGTGCGGGGAGGCGAGGGAGATGAGTGAGACCCGGTTGGTTGCGGGGGACTGTGTGTGTCGCCGCTGAGGGTAGGAAGAGGGGTGGGGAAGAGGGGGTGTTGGGTGGTGAGTGAGTTGAGGTTAGGGGGAGATGTGTATGATGGGGTTGGGCGCTTCATTGCGTTTGACGGCGCCGCGTGCTGCCTGTGGCCTGCCTGGCGGTGGCCTGGCGGTGGTCGTGCGCGTACGCTGGGCCTGCCTGGGTGGTGGGTGCGGGGCAATGACGAGCGAGCGAGAGCGTGGGCCCAGGCTGGCGGTCGGCGTTTTCCAATTGTGGCACACTCCGCCCAGCCCAGCCAGCGAGCGGGTTAATGACGACGACGCGTGGTCGTTGGGACAGTGCAATACACACACATCCATCCTCCACCATCCATCATCACCACCACCCCCGACGCTGCATCAGCTAGCACGCTCTCTCTTAGACGACACAGATATTAGACACACAGAACACCACTGCACACTAGACAGCGGCGACAACAACACTCCCCACGGTCCCCACCTCGAGCTCCTTGGCCCGCCATCCCTCCACCTCTTACACCTTCTCCACCTTCCGTCACCACCCCCTCTCCACCGCCATGTCTCTCGACCTCCAGCAGTCGCTCGCTGAGCTCCAGACCGCCTTTGACTCGGGAAAGGACAAGGACGCCGTCACAAAGCTCATTACACAGCTCAAGGTGAGCTCAAGATCCCTCCACATCGGGATTCGTGTTAGCTGACAGAACCTCCAGATCAAGCTCGCCCAGTCTGGCCTCTACTTTGCGCCTCCCAACGCCAACCCCCAGGACCTCCTTGCTGCCCGTGAGTTGTGCAACAACGTCCCCACTGCTACCCTCGGTCTAACTCTCTACAGGCACCATCATTGAGATTGCGACCTTTCATGCGCTGAGGAGGGGCGACCTGACGGCGTACGCACAGTACAACGCCGCGCTGCAGCCCTTCTACGTCAACCTCGCGACCGTCCTCCCCTCATCCCCCAACCGCCCCATCATTGTCGGCCTGCAGCTCCTCGCCATGCTCTCAGAGGGCAAGTACTCGCAGTTCCACATGACCCTCGAGGCCCTCGACGTCTCTGAGCTGGGCGACGTCTTTGTCCGCTGGCCCGTGGACCTCGAGCGCTGGATGATGGAGGGCGCGTACAACAAGATTTACCGTGCGCGCGAGCGTGTCCCCCGTGAAGAGTACACCGTCCTCCTCGACCGTCTCATGGGCACCATTCGCGAGCAGATTGCCCTCACCATTGAGACCTCGTACCCCTCCCTCCCCCTTCAGAACGCCGCCCAGCTCCTCTTCTTCAAGTCGGGCGAGACCTCGCAGCTGATTCAGTTTGCCACCGAGGTGAGCTAACAGAATGCGTCGATAGCGGCCTATAGCTAACAACCGTTTTGCAGCGCGGATGGAACCTCGAGCCCTCGACTCAGACATTCACGTTCCCCAAGTCGCCCATCCCGGACATTGCCCTCGCTGCCGTGGCCGCTACAGACTCGTCGCGCATCACCCTCGACATTGCCGGTGGAAAGGGCATCAAGCGTGGTGGGCCCATGCAGGCCATGATCAAGCCCGCGCTTGACCTTGCGCACCAGCTCGAGGCGATTGTGTGATTGAGGTTGGTTTGTCGTGCCAGAGGAAGTCGAGGGTTAGTTCAATACAACTTGCATGTATACGTATCATCATGGCTAGAAGGTGTGCAGTGGAAGTGTGTAGAGAAGCGGCAGCTAGCAGAGTGCGTGGAGGTGGGTGAAAGTGCTTTCCCAAGGTGGTCACAACCACTGACGCGACTGATAACACCGTCATCTTCACGTCAACAACCAACCTCCACTTTTGTCATCCACCCATTCCACCCACCACCACCGACCTCCCACTTTCCACCCATGAACAAACGTGACGCGTCCCCGGACGCACCCCAAATAGCTTCCAAGCGCGCACGCGCACACACACCACCGCGCGCACCCACCCTCGACTCATGGCTCAAGCCCGGCGCCGTTGCCCCGCTCCTCGCCTCGTCGCCGCACCTGCACGCCAGCAGCTCGACGTTTATCTCATTCACGCTGTCCTTTGTGCCTCCCGCGCACGTCCGGAGTCCCGCCGCGCTGACCAAGGAAGCCAAGCGCGTGGTGCGGGAGCTGGACGTGGTCCGGCTCGTGGGTGGGGAGCTGCTGGAGCGCAATGACGGCGCGTTCCAGAATGGCGAGGGCCGCGCGCCGAGTCGCGGTAAGGGCAAAGAGAGGGCTCGCGAGCCCGACCACAGGATGTGGGCCGTGAGGACGCTGGCCCTGGTGGAAGGTAAAGATGGGACTGGGGGTGCGGAAGACTACCAGGTAGGTTGAGGCGAGGGGAGGAGGAGACCGGTGTGTCTGCTGGACGCTAGCCATTATTAGGCAACAGCTGACAACACCAGTTGCTCGAAGCGTTCGACGACGATGGTGAAAAGTACGGCGGAGAGCGTGTCCTCCGCGTCCTCAAGGATCAGGGGGCCGTGGACGTGCTCACCATCTGTTGTCGCTGGGTACGTTGAACGTCGTCGGGTCCAGAGTGCTGACAAGGACACAGTTTGGCGGCGACATGCTCGGCGTACGTCTCGCGCCCTTCACTGCTGCAACCAATACTGTACTGACACCGCTCCTCTAGCCCTCCCGTTTTCACCACATTGGCATCACGGCGCAACACTCCGCCACCGAGCTCCTCGCCCTCGTCGCGCGCCGAGACCTGCGTGCCGAGCTGGCCCGGCTGGACAAGGACATTGACGGAATGCGCACGACACTGGCTGCGGCGGCGGGCGCGGCGAGCTCACAGCCACAGTCCCAGCCACAGCCCTCTGCGAGCGCTGCCAAGTACGACGACATTGACGATGTCGCACGCCTCGAAAGGCTCGTGGCGGCCAAGGAGAAGACGCGGTCCAACCTCGAGAGCCGCGTTGGGTGGGCGGCGATGGATCAGGCGGGCGCGGAGATGTGAGAGTGGCCCAGCGGCCACTACTCATAACCATGGCGGTTCAATAGCACCGTTACATGTACAGTGTATACTTGGTCGTAGAGTGTGGCAAGCAGGCGTCGCTGATAACTGACGTCTGTGTGGCGAAACGAGGTCAGTGGCCGCAGAGCACCGTTGACCCTTCTGGTTGCACCACCAACGACCCTTTCCACCTCCATCGCGCTCAACACCTCAATACTCCAGGCGTCCAGGTGTCAAGCACCGCTAATGACTGTGGTTACGATGAGAGTGCGTTATACGCACTGTCTGGCGTCATCTCAGATGGGAAGGTTGTGACAGTCGTAACAGGCCAGGGTACATGGCCAAGGCCTAAGGATTGTTGCACAGTCTACATTACAACGAACCCATCTACTCTGCCCAGCGCAGGATGTAGTACACCACGACTCCCCTCTCCTCCTCCCCCTCCTCCCCTCCCCCGTCATAGCTCTCCCACCCCCCGCCAGGCTGCCACCGCGCCTGCTCTACAAACGTGACTCGCAGTCCCCTGTCCTCTGCCAGCGCCATGAACCGCGCCACGGGCCCGCGGCCAGTGTGCAGTCCCGCAGCGACGTGCGTCGTCCCACCACGGCGCAGGAGCGCAACAACACTGTCGGCCAGCACCTCGTGAGTCTGTGAAGCCCAGAGCGTGTCGGCGAGGATGAGGTCGAAGCCGTCGGGTGAGTGGGCGAGGAGTGGGGCCGGGGACTCGCCCCATGTGTGTCCGAGCACAACCCACGGACCGTGCGTGTGCGTCGACGTGGTCGTGTTCGTCGACTCGCCAAACGCCGCCTCATAGTTCCTCCGCAGGGCCGAGAGGACGTCTGGGTCGTTGTAGTCGGTCGCCACCACCAGCACATCGCCGTCCCTTGCGGCCAGGATCCCAGGCAGGCCCGCGCCGGCGCCGAGCTCTGCGACGGGGTACGTCAAGGCGATGCCGCGCGTCGCAATCTTGTCTGCGAGAAAGACGCCCGACAGCCAGAGGTTGTTGGCCTGTAGCTGGGAATACACGTCGGCGGGGGGCTGCGGCAGGCGAAGGCTCACGGGCCGGGTGTCGCTCGCAGTTGGGGGAGGCGTGTAGGTCGTCTCATTGCTCGATCCCGTGCTGAACGCTATGGGCGGGACGTTGAAGAGGGAGAAGAGGGCGTCGTCGAAGATGTCAGCCGAGTCTTCGGCCATGGAGCTGGGGCTCTCTGGTGGTTGAATGAGTGTGGTTGCGATGGAGAGTGTTTCGTTGGCGTTCCGCTATCTTTGGATGTGGGGAATGGAATCTTCCGAGGTTTAGCCTGGCAGGAGGGCAGTGTCGGTGCTGCCGGTGCCATGATGCCATCGTCTCGTGGCCTTCCAGCTCACATGCATGTGTTACTCCCATGGCAACCTTCCCCGTTGACTCAAGCAACTGGGTTGCATCAATGGTTACTAGCCGCGTCCAAGTGTCCGCGTTCTTGGCATCGCGCAAACCGTGCCCATGGCGGGACGGGAGTGGTTTATGCCGGGCGCTCGTCGTCGTTGGTGATCTTGCCAACACCACCTTACCAGTCTTTCGCTGCGAGCTTTTCATCCAGGATGCAGCTCATTCGACCATATTCAAACATGTCAACAACGACAGCCAACACGCACGTCCCAGCGCTCGATAGCCAAATGTACCCGCACATTATCGACCGCGTTCTCGCGTCGCTGTCCTACCCGGAGCTGTACACGTTTCGCCTCACGAGCTCGTCGTATCGTGACCAGATTGACCGTTTACTCCTCACTCACGTCCTCCTGAGCGTCGCCCCAGAAGGCAGGCTCAAGCTGCGTTCGCCTCGACCACCGTTCCAGGGCCTGCCGTTTATCTACCGCCCGGGCTACATGGTCGACGGCGAGCCGACGACTACCCTTCCCGAACCCGCCCATGCGATAGCTGTGGCAAGCACGACGCGCCAACTGGGCTACATCCGTGTCCTCGACCTGGGCAATGTGGGGCTGGACCCGCACCGTGACTCGCGTCGCATGTTTGTCGAGCGTGACGAGCGGCCGTTCCTTCTCGTAGACGCCGACGAGCTAACGGACGACTTTGCCGGTCGCCTCCAGGTCGTCCGCCGCACCGGGTTCGCGCGGTACGACCTAGAGTCGGACCTGTGTGCTCCTGTACTGGTCGACTGGATCGAGTTGGGGACCCACACGCGCCAAAAGCGCGGTGTCGTGTTCACCGACGCGCCGACGCGGCCAGCTATCCAGACGTACGTCTTGCACCTTCGCTTTGGCGCGTCGTCGAGCCCGCAGCGACTCTATCAATGTACGTTTGGAAGCACGCTGTTTGGGTATCCCATCCCAGACATTCTGGTAGTCGTGGATCCGTACAATGACGCCAACGACAACGACCTGGAGCCGAACATTGGTGACCCGACCGACGCGGAACAAGAGGAGGAGGCCGAGGAGAACACGTCCGCCAACCCACGTAGCCGCGTCGGCCTTCTGGAGGACTACGTCGGGTTTGCAGCCAGCGTCCTCGTTCGCGGCGGCAACCTGACCTTTGTCGGGGTTGAGCTTTTGCACCCCCATGCCCTCGGTTTCCCCAGCCATTTCACCCCAGACGAGACCGTGGCGGCGTTCACCAACATTGTCGAATGGCGCGTGCACAATTCCTCCCAGTTTGGGAGCTTGGAGCCGTTTGCGCACATCATGTACAGCGACCTTGTCGAGTATGGGTTGCCAGACCTGCCCTTTGGACCCGTGTCTCGCGCAGACTGGCACGAGCTCGTGTCCACGATAACGTTCAAGAACCCCGCGGAAGAGATCCGTCGCGGGTTGAGAGTGGTGACTCGCGACGAGTGGCGCGCTTCGCTGCCTGAAGGGTCCTACCTGGATGAGCGGCCCGACTACCAGCCTCCTCCGCCCCCAGAGTGCGTGCCAGTGATGGAACTGGACCCAGTCACAGGCCTGATGGTTCCGATTGAGTACGATGACGAGGGTGACCAGTACGGTAACTTTGGTGTAGTGGAATAGAGGTCTGTTGTGTCATGTATGTGGACCACACGTTCAGACACACTTGGCACAGGCAGTGGTAACTCTCAGCGCTACCTGTGCGTTGCCCAAGCCAGGACCAAGTAACTTGTACATAAACATGACAACTCAATTTGCTCTCAATACCTGCCGCCTTCCTATCCTCCCCCTTGCTCGCCCACGGTGGCGGATTCACGTTGCTTGTCGGGGTCTGGCCGATAGACCGCTATGGGATCCTTTCGTCGAGGAGTGTCTTGGGCTGAGCGTCCCACTCGGCACGCGTCATAAAAGAAACACGCGTCAGAGCCTTCTCGCGGGTCTTCTTGTGCTTTCGAGGCACCGTCGCAAGCGAGCTCCTGACATTGTCCATGATGGCCTCCTTGATGCTGGCGACGGCTTCGATCCCGGGAGCCAAGTCGAAACCGAGAATATAAGGGTCAACTTGCTCAAGCCCAACGAATGTGACTTGGGTATCGCCAAGGAGAAAGAGCGAAATGCGATCGAAAATAAACTCGAGGAATGACAACTCGCGCCGTTGTCCTCCCACCCCCGGAGGGTCGACACTGGAGTCGAAGTATGGCTCAAAGACAACGACAAAGTGTGTATAGGGTACGTTTTCGTCTCTGCCGCACAAGAAGATTTGTTTATACCTTTGGAGCCTCGACGCCGGAGCCGTGTTGATCAATAGGTGCAGGACGAAGGGGGCTTGATTGTTCTTAGGAAGGTCCAGCCGAAGCGCCGTCCATGCACCGGAGGCCGGGGGGGAAACATCGACCCACTCCGCGGTAGCGCGAGACTCGATGAAGGACGCCCTCATGGTCCCGTGGCGTGCACGTTGTATAGGCACCTGTTGCAGATGATGGGCGAAGTATTCCAGGTCCGGGCAAGAGTTAATGCGACACCACTCAATGACATCAACGGCACTCGTGAGGCGGAGTTTGCGTTGAGCAGAGTCATTTGCCAGTGTGTACAGACAGTTCTGCTCTGTCGACCATGTCGACTTTGGTCCTGCGGGTGTGAATCCACTAGGAGGGACGAGGGGGAGATGGGAAAACGGCGCAAACGCTTGCTGGACCGCACGGGTGTGGTCGATCGCCTGGATCCGGATGTGCCGAAACAGGTTCTTGTCGATTTTGTCGCGATAGGACCTGGCGATGGCGCGGAAGGTCAGGAGCGATGGATACGGGAGGAAGGAGATGATGAGTTCGAGGATATGAGAATAGAAGCGGTGGTCGATCTGGTGGATGGGGGCCATGGCGATTGATGTGAAAGGAAAAGGCCCAAGTGACACCGTGTGGCCGCCGCTTTGTTTATAGCTGTTTTACTGCAGGCCATTGCAGCCGGTCCAGCCTGTACCAAACGAGCCACAGCGACCCCAGCAATCAGAATGGAGCGAAACACTTTGATCCTTTGATCCTTTGACCTCTAGCCTCTGGCCTCTGGAACACTTGCATGCATCCCGAGTAGACAGTGTGTCCCCCACCTGCAACTGAGATATGGGTGGCGAACCGCCATCTCGGTTTGTCCGACATTTATCCCGAGCACCGTCATCCCTCGTCAACCACAACAGTCGATTCCAACAACTCGATTCCAACAACGTCCTTTCATCACCGACAACTCTTCCAGCAACCCGACAGAGTTTAACAAGTCTCCCTGTTACCATGTCCGACCCTCCGTCTCGCACTCTTAGCCTCCCATCCTCATCGCAGCCGGTCCTCGACTACGTCATGTTCCCACACATCGTGGAGCAAGTGTTGTCCCACCTCGATATCCCCACCGCCATCGCCGTCCGCGCCACCTGCAGGCGTCTTCGCGACTGCGTCGAAAAGCGGCTGTTTGAGCATATCCTAGTGACGGCTGAAGATATGAAGACCAAGGTAGAACTGCGCTCGCCGTCCAAACCGTTCCACCGCCTCCCGTTTGTCCCTTACGACTTGGACCCGATTCCGCCTCGCGATTACGACACCGATGTGCAGGAATGGGAGCTCGACGCAGCATTTAGACAAAAGGACCAGGAAGACTACGAAGCCTCGCTCCTCACGGCGGCCGGTCAGTCGCGCAAGTGTCAACTGGCTTTGACACGCGTTGTCGATTGGGCGGGAGAACCGACGTTGAAACCACGTATCCGTCTCACCAACGAGCTCCAGTCGGTCCACACCATCAGGCGCAATGGAATTGGAGCAACCGTCCTTCCCGACACCTATCTGCCCGTAGATCTCGCCGTCGACTGGGTCGGAATGGACATACTTGGCGACTACGAGGAGCTCGGCATCCATTTTCCAGAAGGCAC
Organism: Apiotrichum porosum; assembly: GCF_003942205.1. Classification (NCBI taxonomy): domain Eukaryota; kingdom Fungi; phylum Basidiomycota; class Tremellomycetes; order Trichosporonales; family Trichosporonaceae; genus Apiotrichum; species Apiotrichum porosum. The sequence continues at coordinate 802,592 of NW_021167119.1, read as the reverse complement.
AAAACGCTACCACCTCCACGCCGTGTACGACAACCAGACACGTCTGGGGAACGACGCCTTCAGCTTCGACGTGCTGATTCCGAATTCCTTAGATGAGTGGGTCATCGTGATGGAGCCCTCGGAAGTTGGGGAGAATGAAAACGCGGATGCCGACTCCGCCGACGCCATGGGCCCCCTCCCGACCGACGACCTCACCTTGGACAATCTTGGGGGCTTGACAGGAGTGGGCGAAACGCTGCCATGGTTCGTCTGTAACGGCGGTAAAGCCGTTTTTGTTGGCTTCGAGCTAGTTGATCCGCGCATCCTGGGCATGCAGACTCGCCTCAGGGGTCTCCTTCTCGTGGACGAGATACGCCGCCTGATCAACGACTATATCCGGCGTCTTGACCACTTGTGGTGGAGGAACCGTATCAAGCCCCAATTTCTCGGCAAGTGGGGCGACCAGGAGCAGAACGACGCCATTGCCCGGGTCTCGTTCTTGACGCTGGACGCGTGGCGCGCTTCCAACCCAACCGACTTGCTTATCAACGCGAAGCCACAGTACGAGGCTATTGCACCCGCCAACTGGCTCATCAACGCCAAGGAAGAGTACAGTTCCAGCAGGCGTCCATGAACAGGCCAACGACATGTCAAGACATGTGAAGACAGCTAGCACATTATTCGTCACACTTATGTACTACATGGACATGTAAAACAATAGCCAGCCGTAATGAGCATGACTTGGTCCTAGTCGAGATGAACTGGTTGCATTTCCAACCATTGTTTCCTTTTTTCCCACAATGCCAATGCCTCTTAACATCAACACTGTTATCCCAGTATCCCCGCCAACCAAAGTTTAAGAGACGAGGGCGACGAGGCCTGTCTTACCGTGTTCTGTGGCCTCTAGGATACTGCATCCTTGAAGAAACACGCCCGCTACCAGCAGCCCGACGACTACTACTTTGGTAGCACAGATAGCACCGAGTTTACCCGAAAATTATCCTGCACGCGCCCGTCCTGCCGTCTTCGTCAACCGTGACGAGACTGTTCTCATTCTTCCTTCTCTCTCATAACCCCCTCTTACTCGCAGTCTCTCTCCCCACCACCATGCTCAAGTCCCTCACCCTGCCATCCTCGTCACAGCCCGTCCTTGACTACGTCATGTTTCCACACATTGTGGAGGAAGTTGTGTCCCATGTCGATATCCCCACCGCCATCTCTGTCCGCGCCACCTGCAAGCGTCTTCGCGACCGCATTGACCAGCGACTGTTTGAGCACATCCTCGTCCACATTGATTCTGGAGTGACAGGCGAGGCGGAAATTCTCTCTCCGTACCATCCATTCTACCGCCTCCCCTGTCTTCCCTACGACATGGACCCGGCCCCGCCCCACCCAGCTGAGCGTGAAGTCCTGATCGACTCGCAAGACGAACTGAAGGAACTGGAAGAATACGGGGTGACGCTCGCTACACCACGGGGCCAGTCGCGTGAGCGTCAACTGGCACTTACGCGTGTGTTCGACTGGCACACGACCACGTACACCAGTGCGAGCACCTTGATTCGCCTCACGAAGGACCTCCAGGCCGTCAACACTTTCAGGAGCCGTGGCCCTCCAGCGTTTTTCCTTCCTCATTATTTCATGTCTGTTGATCTCGCCATCAACTGGGCGGACGCGTCGTCGGTGTCTGGCGACCGTCTGAGTTTCGACGCGCCAATGGATGCCAAGCGCCACCACATCCACATCGTTTACGACAACAGCCTCGCCGCGCGTGGCGGCGTCATCCCTCCCCTCCTCTCGTGTGATAATGCGCGGGAGATCGTTGTGGTCCTGGAGCCCTCAATGCGCACAGGCAAGAACGCGACTGCCGACTGCGCTGGCGACATGGCCCCGGTCCGTGTCGACGACCAGACTCGCGACGACGGAGGAGCTTTGGGGCCGATTGTCAAGCACCTGTCCTCTGTCCTCTGCTGGAACGGCAGCAGAGCCCTGTTTGTGGGCCTCGAACGCGTCGTTCCCTCCGTCCTGAACCTGCCGTGGTACCTCAAGGGCGTCCCCCTTGTGGATGCAATGCGCCGCTGGATCGGCGACACCGTCCAAGAACATGTCAAGGAGCACCTCGAATTTAGCTCGTGGGGCGTGGAGGAGCAAAGCGAGGCCATGTCCAGCAGGGTGTCGTTCATGACGCTCGAAGAGTGGACCGCTTCCCACCCGGCCGACTCTATCCTCACGAACAAGCCAGAGTACGAGGCGCGTTAAACCCCCCGACCCCCGGCCCTCGGCTCTGAAAACAGGCGCACCGGCAACAACGGCCGTCACAGCAACGGCAACAACAGCCACACATCGATCAAGTCTTTCTGGTAGAAACCGTGTCCGCAGTGTGCCTGACGTCGGCCATGTAAATAGTTAGCCATGTGATGACGAGGACGACGACGAGGACAACGACGACGAGTACAGTATTCGTCCCACATGCATACATGCAGCAGAACAGCGGCGACCGTCGTGGCCTGAAAGTAGTCGAGATTTGACAGGACAGTGGGAGCAATGTACGTGGCGGGCATTGCCCTTGGGCACAGTGCACTGCCACATGCCCCGTCTCGCGACCGCCACGCCCGTCACCTGCACTCGCCTGTCACCTCCCGTGCACCTGTCAGTGTTTCTCAATTGCACCTTTGCTGTTCTCTATGCACATGTGTTTTTTTTTCACATTCCACGAATCTCTATGGGGGGGAACAATACACACTTCCTCCGCGCGCGCAGGGTGGTTGGGGAGGTGGGTTTATAGCTACGGGGGGGTCGGGTTTTCTCTCTCTCTCTCACACACCACACGCCACTGCCTCTCTCTCTGTCTCTCTCTCCCGTTTCCTTAGTTGGCGACGGCAAAGGCGACGACGCTCGAGTCCGAGTGCGAGAGCGAGACCTTGATGTTGCGGCCCTTGGCGGCGGCGGCGGCGTCGCCTGCGAGCTGGACGGTGGGGCCGGACTCCGTGGCGACAATCTCAATGTCCTTGAGGGGCGCGCCGGCACCCTTGGAGGGCACGCCGAGGGCCTTGAACACGGCCTCCTTGGCGGCCCAGCGGCCGGCAAACGACGCGTCCGGGTCCGGCGCGGCGTTGCAGTACTGGATCTCGCCGGCGGTAAAGTTGCGGGCGCGGAAGGTCTCCGAGGTGGGGACGGCGGAGATGAGCTCGGTGTCGACACCGACGCCGGCGACACCCGAGGTGCCGGCCGCCATGAGGTCCTTGATGACGGCGGCGTTGGCGTTGTTGGGGGTGACGGTGGTGGGGAGCTTGCCGGTGAAGGCGTACGAGCCCTTGGAGGGGCCGGCGCGGGCAAGGGGGTTGAGGAGGACGGGTCCCTCGAGCTCGGGGGCGTAAGGCGGGGCGTCCTTGATCTGGACCAGGTTGTTCAGGACCAGGGCCTGCGACATGCGCGAGTACGAGTCGAGCTCGCGAGCGCGGCGCTTCTTCTTGTACTCGTCAAGCTGCGACGTGTTGAGGGCACCGTACAGGTAACGCGGGTGGAGGATGGCAGCCTGGCCACCGACCTGGCCGAAACCGAACGAGGTGAGGAGACCGGCCTCGAGACGGACGTGCTGGATGGCCTTGGAAGGGTAGAAGAGGTGCGGGAAGGCACGGAGCTCCTCGGAGATGTTGTCGGCGTTCTTGTTACCGGGGACAAGAGCCGAGTTGAGGGTCTGGAGCATACCGTTGAACATCCAGGCGGCGGCACCACCCTTGGGGTGACCGGTGAGGTACTTTTGGGTGATGACGGGGACGGCGTTACCGGGGGTGCGGCCGAGCTGCTCAAACTGGAGGTTGTAGACACCCGACTCGTTCTTGTCGTTGGCCTTGGTCGAGGTACCGTGGCACGAGATGACACCGACCGAGTCGGCGTTGAGACCCCAGACGGCAAGAGCCCTGCGGAGGGGGGCAATGTTGGGGTCCGAGCCCTCGAGCATACCAAAGGTAGCGAGAGCGTCCTTCTCCTGGCGCTGGGCCTCGGTCTCGATGAACGCGACACGCTGGTTGAAGAAGGCCTCGTCGTCGGCACGGCCGAGGGCGACGAGCTCGTCCTTGAGGAGGTCGATCTCGTTCTCCATCCACTGGGCAATCTGGTTGCGGCGGAACTTGAGCTGACGGGCACGGTACTTGATGTCGAGGATGGGGAGGGCGTCCTTGGGGGTGACCTCGCGGGCGGTGGAGAGGATACCACGGCCGGGGGCGGGGACGGAGCGACCGGCCTTGTCGGTGTGGGTCGAGGTGTAGGCGACGATACCCTGGATGGAGGCACCCATCTCAATGGCCGTGCGGGCCGACATGAGAATGTGGACACCACAGCCCTGCGACTCCATAAAGCCGGAACGGGTCGAGGTCATGGGACGCGAGAACTCGTTGGGCTCGCGGCCGTTGGCAAACTCGGTCTCGGCGTTGGACGTGGCCTTCATGTTGGCAAACTCGAACGAGCCCTCCTCGGAGAAGTCGTCAAAGCCACCGGCGATCATGACCTTGGCCTTGCCCGAGAGGATCGAGTCGCAAGCAATCTCGACCGACTGGAGGGCAGTGGCACAGGCGCCGACGGGGATCTTGACGGGGCCCGAGGCGGACATGAGGAGGAGGTTGACCCAACCAGCGACAGTGTTGATGAACGTCTCCTGCAGAATGTCCTTTTGGACGTCGAGCTCCTCGCGACGGCCCTTGAACATTTGCGAGAGCGAGCGCATGCCGCCCATACCGGAACCAAGGGCGGTACCGACCTCGGAGGGGTGGACGTGCTGGTAGATCTCGTAAGGGTCGGTGACACCCGACATGATGAGGGCCTCCATGACGGAGATGAGGGCCCAGAGGGCAGTGCGGTCGGTCTGCGAGATAATGTCCTCGGGGAGACCGAAGCGGCGGGCGTCCCAGCCGGTGGGGATCTGGCCGGCGACGACACGGTCAAACTTGACAGCCTTGGGGAGGAGGACGCGGGCGCCCTTCTTAAACTTGACAAACCACTCGCCAGACTCCTGGGCCCAGACGTCGACCTTGTCGCCCTGCTCGCGGACAAACTTGGCAGCGTCCTCGGCAGAGACCTCGAGGGGCTCGAGGTCGTGGTTGAGCTCAATCTCCTGGGTGAAGCCCTTCTTGTTGGGGTCGTAGCCCCAGAAGAGCTCGGGCTCGATGAGACGGATACCCGAGTGGGCAAGAATCTCCTTTTCATACTTTGCGCGGACGTCCTTGTCGTCGACGGGCTCGCCCGACTTGGCGTCGGTCCAGCCAACGTAGGGCTTGCCGTCCTTGAGCTTGCCGTCGAGGTGCTTGATGAGACCCATCATCCAGGCCATCTCAATGCAGCCCTCGATGGTGAACTCGCCCTTGGCCTCCATCTCCCAACGGGTACGGGCCGAGCCCCAGGGGCTGAGCTCGGCGAAACCGGTACAGACGATGACCTTGTCAAGGTCGATGAGACCCTGGAGGTGGTTGAGCTCGTCGAGAACCGACTGCTGCTCAATCTCGGGGAAGTCGTAGTTGAGGTTGGCGCGGGGAGCGATGGAGATCTTCTGGTGGAGACGCTCGGCGTCGGCACCGTTGGTGACGCGGAAGTCGGCGCCGTTGTCGAGGGCAATAGCCTTGCGGAGCTCGGCAACCTTGTTAATGTCGACACGGATCGAGGTCATGACCTCGGCAATGTTGGCGACGCGGTCCATACCACCGTTGAGGTCGGCCCAGAGGGGCTCGATCTGGGTAATGTCGAACAGGAGGGGGTGCATGAGACCCAGGATGTTAAAGGCCATCTCCTTGGCGGAGAAGGTGCGCACACCGAGCTTCTCGAGGCCCTCGGCGATAAAGTTGGTAGCGCTCATGAGACCGGTACCACGGGTCCAGCCGATGACGGCGCCGGCGATACAGAGGTACTCGCCCCACGACTCGGCGCCCCAACGGTTGAAGAGGGTCTCGAGCGAGATCTTGGACTCGGAGTAGAGACCGTCGTTTCCAAAGATGCCGTGGTTGGGCGAGAGGGGGAGGATGACCTGGGTAGGGCGGGTGACAAACTTGCGGGCGGCCTTCTTGGTCTTGATGGCACCGAGGAGACGGAGCAGGTTGGTGAGCATGAGACGGTGGGCAAGCTCGGAGCGGTCGTCGAGGTTGTCAATCTCACGGCCGTTCTCGGGGAGAGCGGCAAAGGGGACGACGTAGTCGAGGTCGAGGCCAAGGGTGGTGTAGATGTAGTCGATGAGGGCCTCGGTGTCCTGCTTTGAGGCACCGTTGAAGGGGACGACGATGAGCTTGGAGCCCTTGGATCCGACCTCGTGGAAAATGTTCTTGTAGTAGTCGACGGCGTCGCGCGAGTAGCGCGAGGTGGTCACGACACAGGTGGCACCGCCGGAAAGCAGGCCCTTGAGGATCTCGACACCGATCGAGCCCTTGCCGACACCGGTGAGGAGTGCGGCCTTCTTCTGGAACGTGACACCCGAGGTGGCAATCTCCGTGAGGACATCAAAGTAGATGTTGGTGAGCTTCTGCGAGTAGGCCCAGTCGGTGGCGGTCTTGCGCTTGAGGTGGAGGAAGGGGAGGTGAGCGTCGTCAACCTCGGTGTGCTCCTCGACGTTGGGGCGGAGGAACTGGGACGAGTCACGGCGCTGCTTGGGAGCGTCCTTTGCGCGGGCGACGGGGTCCGAGGCGCCCGAGCCGAGGGTCTTGATGACCTCGCCGTACATGGACTTGATAGCGGCCTTCTGGGCCGGGGTGATGGAGGGCTGAGCGTTGACGAGCTCCCAGAGCTTGTCAATGTCGCTCTGGACCTTTTCGAGGTTGACAGAGGGCTGGACCTCACCGCCCGACGCCATCTCGGTGACGTACGACTCGAGCTTGCGCACATTCTGGCGGGGATCTCAGAGTACTGGATATCGCCCTTGCCCGACACCTCGGTGTGGGGAGCAGTGGGGAGTGCAACGTCGCGGTAGACGGGGGGCTTGTCAATGACCTCGGCACCTGTGGGGGGTGGGGCGGTCAGTTTCCGGCACTCGTTGTGTCTTTTCTATTTCCCCCCACAACTCACAGTTGTCGAGCAGGATCTGGCCAAACTTCTTGGCCTTGTCGTAGTCGGCACCCTTGGTAGCATCGAGCGAGTCGATGTGGAACTTCATGTAGTCGAGCAGGACGGGGTCTGCGCGGTTCATCTGTAAAGCATGGGGTTAGCACGGGGGTGGGGGGGGACAGCTGGTGCGAGCGGCAGAGGATGGGGCGGGGCGTGTGTGCGCCACAGCCGCTATCAACTGGGTACTCACGATGGCAATGCACCGCGAGGTGAGCTCGCGGCGCTGGATGTCGGCTTCGGCGGACATGGCTGCGGTAGGCTGCAGTTGGCCACGACGACGACTTGGGGGGGTTGGAGGGGGGGTAGGACCGAAGTCGCTGGGGGGAGGGGGGGGTGGGTGGTGGGGAGGGTGGTGTGGAGTGGAGGCGGAGGGGAGTTGTGGAAAGATGAGAGGAGAGAGAAGTCAAACGACGGGGATGTGTGATTTGACTTGAAGGAGAGAGGGAGAGGTGGGTGGGGGGTGTCTGTCCTGGTGGGGTAGATTGCGCCTCTGACTGTGCCAAGGTGAGAGCAGAGAGAGAGAGATGTGGGACAGTTGCAGCCTGTATGCAGCACAGATGGGACCGACCACCCAGAGTGTGACCCACCCAGCCAGCGACCGCCAGCCAGAGCCTGCAGCCTGCCTGCCTGCCAGCCAGCGAGCGACCTGCCGTGGCAGTGATCAGGATATTTCCCCCGGCGGCGGCGGGCGGCGCGCGGTCAGCTGGGGAGCGATGGGGCAAACCACCGTTGCCGGTCTTTTGGGGCAGAAAACGACACGCATCATGGTCCTCGTCGGTCGGTCGGTCGTGCGCTCCCACCCAGCCAGCTGGCCAGTATCGCAGGGGCAGGAAACAGCCGCCAGGGCAGCCGAAGTGGAGGGACCATTTCTCGCGTGTCCCATTCTCTCGTCGTCGTCGTTGCTGCTGCTGTCGCACTGGGGTTGCGAACGCGAGCGACAGAGACACCTGTGGCCTGTGGGCCACGTTGCGGGCCCTTGTACCATGCCCTGCGCCGAATAGAGCCGACCAGTGGTAACGTCTGACAATACAAATCAATCAACAAAAGACATGGGGATGTCGCTGGTTTGGGCTGTTCTGGGAGACACACCACCGCGGGAATCTGCTCACCACATCCCCAACTGAACGAGTCGGAGGGAAGACTGTCACACACACACACAGACAGACAGACACGCTGGCGATAGCTGCGCGCAACGCTTGCTCATCGCTTGCACACACCATGCCACGCATTCTCCCCACCACACTCTTGCTCAGGTATCTACCATGATCCTGTATTTTGGGTGCGACATGAGACGCAGGATGCGTCACAAATGTCGGGTTGGATGTCAGGCTCTGTCCGTGCCGATCCTAATGCGCGCGGCCAATTAATAGCCACTTGAATGCAAAAAAAAAAGAAAACAATTTACATTTTGCCTACGGAATGTGTGTGTTGCGGGCTTCATGGCTCGCTTTCATTAGAAATTACAAAACCGGCCCGTCCTCGCCTATCTCTCGAGGAACGGGGAACTGTGTCTCATACCTTTGGGGGCGACGGCGGGCAGAATCTGCGCACTATTTGGCCGCGACGGCGTGAGAGCAGCAGCAGAGGAGGCCAGCGATGCAACGATGCCGGGTTGCCACGTGGTGGTTCCCTTTGCCGTCCTGAGAAACCCAGGCAGAGATATCCGTCAGAGTTGTGGGGAGAGACCAGGCCGGACACACCAGAGCGCGAGCGAGAGCGATGGGGTGGGGGAGAAAGAGACCACACACCACGCAGGTGCGCTGACGTTGCAGCAGCAGCAGCAGCAGGGGGGCAGCGAGCCAGGCAGATTGTCGTCGCGGTGGGGTTGCGAAGAGCGTGATGCATTGGGTCCAGCCGACAAGCCCCGCCCCTCCCGAACGCAGCGAGCCAGCAGCAGCCCCCCAGCGTGCGTCTCTCCTGCCGCACTGGTGCCAAGTTGACCCACCCAAAGTACTTACCCACCACCCAACGACCCCCCCCTCCACCACGCCCCACAGGCTGCACCACCCCCCCACCCACCCCCTCCTCCTCTTTATCCCTACCTCGATTCTACTTCTCTCTTTCTCTCTTCATCACTCTCGGGACCCACCCACTCCCCCCCTCCACCTCTCCCTCCCCCCCTTCCTCTCCACCTAACCACTACTCGGGGCTGCCTTCGCCTGGTGTCCAGTCCGCCATGGCATCCCTTTTCAGCGGTCCCCCCGCCAACCGCCCGCTCGTCCTTCACTCCAAGGCCGCCCGCGTCCACGTTCTTGTCCCTGCCTCGCCTCTCTCTGCCTGGGTCGCTTCCGAGGTTCTTGCCCAGGAGTTCCACGATGCCGACATTGGCGCCGACGACGAGGTCGCCGTCGTCGACGAGGACGACGAGGCCCCTGCCACCCCTTCCGCCGAGCCCCAGATCAAGCTCCTCGCCCGCTTCCTCTCGTTTGCCGCCGACAAGGTCGCCGCATCGACCTCGGGCTCTGACGAGCTCGCCCAGGTCCTCCTCGCAGCTTACAACCGCTTCAACGAGCTTTTCCTCGCCTCGCTCAACGTCCACTCGCTCGTCCAGTCGTTTGACCCCGAGCCCCGCGCGGAGATTCTCACCGCATACTTTAAGGCTTTCGCCGTCGCCCGCAAGGCCCTCGGCGACAAGGAGGTCCAGGTCGCCCACACTTCGGCCGTCCTCGACGCCGCCAAGACTGGCGAGACTGAGCTCTACGGCCTCTTTGGTGGCCAGGGTGTCAACGAGGTGAGTACAGGTCTTGTCCCCCCACAGGAATAGAATAGAACGCTGACCCCCCGCGCTCAGTACTACTTTGACGAGTTCCAGTCGCTCTTTGACCTCTACCGTCCCTTCGTTGAGGACCTGATTGCTACCATCACCGAGAAGGAGCTGCTCCCTCTGGCTGCCAAGGCTGAGGCCGACGGCTACACCTACTACAGCCAGGGTCTCGACCTCATCTCGTGGCTCCGCGGCACCAAGACCCGCCCCACTGTCGAGTACCTCGCCTCGATCCCTCTGTCGCTCCCCCTCATTGGTGTGACCCAGCTCGTCCAGTATGTCATTTCGGCCAAGATTGCCGACCTCACCCCCGGTGAGATGCTCGCCCGCTTCAAGGGTGCCACCGGCCACTCGCAGGGTGTCGTCTCTGCCGTCGCCGTCGCCGCTGCCACCTCGTGGGAGTCTCTCGAGGAGAACATCCTCAAGGCCGTCAAGCTCCTCTTCTACATTGGTCTCCGTGGCCAGGAGGCCTTCCCCCTCCTCTCGATCGAGCCCGAGATCATTGCCGACGCCGTCGCCAACAACGAGGGCGTCCCCACCCCCATGCTCGGCGTCAACGGCCTGAGCCTCAAGCCCCTCGAGGCCCACATTAAAAAGGTCAACGCGTTCCTCCCTGCCAACTCGCAGGTCGGCATCTCGCTCTACAACGCCGCCACGATGTTCGTCGTCACCGGCCCCCCCAAGTCGCTCTACGGTCTCGCCACCGCGCTCCGCAAGGTCCAGGCCCCCGCCGGCCAGGACCAGGGCCGTATCCCCTTCTCGAAGCGCAAGGCTGTCTTCAACGCCCGCTTCCTGCCCATCAACGTGCCCTACCACAGCGCCTTCCTTGAGGGTGCCACCGAGCGCCTCATCAAGGAGGACCTCGCCGGTGCCGAGCTCTGGTCGCCCAAGGACCTTGGCATCGCCATCTACAACACTGAGGACGGTAAGTTTCAAACCGGCAGATTGCCGAGATTTGGGATTTTTCAAAATTGCTCCCGCTGATCACTTCCCCCCCCCATTATCTAGGCTCCGACCTCCGCACCCTTACTGGCAGCGTCACCAAGAGCGTCTGCGACCAGATCTTCACCAAGCACATCCACTGGGCCAAGGCCTGCAACTTCCCCATGACCGCTACCCACGCCATCGACTTTGGACCCGGCGGCAACTCGGGTGTCGGATTCCTGACCACCCGTGTCACCGAGGGCCGTGGTGTCCGCGTCGTCATCATTGGCGAAAAGGGCAAGCAGGGTGCCGAGTTTTACGACTCGAACTCTATCCGTCGCGAGCCCGTCTGGGCCTCCGAGTTCCGTCCCCGTCTCGTCAAGACCCTCGACGGCAAGATTAACATTGACACGCCCTTCTCGCGTCTCCTCGGCAAGCCCCCCATCATGGTGGCGGGCATGACCCCTACCACTGTTGGCGCCAACCTCGTGGCTGCCACCCTCAACGCCGGCTACCACATCGAGCTCGCCGGTGGTGGCCACTACAACGCCAAGGCCGTCCGCGCCAAGGTCGCCGAGATCCAGCGCCGCACCAAGCCCGGTGTCGGTGTCACCCTCAACGCTCTCTACATCAACCAGCGCCAGTTCACCTTCCAGTTCCCCCTCTGGCAGGAGATGCGCCGTGAGGGCGCCCCCGTCGAGGGCTTCTGTGTCGCTGCCGGTATCCCCTCGTCGGAGAAGGCCACCGAGATCATTGACGGTCTCAAGGCCGCTGGCATCAAGCACATTGCCTTCAAGCCCGGATCGGTCGAGGGTATCCGCCAGGTCATCAACATTGCCAAGGCCAACCCCGACTACCCCATCATCCTCCAGTGGACTGGTGGCCGTGCCGGTGGTCACCACTCGGCCGAGGACTTCCACCAGCCCATCATCTCGACCTACTCGGCCATCCGCCACCACCGCAACATTTCGCTCATTGCCGGTTCCGGCTTTGGTGGTGCCGAGGACGTCTGGCCCTACATCTCGGGTGACTGGTCGACCAAGCTCTTTGGTCTCCAGCCCATGCCCTTTGACGGTGTCCTTTACGGCTCGCGTGTCATGGTCGCCAAGGAGGCCGACACGTCGCCTTCGGTCAAGAAGCTCATTGTCGACGCCCCCGGTGTCGACGACGCCGAGTGGGAGGGTACCTACGACAAGCCCACCGGTGGTATCCTCACCGTCCGCTCCGAGCTCGGTGAGCCCATCCACAAGATTGCCACCCGCGGTGTCAAGCTCTGGCGCGAGTTTGACGACACCGTCTTTGGCCTCCCCCGTGACAAGCGCGCCGCTTGGCTCGAGGGCAAGAAGGACTATGTCATTGAGCGCCTCAACAAGGACTTTAACAAGCCCTGGTTTGGCGAGAAGGCCGACGGCACCGTCGTCTCGGACATTGGCCAGATGACCTACGAGGAGATCACCCGCCGCATGATCCGCCTCATGTACGTCGAGAAGCAGAAGCGCTGGGTCGACGTCTCGCTCCGCAACCTCACTGGTGACTGGCTCCGTCGTGTCGAGGAGCGTTTCGCTGGTGTCGACGGCATCCGCACCAAGGAGTCGCTCATCCAGTCGTTCTCGTCGCTCGACGAGCCCGCCGCCACTGTCGACATGTTCTTTGCCCAGTACCCCAAGGCCAAGCTCCAGCTTGTCGCCGCCGAGGACAAGGCCTACTTCCTCAACATTTCGCAGCGCCCCGGCCAGAAGCCCGTGCCCTTCATCCCCATCCTCGACTCGAACTTTGAGGTCTGGTTCAAGAAGGACTCGCTTTGGGCTGCCGAGGACATGGACGCCGTGTTCGACCAGGACCCCCAGCGTGTCTGTATCCTCCAGGGCCCCATGGCCGTCAAGTTTGCCAACGTTGCCGACGAGCCCATTGCCGACATGCTCGGCAACATTGAGGGTCTCCTCGCCAAGCGCATCCTCGAGCGCTTCTACGACAACGACGAGTCCAAGGTCCCCACCATTGACTACATTGGTGCCCGCCCCTCGCTCGCCCACACCACCATTGCCCTCGAGGGCATCAACGCCGACGGCACCCGCACCCTCACCCTCGAGAACCAGGTTCCCGACGTCGAGGACTGGCTCCAGCGCATTGCCGGCCCCGAGCTCTCGTGGCTCCGCGCCGCCCTCACCACCGTCAACGTTGTCCAGGGCTCCAACTACGTGACCAACCCGTTCCGTCGCATCTTTGCTCCCCGCAAGCACCAGCACGTTGTCATCACCCCTACCTCTGTCACCGTCTACGGCGCCATCCGCTCGGCCGGCGCTGGCCCCAACGACGACAAGTTCAAGGCCGTCGAGCTCACCTACGAGCCCTCGACCAAGGTCATCACCCTCGTCCTCAACGAGCTCCGCAAGGGTGTTTCGGTGCCCCTCACCTTCCGCTTCAACTACAAGCCGGACCAGGGCTACGCCCCGATCCACGAGGTCGTCGAGGGCCGCAACCAGGCCATCAAGGACTTTTACTGGCGTCTGTGGTTTGGTGACAACGAAAAGCTCCCCCAGCTCGCCCTTGACACCACCTTCACCTGCGGCGAGACCAAGGTCGACGCTGCCACCATCCAGCGCTTCTGCGACGTCGTTGGCAACCAGAGCGAGCGCTTCAAGCAGGCTCGCAACACCGAGGTGCTTGCCCCCATGGACTATGCCATTGTTCTTGGCTGGCAGTCGATCATGAAGACCATCTTCCCCCAGGCCATTGACGGCGACCTCATCAACCTCGTCCACCTCTCGAACGGCTTCCGCTTCGTCGAGGGTGTCGCGCCCGTCAAGGCCGGCGACGTCTGCACCACCGAGGCCCGTGTTGTCTCGGTCATCAACTCGGACTCTGGCAAGACTGTCAAGGTCAAGGGCTTTGTCCTCCGCGAGGGCGAGCCCGTCATCGAGGTCACCTCGGCCTTCCTCTACCGCGGCCGCTTCTCGGACTTTGAGAACACCTTTGAGACCATTGACGAGGACGACTATGTCGTCTCGCTCGACAAGCCCACTTCGGTCGGCGTCCTCCAGTCCAAGCCCTGGTTCGAGTGGGACGACGACTCTGTGGCCCTCGACATTGGCACCGAGCTCACCTTCAAGGTCAAGTCCAAGCTCCGCTTCAAGGACAAGTCGACCTACGCTTCGGTCCAGGTCACTGGTGCCGCGTTTGTCCGCTCGCAGACCAAGTCGCTCGTCCAGGTCGCCACCATTGACTACGAGGCCCACAACTCGCACGGCAACCCCGTCGTCGAGTACCTCAAGCGTACCGGCCAGGCCGTCGGCCTCCCCGTCGCTCTCGAGTCGGGTGGCTACTCGCTCATCACCGACGCTTCGTCGGCCACCTACCGCACCCCGGCCACCAACGAGCCGTACTCGAAGATTTCGGGCGACTTCAACCCCATCCACATCAACCCGTACTTCTCCGACTTTGCCAACCTGCCCGGTACCATCACCCACGGCATGTGGTCGTCGGCCGCTACCCGCAAGTACGTCGAGTCGGTTGCCGCCGACAACCACCCCGAGCGCGTTGTCTCGTACGAGGTTGCCTTTGTCGGCATGGTCCTCCCCGGTGACGACATCAACGTCAAGCTCACCCACGTCGCCATGCGCGACGGCAAGAAGGTTATCAAGGTCGAGGCCTTCAACCAGAACGGCACCAAGGTCATTGACGGTGACGCCGAGGTCATGCAGCCCCCGACCACCTACGTCTTCACCGGCCAGGGTTCGCAGGAGGTTGGCATGGGCATGGAGCTCTACAACAACTCGGACGTTGCCCGCGCCGTCTGGGACGCAGCCGACGCGCACCTGACCACCGTCTACGGCTTCTCGATCATTGACATTGTCAAGAACAACCCCAAGGAGCTCACCATCCACTTTGGTGGTATCAAGGGCCAGGCCATTCGCCAGCGTTACATGGACCTCACGTACGACACTGTCGACGAGGCCGGCGTCACCAAGACCCAGCCCCTCTTTGGCGACATTGACCTGTACACCCAGAGCTACACGTTCAGCCACCCCCAGGGTCTCCTCTTCGCCACGCAGTACACCCAGATTGCGCTCGTCGTCACCGAGAAGGCTGCGTTTGACGACATGAAGGCCAAGGGTCTCATTGACCACAACGCCTCGTTTGCCGGCCACTCGCTCGGCGAGTACTCTGCCCTTGCCGCCATTGCCGACGTGCTCCCCATCTCGGCGCTCGCCGACGTTGTCTTCTTCCGTGGTATCACCATGCAGCGCGCCGTCAAGCGCGACGCCGAGGGCAAGTCGCAGTACGCCATGATGGCCGTCAACCCTTCGCGTGTTGGCAAGACGTTCTCCGAGCCCGCTCTCCGCGAGATTGTCGACCAGATCTCCAAGGAGAAGAAGGTTCTCGTCCAGATTGTCAACCTCAACGTTGCCGACCAGCAGTACGTCACTGCCGGTGAGCTCAAGGGTCTCGCCACCCTCACCAACGTTCTCAACCTCCTCAAGCACCAGAAGATCGACCTTGAGAAGCTCCAGAAGACCATGTCGGTCGAGCAGATCAAGGAGCACCTCACCGAGATCATCTCGGGTGCTTGGGACATGATGGAGGAGAAGGTCAAGAAGGACGGCGGCGCCGTCACCCTCGAGCGTGGCTACGCCACCATCCCCCTGCCCGGTATCGACGTGCCCTTCCACTCGCGCTACCTCTGGCCCGGCGTCGTCTCGTTCCGTTCGTACCTCGTCAAGAAGATCAACCCCGAGCACCTCAACCCGGACCGTCTTGTTGGCAAGTACATTCCCAACCTGATCGCCGAGCCCTTCGAGGTCTCGAAGGAGTACGTCCAGAAGATCTTTGACGAGACCAACTCGCCCCGCATGGACGTTGTCCTCAAGGGCTGGGAGAAGGACGCCTGGGACTCGCCCGCCCAGCGCCAGCGCCTGGCTTACAACATTCTCACCGAGTGTCTCGCCTACCAGTTCGCCTCGCCCGTTCGCTGGATTGAGACCCAGGACGTTCTGTTCCAGGACGCCAAGTTTGAGCGCTTCATCGAGGTCGGCCCCGGCCCCGTTCTCGCCGGCATGGCCACCCGTACCCTCAAGGCCAAGTACGAGGCCCAGGACGGCGCCACGGCCCTCAAGCGCCAGATCCTCTGCCACGCCAAGAACCAGAAGGAGGTCTACTATGCGTTCGAGGACGAGGCCGAGGAGGAGGCTGCCCCCGCTGCTGCCGCCGACTCGTCTGCTCCCGCTGCCGCCGCCGCCCCCGTTGCCGCTGCTGCCCCCGTCGCTGCTGCCGCTCCCTCGGCCGGCCCCGCCGCCGCCGTCGAGGACGTCCCGCCCAAGGCTGTCGACACTGTCCGCATCATTGTGGCCCAGAAGCTCAAGAAGCAGACTTCGGAGATTCCCCTCTCCAAGTCGCTCAAGGAGCTCTCGGGCGGCAAGTCGACGCTCCAGAACGAGATTCTCGGTGACCTCCAGACCGAGTTTGCTTCGGCTCCCGAAAAGGGTGAGGACCTGCCCCTCGACGAGCTTGGTGCCGCTCTCTCGGTCGGCTACGCCGGTCTTGGCAAGCACACCATGGGTCTCACCAACCGCATGATCGCCGCCAAGTTCCCCGGTGGCTTCAACATTACCGCTGCCCGTGGCCACCTCAACAAGCAGTGGGGTCTCGGCCCCATGCGCGCCGACTCTGTCCTCTTCTTCGGTGTCACCTCGGAGCCCGCCAAGCGTCTCGGCTCCGAGGCCGAGGCCAAGACCTTCCTCGACGGTGTCGCCCAGAGCTACGCCTCGTACTCGGGCATCAGCCTCTCTGCCGGCGGCGCCGCTGCCGGTGGCGGCGGTGGTGGTGGCGGCGGTGCCGTCATGAACTCGGAGGAGTTTGACAAGTTTGTCGTCAAGCAGGACGAGCAGGCGCAGCGCGAGATCGACCTCTTGTCGCGCTACCTCGGCAAGGACCCGCGCGCCGGCGAGAAGCGCGCCGACGCCGAAAAGGCCAACGCCGAGGCCCTCCAGGCCAAGC
Source organism: Apiotrichum porosum (assembly GCF_003942205.1). NCBI lineage: Eukaryota > Fungi > Basidiomycota > Tremellomycetes > Trichosporonales > Trichosporonaceae > Apiotrichum > Apiotrichum porosum. Next base: position 785,854 of record NW_021167119.1, on the reverse strand, counting down.
TCGACGCCATCAAGGCCGAGCACGGCGACGCGTACATTGACGGCATTGCGCCCGTCTTCTCGGCCGACAAGGCGCGTCACTTTGACTCGTCGTGGAACTGGGCGCGCCAGTCGTCGCTCGAGCTCTGGTTCGACATGCTCCACGGCCGCCTCGACCCCAGCATCATGTTTGAGAACGAGCGCACCCTCCGTCCCTCGGCGCCCTCGGCCTAAACACGCGTGGACAGACAGACACACCGTCCTCCCCCCCGCTGCACATTGGTGTGGCACCTAGATTCCCTCTCCCTCTCCCCTGATCGTTATATAGAGAAAGCTCCGACCCCTGTTCATTTGTCGCATATATAGGCCATATACCATGGTCAAAAGGAGCATGCACCGGATAAGAAGAACGAGAGAGAGCACGAGGAGCAGTTGCAAAGTGGTGGTGGTGAGCCACCGTAGTCGGTGTGCCACAATGCAACTAAGCAGTATTGACTGGCCACTTGGAGAACGGCCCATTGACGGCTGCGGTGAGGCTGACACCCGCCCACTCGCCCACTCGCCCACTCGGAACGCTGCCGACATGTTCCCACCGCCCACTCGGAACGGCACGACTGCACGACTGCGCGACTGCACGACTGCCCGAACTGAATACTGTACCACACGGCCCAATACCAGCGGCCAGCGCCATGGCAACGAGCCCCCTCCCCTTCCGGGTGGAGCGCACAGGTCCCGCCGAGACAGCTCCACAGCAACCACCGCGTTCCTCTGGCCTCTGGCCAACCACAAACCCAGTGATCCAGTGATCCAGTGAATAGGTCACGAGGGTGGTGAAGCGGGTCACACGACGGGGTGGCAAGGTGGTATGAGTGGGCTCCCTGGCCTCTGGCCTCTGCGCTCTGGTGGTAACCGGCTCGGCTATCCTGTAACACTCACTTTTCCAATTACCATTACCTTTTCCTCAACCTATTCGAGCCGCCTCCGCCTGCCTGGCCGCCTGCCTGCCGTTGCCGCCAACGTTTGCCGCATCCACATCCTTATCCCGCCCCACATCTTGTCGGCGGCGGCAGTGCGGGGCTCGCAATGTTGCGGTGTGCGGAGGTCGCCGATGGTCGCCGAGGGTCGGACGCGACGGACGCGGGTCGCGCAACTGCGTGTGTTCGTCGCTCTCCTATCCGTCTCCCGTGCTTGGGGGGTGGGGTCGGACGGACTTGTTGCAGGAACCCGTTTACACAAGGACATGGGGATGATGGGGCGGGGACGGGGTACGGGGGCACGGGGCACGGGGTATCGGATGGCCGGGTTTTGTGTGAGGACAAGGACGAGCACGACACCGGGTTTGCCGTTTGTGTGCCACACCCCAGACTGTGGACGATGTTTTCACGGGGACGACCATGTTTTGTTTTGATTTGATTTGGGGAGGTGTATCTGGGTGCGTGGACGACACCCTGGGCGTGGCTACTCGCTGCAGGAACAATATAAATGCATGGTGTTGGGAGACGGGAGGTATCTAAAATCGCAGTAGCGTCTAGCGAGCGATGGAAAAGTGTCCAATGAGGGGGTGATGAATTGTATGTGGTAGGGGAGGATGGAGACTGGTTGAAGGGGACGGAGCCGGGGGCAAGGGAGGGGTAGAGAGAGAGAGGTTGTCAAGGCGAATGCAATGGAGGAGGGGATGACCACGACTGACGCCACTCACAACAGCTTGCTTACAACAGCTTGCCATCCGTCTGTCCGCGCTGCACGAGCCCGCGCCACTCTTGCCGCCACGCAGCCATCCGCTCCTTGACGCCGGGCTGCCACAGAAACTTGCGGACCCAGGACATGAGCGCGTCGTCGTCCTCGGGCACAAAGTAGCTCGACAGCAGGGACAGGATGGACTCAAAGTCGGCGCCGGGAGCAGCGAGGAGCGGCTTGAAGGCCCACAGCAGGGCCAAGACGGTCACGATCATGACGTCGTACCCGTCCAAGAAGAAGGCGTCCCAGATGCGCAGCTGGACGTTGAAGGGCATCGTGTTGACAAAGAGCGTGATGTAAATCTTGGTGCCCCATGCAGTCGAGGAGATCATGTTTTGTTTCTGACGAGCACACGGTGTCAGCGTGGCGTACGCGGCTTGAATCGTTGCACTCACAAAGGTATCATACAGGTCTGGCATGACAAACTCCATGAGCCTCTCCTGGACATAGAGCGTCTCCAGAAGGCCCGGGAAGCCCGGCGCAAAGATGCCGTGGAGGTCGTACAGGTCGTGCATCCGGACAAGGAGGGTATACGCGTGCTGTGGGAGCGGTTAGCCGGTACTCTGTGGCCCACCTGTCCCTCTCCGTACTCACCTCTGGTTCATAGTAGCACAGCAACGTGGCAGCCACACTGCCCATGCCTTGACAGTAGGCGCATGTGCCACACGACAAGGAGAAGACGTGGAGGACGTGGAAGAGGGCGCGCTGGCCATGTCCAAAGCGCGTGCGGAACAGTGCGTGGCCCGAAATGGTACGCGGAACGTCCAGGTCAATCTGGACGTCGCTTGTGCTGGGCGCTTCCTTGCGTGCGAGGTACTCGGCCTCGAGGGCCTGGTGACTCGGCTGGCGACCGGCCTTGCTCGACCGCGACTCGGCCATGGTCCACCATGCCGCCATGCGCCAGCGGTCGGGAACGCCCTTGTAGACGCGTGTCGGGTGCTTTGCGCCGTCGCCGTGTGCGCTCCATTTCCAGGCGGTAATGTTCCCGCCCTTGTCCCGCTCAGCCACGCTCATCATCTTCATCCACTTGGACACGCGTTCCTCCTCCTTTCGTCGGGCCTTGGTCGCGGCGCCGCTGGGAGGATGCTCGGGAGGCTGCGTTGGCGATGGGGGCGGCTTGACGGGGCCCGACGCCGCTTTGGACTTTGGTCTAGGCGACGGCGAGAGGCCGAGCTTGGGCACCTTTTTCAGCGGCGCAGCCGGCACAAAGGCCAGCCTGCCCTCGGAGCGCGACCGCGTTGGCTGGTTGACAAAGCCGTACCGATCCAGACTTTTGATAAAGTTGCGTTCTTGGTCGGTAATGGCGCCTGGCGCGGGGAACGCAATCGTTTTGCGCTCAGGCGCGTTGGCAGCCCCACCTCGGGTCCGCTCCACACCCTCGTCCCATCCGTCGCCATGCACACCCTCGACCTCGAGGCGTGCGTCTGTGTGGTCGTCGCGTCAGCCACCCGAGTCTCAATGTTCGTGCCACCCCCCTCGCCCTCGGTGTGAGGGAGTGTGCAAGGCACCGAGCGGTCCGCGCCGTGTTCTCCTTGCCACTTACAGGTTGACCGCACATGGAACGCATCGGCCTCCTCGCCTGGGTACTGTGTCGACACAAGACTGGCCTGCGAGATGCCGCCGGGGGACAGGGCGACTGACGAGACGGACGAGATACCGCTGCTGCCAGTCATCTGGCTGGCAACACGCTGGGTGCTGTGTATCCGCCGAATACTCGCGTGCACGGGCGAAGAGGCGCTTGACCCTGTCGGGCTGAGGGTCGCTGCTGAAGGGTCCTCGACCGCCGCCGCCAGGTTCCGTTCAGATGTGCGGACATGGGGTGGTAGTGCCGACGCTGCTGGGATGGATGCAGTCGGCGTCGTGGGCGTCACAGTAGTCGCGATGGACGGGGCAGTGTTGGCGCTCATGACCAGGCTTGGCACGCCAGTGGTGACGACGGACAAGGGGGCACCGAGGCCGGCTGGAGACGACGGGTTGGACGACGGGTGGATGTGTTGTGGTTCTGGTGCCCATTGGGGAACACCACTCATGCCCATGGCTCCTGCAGCAGTGCTGTTGCTGCTGCCGCTGCTGCTGCCACCGCTGCCACCGCCCCCTCCACCGCCTCCGACATCAGAATGGGCCGAGGGGCGGCGCGACCAGCCGGCCATGACGGGCGGTGGGTGGTCGACGGCGTGCCATGCCGGCGTGTCTGATGGCCGACGCAAGACGTCTGGACTGGCTAGGCCTTGTCCCGGGACGCTGTCCATTGCGACGACGCCGTCGCTCTCAGTCGACCCGTCCAGAGGTGCCAGCTCCTTGTTAGGGAAACGCAATGGGCTCGGTCCTGGCGCTGTTGCAAGCCCCCCGCCATCGTCGTACACGGACTCGCGGCCCACGGAATACACGCTCTCGCGGCCGTACGAGTCGTACAGGTCGTAGATGTCGGTCGCGTCCTGCTGGCTGTCAAAGTATGACTCTGGGCGGCCGTCCATCACGCTGCCGAGCGGTGGTGGTGGTTGAAGGAGTGTCGTGTGGGGGCCAGGTCCACGGAGCGGCCTCGCCATTGTGGAGCTCGGGAGGGGAGATGGCCGAGGCTCACGCCAGCGGAGAGCGGTGCCGGAGAAGAAGAGGGGGCGAGGGTGATGGTGACAAGAAGGACGACGATGAAGAGAGGAAGAAAGGGAGAACGAAACCAATGTCTCTCCCAAGGAGTGGGCTATGGGATTGTGGTGGTGGGGGATCGAGCGGGAGAGGGGAACTTGTCGCGACGGTGGAGGGTGGAGGCAGCGCCTGAGGGCACGTGCGGGCGGTGCTAAAGGCCGTTAAGCGCGTCGTCCTGGGAGCGGGCCGCTTGTGTCATGCAGCGACGACGAGGGAGAGCATCGATTGCAATGAGAGAGTTGTAAACGTTATAAGCTAGGTGTGCTGCGACAACGGACAAGAGAATGTGCACACGCTGGCACGATGAGCGACACCTGGGGGGGTTACACCCGACGCGATCACCATACCTATATTTGATCCCGTGTCCGCCCAGCGCCGGCGGTGACGAGCGGTGGGCCGGTTGTGGGGACGGCGCTCGTTGCCGGCGATGGAGAGAAATGGACCATGGGACGTCGTGTTTCTGTTCATTCTCTCTGTCTCTCACTCTCCCTCGCACGCACTCGCCTCACGATGGCGTCCACCATCGTCACTGCCTACGAGCAGCTGCTCCTGGATAACGTACAGACAGTACAGACAGTAGAGTCCGCCATCCGAAACGTCACATGGTTCCTCCCCGGCCGCTTCGCAGACGGCGACATTGCGTCCGAAGGCCGTGAGTAGTCGAGCGTGCCACTGCACCGAGCCACAACGCTCACACACACATACCCCAGTCTATGCCCTCCTCTCCGTCGTGTCCAGCGTCCACGATGCCCTCCTCGAGAAGCGTATCCCGCCCGCCCTCTCCCTCCCGCCTCACCCCTTTGCGGCGCCGGCCGATACCGACGCAAAGTCCCCGGGTGCCGGTAGCGCAACCCCACGCACCATCCCGCTCCTCCCAGCCGCCAGCGAGCACGCCCGCTACACGCGGTACTGGACCGACCGCTCCCCGGCATACAAGCGCGCCTCACGCGCACTCGTGACCATCACCTATGTCGAGCTGCTGCTCGAGATGCTGGCCAAGAAGCGCGGCAGCGACCGCATCCGGTGGAAGGTCGTGCTCGGTCTTGAAGGGTTCAAGACGTTCCTCCGCCTCATGCTGCTCACCATTACTCGTCGACCCATCGTGTGGCCGCCCACACCCCAGCGCGAGTACGACGTCTCGCTCATCCCGCAGAAGGAGCTGCTCGCGCACAACGGCAAGCCCGTGCCAAAGGCGGCAGACCACAAGGGGAAGGCGCCCGTCGCCCGCCCCGTCGTCCCAGCCGTCGCGCGTGCTCCCCTCCGCACACACCTGTATCCCCTCGCTCTGGCCTTGCCGCAAGAGTATCTCGCACACCCCCTCAGCTTGGTTCCCGAGTTCGAGTCGGCCGGTGAGGTCACTGCCGAGCTTCTTTCCGCGACGGCCGTCCTCGTTCAGGTCATCCTCCTCATGCGCCAGTCGGTGAGTGGGATGCAATCAGACGGAAAGATGATGAGCTGACGTTTGACCCTCCTCCCCCTATTAGACATCGCCGGCAGCGTCACGTTTCCGCCGCTCGTCCCTGCCGACTCTGTCGCGGTCGCTCACGCCCTTCTTCGTGCCCCTCTTGCTCCAACTCGTCGCCCGCCGTCTGCGCGCTCCGGCCCGCGACTCGACACTCCTCGCCGAACACTATGCCCAGGTGGACCGTCGCTTGGCGTCTCGCTTCTTCCTGCAGGGCCCGATGTGGATTGGATGGACGCGGCCCAAGATTGTGTCGTTCATCCAGGCGCTCGAGCGTATTCCGCTCATTGGTCTTGCGGGCGAGCTGGTTGCCGGATACCTGCCTCTGGTGGACGATTACTTTTGTGAGTGGAGGAGCCAACGAGCCATGCGTGGATGACACGTGCTGACTGGACAGACACCGTCACGTAATACGCGCAAGAGTTTGGGCCAACGGAACGATAGGGGCGGTAGTAGTAGTAGCAGCAGTAGAGAAGCAGAAACCCAGAACCTCTGCAACATGGACGTGCATATGCCAAGGACTGTTTGTACAACAAGGAAAAGAGCGCACGGCGGGGAGGATTTAGAAGCCTGTGATATTGGTCAGCTTCGTGCGACTTCCACATGGCAGCTGGCTCACAGCAGTCGCAGTCGAATGGGCACAGAGGGGTACCGCCCGCTGTGGGGTCGATGCTGAGCTCGGCTTCCTTGAAGACGAGGAATCCTTCTTCGGTACGCTTGCCTAGAGGGCGAGTCAGCATGGTGCTCACATTCGGCAAGAGACGTGGGAGCTCCGAGGGATATCCCCACCAGACGTGTACGATCTGCTGAAGCACCCAGGCAACCACCCACGTCCATTCATGCCCACACTCACGATCGGTGTCGCCTCGACTGTCGCGGAACGCCTTGTCGTCCTCCACCTCTTTCCTGTCGTTTCCGCCCTTGCCGCTCTTCTTCTTGCCGCGCTCCTTCTCCGCCGCAGCCTCTGCGCGCTTGGTCGCAGCCACAGCGGACGCAATCGCCGCAGAGGGGTCCACCACCTCGAGGACCTTGGGAGCGGCGCTGCCGTTGGCGTTGTCGTCGTCCGACTCGAGCTCAGACTCGTTAATGTCGTCCAGGTCCTCGACGTCCCAGTCCGAGCCCTCCGACTCGGACTCTTGCGCCGCCGCCGCCGCCGCCTTGGCCTTGTTCCCCTTGCCGCTCTTGTTCTTGCTCTTGGCCTCCGACCCCTTGAGCTTCTTCTTCTCAGCCTTGGCCGCGTCGGCAGCGAGCTTCTCCTTGTCGCCAGCACCCGACTTGCTCTTCTTCTTCTTGCCGCCGTCGGTCGCCTTGGCGCTGGCCTTTGCGGGCTTGGACGGGCCAGACGCAAAGATGTCGTCAATGTCCGCAGCGGCAGCTGCGGTGGATGCAGCTGCGCCCTTGGCGGGCTTGGTGACGGCCTTGGAGGGCTTGACCTTGGCCATGGTTGCTGAGATGGGGGGGTTTTGGTGTCGATGACGATGGGTCTCGACCTAACATTTCTGGGCATCACCAAAATACAGGCGGCTAAATGTGGCCTTACGTAAGCAAATGTTGACAACCTTCAAATAGTGCACCTTACACGGCACAGTGAGCACCCCTCCATGCACAGTTTGCGAGCTTGCAGCAGGTGTCAGGCGTCCTTGCAATGCATCTACGCCGCTCTCAACTGCACTGCGCTCCCTCCTCCCACCACTCATCCCACTCCCCGCATACAAACCACCTGGGCACACGACACAGGTCCACCTCCACTTCGACTGAAATATTTGCTTCCGCTCGTTCCTCTGGCGCCGACTGTAGAGATTTTGGATTCATCTTGCTGCTGCCAACAACATCAGCAACAACCATGGCGTCACAGGAAGCTAAAAAGTCCAAGAAGCGCAAGTCCATGGGCTCGTCGTCGGCAGACGTCTCGGTCGTCGTCGCAGAGTCGTCGTCGGGTGCTGGCCCCGCGTTCGGTAGGTCCAAACAGCGTCGACTTGCTCCTCAGCCTACACACAGCTCACACACATTCGCAGTCAACTTCCCCTCCATCAAGCCCAGCAAGAGGACCCCCTTCACCCTCTACTCGCGTGACCCTGCCTCGAGCTCGGAGCTTGCCAAGCAGCACACCCTGGTCGCCGGCGAGACCGAGGACGTCGAGTACTTCTCCACCAACCGCGACCGCAACGCCGGCGAGGGTGCCGACTGCCAGTACCTCGCGGCCGTGTACGACCCGGCCACGCGCACGCTCAATGTGTCCCCCGCACCGCTGTATCTCCTTTCGCACCGCGTCAAGCGTCTGCGCGAGGCTCCCCTCTCGGGCACGCCTGAGGCAATGACCATGTGGAAGGCCAAGAGGAACGACCTCGGCGAGACCTTTGGAACGAGGAAAGCAAAGAGCCAGATCCGCGCCGAGGAGCGCAACAAGGTCGACATTAGCGCCATGTCCGGTGTGCGCACCGACCTCATTGCCAGCATTGGCGGTGTCGAGGCCAAGCCCGAGGGTGAGTGTACTGGTTTTGCCCAGGCTCTGTTTGCACCGTGCTAACGTTGCAGGCCCCGTTGCCCCCTCCGAGTTTATCCCTGTTCCCAACACCCAGACCAACGTCCCCACCGAGGTGTACCCGCGCTCGGCCATTGTTCCCGATGCCGAGTGGAGCTCGATCCAGGTCGCGGCGTTCACCCAGGCCGAGGACGACCGCGCCCGCTCGGCCCTGCTGCCGTTCCGCCGCAGCAGGTGGATCGAGGACAAGCTCCGTGTCACTGTCGAGGGTCCCTCGGGCACGCGCAAGAACAACCTGTGAGTAGGAACCAGAAGACGCCTTGGGTATTCTCCCACCGCGCGCACTCGGGGACTCGTTTACTCACACACCCACCTCCAGGCGCATGCTCTACTACCTGTCGTGTCTCTTGGGCTTTTACAACGCTGCCCACGGTCTCCAGAAGATGTCCGTCTCAGAGATGCCCGCCAAGTTTCCCGGCATCCCCGCGCAGGTGCTCAACGGTCTCTGCGCGCGTTTTGCCGAGCCCGTCGGCAAGCGGTTTGCCGTCACCGACAAGTGCAAGATGAAGCTCCTGGCCTGGATCTGTGTCTGCTACCTGGCCGCGGACGGCTGGAGCGTGGACGTGGCCAAGGTGGCCAAGGAGCTGGCGCTGCCTCCTACAAAGTGAGTACATGTCAAAGCGTGTTGGACCGACGTGGACGTGGTGGCGACATTTGTCGACTCTAAACAACACACACGTCTCCACTTTCAAGGCCACAGCAAAGCTCCGCCACTGACGCATTTCCTCCAGAGTCACGGACATTTTCAAGTCGCTCGGCTGTTCCGTCGACATTGCCTCCCCGGCCGAGCGCGAGAAGCTCGGCCTCACCCAGGCCGAGGCGTCCAAGCAGCGCCGTGCGGTCCTCAAGGCGCCCGTCAAGTTCCCCAAGACCAAGACGCGCGGTCCCGCGAGGCACTAAGCGGGCGTGACGTGGGGAGAGGGTAGCAGGGGGAGATAGAGACCGGAGCGGAGGACACGATCGGGGGGGACGGGGGACGGTTGCGACGACGTATTCGCAACACACGACGGGGGGCTCGACCAGGACGGTCGGGGCCCACCACCTACGCGCGCACACGAAACACCAAGGGCTTTGCATGACCCGTTGGGTATGGCTGGAATGCCATTCACTGTGCACAGATATATACCCACCCAAAAGCCAACCACTAGATTCTTCATGCAGGGCATTTACTTCATTGTTGCAACAGGACAAGGGCTAGGGGAGACGATAGCTAACGGACAGTAATAACAAGCGATCTGGGTACGGGGGGTGTGGTACAATAGGGCGCATGGCGGCGAGAGGCGACTGCCAATGTCGCTCACTTGGCCTCGCCACCACCGTTGGCAGGAGTGTAGCCTGGGTGTCACCGTGCTGCAGTGAGAATGGCATTGGTATCGGTGGTGTGGGATACGGGTATAGCGAGCACGGTATGGATGTGGGATGGATAGGAATAGGAATAGGCGGTATATCGGCGTGGCGTGGGGTATAAATGGGAGCAGGTATGCGTTATTGAAGAACAGGAACAGCTGGAAATCACGCATGGCCGGCATGACGCGTCGACGACGAACAACAGTGGCTCAGCGTTGGTCGGGAACTACACCACAATGGACAAAAGAACTTTGGGCCTCTAGCCTCTGGACGGCGTTGCAGTTTGCGTGCCATGGCCTGATCGCCATGGCCGGGGTCTGGCGGACACGGACAATGGAGTGGCGGAGGTGGCATGTGGCATGTGGCAGAGGGGGATCGGGGAATGGAGAGTGTGAGCTGCCCAGTGGGCCAGTGAACGCCCGCGTAGACTCGGCCGGGCTTGCGGTTGAGAATCTTATCGATTGTCTGTGATTGTCCATGCACAACAGATCCCACCACCTTCGACGGCAGCTGAGCGGTGGACAATCTGCCATTCTGGCCAGGTAGAGAAGAGATCGACAGCGATCGATTGTGTACCACCTGGAGCTGTTGTTTGGTTCCTCTTGTCTCTCAATGTTGAGACAACGCGAAGCCAAGACCAAGCCCTGACCTGACCTGAAGAACAAACGTGCTCGAAGCATGTTCAAGCCAAGTCCACGTCCACCCCGTCGTCGCCAACGGTCACACGCGGGCTAGTGCTGCGGCTGCGGCTTCGGCTCTGACTGCTGCGTGCCCGCGCGGCAGCAACCCGCAGACTATGCTCGAGCCTCGCATGGGCCTTGGTCGCACGCCGAGCCGCGCCGCGGAGACGGTACGTCGTCTCCCTTGTCCCAGAAGGCACATAGGCGGCTGAGACGTGCTTGCGGAAGAGCTGGTCCAGGTCGACGCCAGACGTGGGGGGTTCACTGGTCGAGCGCGGGATCGAACCGTCCATGCTGGTCGCGGCTGCAAGCTGTGGAGGAGTGGCAGGGAGCGAGGCTGGACGCGCGACTGGAGGCGGTCCACAGGTCGGCTGGCTGCCCACGACCAGCATCTCGGCGCCGCCACGGGCGAGTACCTCCTCTCCACGTCTCAGAGGTGCGGTGACCACCGCCACGGGACCGCTGGCACTCAGGCGGTACTGCATGCCATCAGGCGAGCGCACAGTGAGCGTCCGCCCGCGCTCGAGCTCGTCCCTCACGGGACGGGGGACGAGGACGAGGCGGTGCGCCGGCGCGGTGGGCGTTGCAGGGGTGCCGTCCCGGGGAGGGATGACGATGGCGCGGTGAATGTGGGTGTTGGCGGTGGGAGCGAGACGCGGGGTGATGGGTGACGGTCTAGCACCGGTGAGGGGGAGGGCATGGTGACTGGTCTTTGAGAGGAGGGGATGGTGGTATTGGGGCTGCTGGAAGTGAACTGCATCGCGAGAGGAGCCGGCGTGGTTGTAGTCGCCAGAGTATGATGACAGTGGTGGACGCATGCTGGTAGCGGTCAGCATTGTCAAGAGTGGTCGTTGATGGGGGGACGTGGGTGTGCATGAAGTCTACTCACGACACGAGTGTCTTGTTGTTGTAGTCTTGAGACTGGCCCACGGCGGGTGAGGACCCCTATTGTTGCTTGTCAGCACCAGACCATTGGTCTTGTCATGGCAACTCTGGTGTCTTGGGTGGCTGCTATGCACATGCACACACCCACAGTCCCTTTGTGTCTGAACACACGCCGGAGAGCGAGACGCAATACAATAGACAAAAAGTGCAGGCGCCAAGGAACAAGACACAAACTGCGTCGACGCGCGCGCCACATAGCCCGTAAAATGACTCACCTCGCAAAGGTCGATGCCTACAACCCGGGGCGACAGCCCCGTCTCACCGGAAGGACCGGACGGGTCAACGTCTTCCGAGGCACTGTCTGAGACTTGCACAGAGGCCAAGCTCGATGCGTATGACCATGCCGATGACGATGACGCCGACGAGGATTCAGACGAATAGGACGAGTACGATGTATACGACAGCGCGTCGCTCAGCTCGCTCGACCATTCGTCATACTCGTCGCTCTCGGGTTCCGGCGAGGTGGCACACGAAAACGGGCCGTCGTCGGCACTGCAGTGTGTCCTCGGAGTGGACGGCGCAGACTCTGTCTCGAGGCTGCTGCACATGCTGCGAGGGCTGCAGAGTTCTGGCGTGTCGAGTACGGTCAGTTGATCCTCGGACATGGTCGACACGGTGGTGGATATGACGGACGCCGGGGTTGACGAACCACCAGTCCAGAACCTTCCCGAGTTGGGCTGCCATCAGCGACTGGGCATTGCACGCGTTTGCCTACCGGGAGATCACAACGACTCCCGGGAAGACGACCACTCACCCACGGAGACGTCACGTCGAGCTGAAAGGGCATGGTCGCAATGCCGCTACTGGTGTTCTTGAGGGTGGCAAGTGTTGTCGAGCGGGAGACAGCGAGTAGATGGAGAGTGGGATGGGGATGGTGGCGACAGACAAGACCACGGTGGTGAGGTCTTGTACTCAAAAGGCCAGATCCGCTGACAATTGGGTTCTGTCTGTCTGTTGTGTATAGGAATGAGATGGACTAAGCAAAGTCTTCTTTCATTGTGCTGCTTTCCGGCACTGCATCATGGCCACGTCCAGATGGTCACGGTGGCGGCGGCCGTGCTTCTGGAGTCCCGACGCTCAGGTTGTGGGATTGTGGAGGGGCCAACACACCATCAATCAAAGGCCACAGACCACAGGTGCTCGATGGCAGGTTTCGACCGCGTTGCCACGCCACAGCGCAGAGGCCTTGGGGCCCAGTTAACCGGTGTTCACACCCACAGAGCCTGGAGCGCTACAGCAACGGGGTCATGAAAAGGGTTGATGGGTGTGGAATCGAATCTGCAACGGCGGCATCTGGACTGGAGTGCCGACTGGAGAACAATCAGAGTGAGCGGGGGGGTGGTCGCGCTCGGACAGACGCCACCACAACCACAGAGAGCAAGGGCAAGGGACACTGTGAGGGCGAACGCGGCGGAGCTCGGGGACAGCAGGCGGGGCAGGCAATGCGGCAAACGTAGGCGGGGTCGAGTTTGGGGGCTGACAAGGACATTCAGTGGTACAGTGGCCATCTGGGTGTGGCGTGAGCGTCCGACATTCCTGTGAACAGGAATCGTTCAACTTTGTTGTGCGGCCCGCCGGCAAACCAGACCGCACAGACAGGGGAGAGAGGGGTGGGGTGCACACACCCTTGATCCCCCCGCAAGAAGCAAGGGGAGGGACAGGAGCATGTGAAGCTGTGAAGGATGGTTGGCCTGGGGGACCCCAGTCGGAGGACGTAGGTGGGGCTGAGGCACCTACGTCAAGAACAATGGAATGCAGCTATAGCCATTGCGTGTGTACATACGTGGGCGTGTACTGAATGCGTCCGCTTGTGCGGTCCAAGTTCCGCAGGATGTCTCTGCTTGGCCACTTCTCCAAAGGCCAGCTGACCCATGGCCACTTGCTAGACATGCATACACAGGTACACAGAAAACGTTAGACTTCACGTCCACCACTGTTCCAGACTGCAACCTTCACCGCGATGGTTCCCGGGGATTTTCTTTGTCTCTTGTCTCTTGTCGCCATCAGCGTCGCCAAGTACGAAGATGCATTCACATGTGCACACGCCTCCCACAGATCTGATACGAGATGCATTGTCTGGACCAATCCGCAGCATGTTGAGACCCCGACGTGTCAACCTGAACGAGACAATGAACACCGGGACGAGCGCGATGATCGCCGTCTATTGAGAACCCACGAACGGATCAACCCTATTGTCGAGACCGTTACCTCTGCCTCGTTTACTAGACCCAAAGTCGACCCTTTGCCATCACCCTGTGTGTGCACCTGTCTACTACATAGCTCGGACACGACCCGCTCACATGTACTCGTACTTTATTGGGGGCCAGGCATTGTACCTGAAGCAGTAGCAGTGCCAACAATGTCCTTTGCTCGGTTGCCGTCAAAAGTTCGGGACGTACCGATGCCCTGAGGTACCCGTAAAGGCGTCGAGGCGTGGGCAACCTCTGTTGGAATCCAACCAACGCACAGTGGGGTTACCCTTCGCAGTGTGGGGAGCGCTGACGAAGACCGACTCCCCCTAACACAATCGGAATGCCGGACCGATGCGTGTTGACCTTCCCAGTGCCGGGAGGGAGGGAGGTTGGTCACCCATGTCTGCGGGCTCATGCTGATCGAGCGAATGCGGAAGGGTTGTTGGCGCGTACATGAACCCAAAGCCTTCGGTTCGGCCTCTGCCGTTTTGCTTTCTGGCTCCGAATGCCACGCATGGCCCTAACGATCTACCACCGAAGCGTCTCACATATGCTCCTCTTTGCATACAGTTATTCTTGAAACAGACCAGCTGGGTGCAGCCGGACCCCAGCCTTGTCAATCCTAAACAATCCTCAAGCTCCTAAACAATCCTCAAGCCCCCACTTGCGGAGGGTCCGACGTCGATACCACGAGCCCCGCCAGCCTCCGGACCGATCGAACAATGGAAACCGCACGCGTCCCTAGACTTCCTCGTCAGCACCTACTGTACATGCAGTGTCAACTTTGGGACGTCTCTAGGGAATCACACGCGTTCGCAGTGATAATTCGTTGCCGTCCTTTCATTGTATCCCTCAGGTTGCGTCACCTGTGGGGTTTCCCCTCCTCGTAGCAATCGCAAATGACCCCTCGTCCGTTCTCTCTCCAAGCCACGTCTCCGGCGCGCCACAGACCGTATCTCTCAGCAGGCAAGAACAATGGGCAGTCCCTGGAATAGGCTACGGACGGTACCGCTGCTTATATCTATCCGTGCCGACCATTCCTCGCCTCCGAGTCAGAACTCGATATGACGATGTGGCAACGTGCGAAAGCAGACTGGCGATCCGAACGTGGTCGATGTTGCCGGGCCGATTTGGTGATCTTGGTGGCTCTATTTACGCACGGGCTGTGTGTGCTCTTTTTTTGTGCCACCTGTTTCCATGCCGCAGTTTTCTGGATCTCTGGGCCTGCCTTAGTGGATCAACGGTGTCCAGAGCTGTGAGCGAAACAACACGCGAAGACATGCTTTATTGTTGTTTATCGGAATATTTCGAGAACCTCCGACTATTTTCCCATCTTTTTTCCGGGTTTTATCAGCGAGAATGCCTGAGTGTCGAGCCACTTGACCCCAACCCTCATCTCTCCGGTCATTTGTCCCAGTACCGACAGTACCGACCTACCTGTCCAGTAGACAGCAAGGGAGAGTTGGCACAGTGGCTGTCCCCCGGACACCACAACCCCAGACCGCTCGGGGGGGGGTCGACCCACGGGGCCAAAAGCACATGTGGCTGGTGGAGACGAGGGTTTGGGGAACAATGACCATCTCGTGGCGTCCGCCAGCCCAGCCTCGCTCCGACAGGACCCGGTGGACGGGGGTCTCTCGAGGTCCCAGGATCCCGGCGGCGCGTCGAGGCGTTTCCTGCCCATTATCCGAGCCCCTCCCGCATGCATATGCACGCACATGTGCATGCCAGTGGGCAGTGGGCGGTGCTGCAGCTGTTTGCCGCCCTTTACCGGCCAGCAACAGCAGTTGCGACTAGCCTGTGAGGTTTGTGAGCTTCAGGGTGAGCCTCGATGGCGCAACAATGCCGGATCGACACGTCCCGATCGACCCGATCGCTGGCGCCGCCGTTCAGCTCAAGCAGTACGTCTGCAACGCGAGGAGAAGAGTATCCGAGACCCGCTGGCGTTGTGTATATCCCTCCGGCATCCGGACGCTGTGCCGCCCCGGTCGCGGAACCTCAGGTAGTCTGCGCACAGCTGGAATTCTATTGTTTCTGCGTCCCCGATCCTCGACGTCATGGCTTGGCCTCGTGCAGCCTGCATATCAAGTCGAGGCGGCGGTGACGGTCGCATGGAGTCTTTTGTACCGGAAAGTGGACGCTATTCGCTGTCCACCCAAGATGCAACATAGCGAAGCGGTCAACCACCGCGGCGCGGTCGCGGGCTGTGGGGCAAGAATACATCCCACCACGCATCTATCCATCTCCAGAAGGAACAACTCAAATCCTAGAGGACCTCTATCCGAGCCTGGTCGCGTACACGGAGCCATGAGGAACTCGTACTTCCTTGCCCATGGTCTAAGGTCTAGGTCTAGGCCCATTACGCAGCCTTGCCAGCGTTGGCCAGTTCCCGCTTAATGGCCCACTCCACCGCGAGCTCGACGTCGTCGGCAATAAACGTCGGCGCGTGCGCCGGCTCGCCGCCCGCGTACACGCCTGTGCGGAGAAGGATCGAGTTCCAGCCATACATGTTGGCGCCCCAGATGTCTGTGACCGTCAGTACAAGTGCGCGGGGTTGAGTGTGAGTCGTGAGAAAGGGCGAGCGGGTACGCGTCGACCATCGCACATGCGACCATGCATGTACGCCGACATCACGAGCTGGATGCGCTTGGAGGATGCCAATGGTGTATGAAACACTGGGGTGACTCACCAGACATCGGGTTGTCTGCCGTCAGCACGTGGTCAAAACAAAAACAAAACAACATCTAATGAGGAGATTTTGAGTCACTCACCGCCGATCATGTAGCTGGGCAAAACGTCAGCATCGTTACCAGTTGCAGCCCGACCACCAGTGACAATGCACTGGTACTATTACTCACACATTCAGATCCTGGTCCACACCGCGCAACTGCTTGGTGTGGCGGGTGAGCATCGAGTCGGCAAACTCGTAGGTCAGGTGGTGGGGCTTGCCGATCTGGGTGAAGGGGAGGTCGAGGCCGGTGGCCGCCTGTAGGTTGGTTGTGGTCAGCACCGTGCGTCGTGTCCCGCTCCAACCGCTTGGGGCACGCACCTTGTAGACGGACGCGATGGACAAGCTGAACGCGCCCATACCGAGACGCACGACCGGGTAATCGCTTGCGAGATGTAAGCGCGTCTAGCGACACATCTCAACATTAGCACTCACCTGGCCCATTCCAAGTCCGGGTTGGAGAAGAACAGGGGAACCTCACCGCCAGGCTTCTGGACTGTACGGTCTTCCCGGACCGTGCCCAGCATACCCCCGCGGGACTGCATCAGCTCGTTGACAATGGTGAGGTCGCGTCCCCAGTCGTTCGAGTCGTGCAGGACAAAGATGGCATGGATCGGGGTGAAGTTGAAGTCGATGTCGTGCTGGTATCGAGTGAGCACAACGGCGGTCATGGTGATGGCTGCTTTCTCGCAGGAGTGCAAAGAGTAGCGGCAGCAGCGCACGCCTCTCTCAACTCACTCGCACAACCTTCTCGTCCTCGTCTGTGAAGTGGTACCGGTCCCAGATCGAGCGGTTCCAGTGGATAATGTCCTGCGGGATGACTGCTTTTTTCAAGCCATAGCTCTCGGCCACTTTACGAGCCGCGTCGCCGTCTCCACCAATGACGAGCACGGGCTTGTCGATATACTCGCGCATGGCGGCCTGGAATGGTGTGTGCGACTGGACCAGCTGATTCTCGCCAAGCTGTGGGTGTTAGCTGGCTCGTGGGCAAGATACAGCTAAGGAGGTAACGGAGGGTGAGGTTCCCCAGATGGCCAGATGCCACCCTCTTGCCATCATGGACTTACCTCGATACCCAAATCGCGCGACAGGAGCGCTCGCCTTTGGGCGTCGGGCACGCCGCCACCGTTGGTCATGAGGAGGAAGGGGACGGGTCTGTAAATAGTCAGCTTTCCAAAGATGCTCAGTCACTACTCGAGCAACAATGCTGCAGGAGCGGGGTTGAGCAGCTGCCGTCCCTCCACCGACCACTCATGCTCCCATGCTCACTCTGGCAGGCGCCCGTCCCTGCCCGTCAACAACTGCATGACGCGCTTGGCCTGGGGCAGCACATATTTGCCTTGCTTCAGGACACCGTCAATGTCAAACGCAAAGGCGAGCTTGGAGGGGAAGGCCGAGGCTGCGGCGGTCAGCTTTCTTTCTGGACGGAGCTGTGGGCTGTTGACGACAGGACCAAAATAGCGAGTCCGATGTGGAGGTTGTGCAGGCAAAAGCAGGTGGGTGGCTTCTGGGGTGACTCACTGCTGAGACCGCGTGCGAGGGCCGGGAGGCGGGTACGTGCTGAGAGGAGGACCACCATTGTTGTGCCTTCCTTTCTGCTCGTCGTGTGCTATCGAGGCTGAATGGGAAAGCGAGAGGGGAGAAGGAGCATTGTCACGAAGCAGGTGCGCAGGACCACGGCGAGATACGTGCGTCTCGGACGGCCGCGACGGGGGGGGCGCCGAGGAATAACATTGGAAGTAGTAATGCCCCTATACGGTATTACCTAATTGGATAATGGACACACAGGTTGTCACGTAACGTCTCCCTCATCTGGTCCATGTTTTCCACTGTTAGAAACACGTGACCAGATTGCTTCCACCGTATGATGTCAGCAGTCCCCCAAGCGCTACCTATATAAGATGATCTACCGCTAGTATGCCATGCACCTCATACCCTCGTTACCTCGCTGGTACTGTCTGCAGCAGTACTGTTGGGATTTGATGCCGTTTAGCGCCCGAGACCGATGGTCTTAAGCTGGCAGTTTGTCTTTCAGAAGAGGATGGGGATGCATAGGCGTCTACAGAGCTGCTTATATGCACACAGAAGGGAGGCCCGAGCACTACAGAGAAGCACGAGGACAATGAAGAAGCAGAAAGAGCAGCATTGGTGCAGTACCCTCGTTCTCCGGTCAGCTCGGTGCCACACTGCAGTGGCGCAAGTGGTTACGTAATCTCAACACTCCCCTCATCTCTATCCTCGAGAAACATCTTACACGTCGTGGTGCTCGTCCTTGGGCTCAGAGACCATGTTGACAGCGTTGGTCGGGTTCTTGAGACCTAGGGAGGCAGTGTGCCGAGCATGGAGGGGACCAGGTAGAGCCTTGGTGAGGCAGTCGGCGTGCTGGTCACTGGTGCGGACGTACTCGAGGGTGATCTTCCCTCTGTCGACTTGCTCGCGCACGAAGTGGTGGCGGACGTCGATGTGTTTGGACAAGGGGAAGTTCACAGGACGCTCTGCAATCGTTATGGCAGCTTGGTTGTCGACGAGGATGCGGACAGGCTCGACAATGGTGTCGTCGGCGATACCAAGTTGAAGAAGAAGCTGACGGAGCCAAATTATCTCTTTGGTGACCTCGGCGATGGCGACGTACTCTGCGGCAGTTGTCGAGGTGGCTACGCTCCCCTGGCGGTGTGCGGCCCATGATATGGAGGAGCCGTAGAGGAGGACGGAGAAACCTGTGGTCGAACGGCGAGTCTCGAGGTCGCCGGCGAAATCGGCGTCGACGAAGGCCATGAGTCGGTTGTCGATGGCACCGCCGAGCTCGAGGTACGCGTTCTTGGTGTGATGCGCGTGGGCAAGCATGCGCTGGGCAAGTTCGAGAGCCTTGGGAGCGGGGGAACGAAGGACTTGCGAGAGGACGGAAGCTGAGAAGGATAGATCGAGGCGAGTCGACATGGCGAGCCAAAGTGCCTTGCCTACAAGCTCGCGGTAAACGCGGTGATCGTGCGCGTTGATAACCGTGTGGTCGTCGGCAAGTAGGTCCTTGAGCTCCCCTGAGGCTGGCAGAGGGGCTGTCTTGCCTGTGCGGACGGACTCTAGGTCGTACTGGGCTGCGATCTGCTCGATGTAGGCGGTTGACGAAAGACGAATGGTCTTTGTGGCTCTGTCGCGGTCGATACGGATGGACAGCATCTGGCTAGGCTCACCCAAGTCGGTCAGGGCCCAGAACTTGGCGAGAGCGGTCACAACGGTGTTGGCCTGAGCCTTGGTACGACTGACAATAAGGATATCGTTGACATACGCAAGGAGAAGGATGGGGCCGAGCTTGGTGGGCTTTGTATGGAGGCCCCATTCGCTAGCGCAGCGTTTGAACCCGATGGAGCGTAGCGCCTTGTCGAGCTCGAGCCACCATGCACGTCCGGACTGCTTGAGTCCATACAGGGCTTTGTTGAGATGGAGGGTGTTGCCGTGCTTGACCTCGACACCCGGAGGTGGGGCAAGATAGATTTCCTCAGAGAGGGGACCATTAAGATAGGCTCCCTCGACGTCTATCTGTCGGAGCTCAAGGTCGTGGGTGGCGGCATGCGCGAGGAGAATGCGGAGACTGGCGAGACGGGAGACAGGGGCAAAGGTATCCTCAAAGTCAACACCGGGTACCTGCGAGAAACCGCGCGCGACGAGACGAGCTTTGAATTTGGCGATAGAGCCATCGGCTTTGGTCTTGTGCTTGAATACCCACTTGGCAGTGATGGGTACTCGGCCGCGGGGCAGCTCAGAGCCAGTCCATGTCCCTTTGCCATTGAGATTGTCGATTTCGGCCTGCATGGCCTCGATCCATGACTGACGGTCTGGGCCGTCTAGGGCTTCCTTGACTGTGACAGGGTCGCCGAGAACGATGGCTTCGGCTGCAAGAGAGGCAAGGTAAGCCGTCTCGCCATCTTGCGCAAGTGCAGATGCTGCAGGAAGGGCTTCGTCGTCGTCGGAGTCGTCGAGACCGTTGAGAGTAGCAGGGGCGCTAGTCGATGTGGCGGTGACGTCATCGTCGCTCTCGTGAGCGTCTATGTTGGTCTCAATGTCCTCAATGGTGGCGAAGGCCTGTATTTTGTCGCCTTCCTTGCCATCCTTGACTTCGAACACGTCGTACACGTTGGCAACGCGCTTGTTGTCGAAGAGGACAGTCCACCCTGGCAGTTCTAGCGAGGTGGAAAGGATTCTGGCTGGCACGGACCTTGGACGCGATAGAGTCGGGATGCTTGTCTCCGCTGGCCTGCGAACGAATACACGTGCTCCGAATGGAATGAACCGCTCGAGGTGCGGCTTGCGTCCACTGTAGCGCTCATAGACAGTGATCTTGTCATCAAACATGGTCGTCATGTTGAGCAGGCGGTTGACATACCATGTGGCGTGGTCCCAGTAGTCGTGGGAGAGCTTTGTGTCTTCAAGGAGCGTACGGACCATCTCGGAGACGGTGCGGTTGTGACGCTCAGCCACGCCGTTGAGGGCTTGGTCGTCTACAGGAGCCAGCTGATGCTTAATGCCCTGCGCACGACACCATTGAGCCAACTCGCCGGACTTGAATTCGCCTCCTCGGTCTGAGCGTATGACAGTGACCTTGACGTCGGCCTGTCGCTCGAGGGCTGCGATTTCAGTCTTGATACGAGCCGTGGCGTCGGATTTGTTGGTGAGGGGGATCGCAAGGCGGTATCCAATGAAGTCAGACACAAACGCTAGCCAATACAGATGGCGTTTCGTGGTCGGGTGTGACATGGATTTGATGTCCACGTGCACGTACTCGCGTGTGGCTGAGTTGCCGCGATCCGAGGGACCCCTTCGAGGAAGGTTGGCAGTCTTGTGGGCGAGACAGGGCTCGCAGTTGGCCATGGTAAAAGGGTCGTCCTTGACTTCGTCGAAGGTGACGTCAGGGATCAAGCCATTGCGGACGGCGCGGAGGAGCGCTGGCTTGCCTAGGTGGCCATAGCGGAGGTGCAGGTGATGGAGCGGAGCGCGCGGTGCGCGGTCCGAGGCTGCGAAGTGCCCATGGTCGGCGAGGACGAGCGCGACGCCGAGACGACCGCCGAGGTAGGAGTTGGAGAGCGGAATGACGTCATCGCCCTTGGTCATGGTATCGTGGGTGACCTTCCAACCGTCCTGGGTGAGCGCAGAGGCCGAGAGCATGTTGTCTGTGGTGTCTGCCGAGTAGAGCACGTTCTCGACGGTGTGAGGGTGCTGGTCCTTATTAAGGAACACAATATTGCCCACCTCGGAGACGGAGATGCTATACTTGGTGCCCGCCAGCTGGATCTTGATGGGCTTGGCGACCTTCTTGACGTCGACGAGGAGGTTTCGGTTGCCGACAATGTGATGCGTGGCACCACTGTCCACAAGGAAGGTCGTAGTCGTGGTTGGCGATGGGGAAGGGGAGTCTACAGGAACTACAGATGCAGAATAGTATCCATCGGCAACTACTACGGAAGCGGCGACCTTTGGTCCGGTGCGACAATCCTCGGTCCTGTGGCTCGTCGCGTTAGGATGGTTGACGCAGACGAGATTGGGCTTGTTGCCCGAGGTCTGAGAGTTGTTAGTTCTGCCCTTGTCGCGCTGGCGGCTACGCTGTTGCGTGTTGTTGGACTTCTTGTCGAGGTTGAGTTTGGCAGCGGTAGCGGCGGACGCTCCGTTGCTGGCAATTGTTTCGCGTTCCTCAGTGGCCCGGAGGCTCTCGACAAAGGTGGTGTATACAGCCGTGAACCTGGACCAGGTTTTGAGGGGCTCGGAAGCCCACTGCGAGCGGAGCATGACAGAATACTCAGTCGGAATCGCAGTTAACAGGTTGGCGACTTTGTCGTTGTCGCTGAGCCTGATGTTCAGGCGAACGAGGGCCGCGTAGATGCGGACGTACTCCATGTAGAACTTGTCAGTCTCGTCGGCGGTAGATCCGCGCTTGAGATAGAGTCCATGGAGCTCTCGCTGCAAGAGAGCAACCTTCTCAGGATTGTCGGTACGGAAACGTGACTCGACAGCGAGGTAGATGTGACGGGCCGTAGGCAGCGTCTCATAGTCGATAGAGAGGTCGTCATGAATGGTGAGCAGGAGCACGGTGCGTGCAAGACGCTCCAGACGGGCCCAACGGTTCCAGCGTGTGAACATGTCTTCGTTCAGGACGACTTCATCTCCAGCTTCGTCGATTGCTTCGGCAATTTCAGCCGGGAGCGCATCGTCACCGAGAGCGGTGGCCATGAGGTCGTGGAGAGCCTCACGGTCGATGTCTTGCCCCGTGGGAGCTTCAACACCCGCAATGTAGTCCGTCTCGAACGCGAGCAGGTTCTCAAGCGGAAGCTGGTTGTCACGAGCTCGGTACGGGTCGAGGACGAAGCCCTTGACATGGGCGAGAATGCCCTTGCCGAGGCAGTACGTGTGTATGGCTTTGTCCCATCGTTCGAAGTTGTCGGTGGAGGTGAGGACCGGGACGTTGTCCTTGAGGTCGGACCAGGAAGGGAACGAAGATTCGTTGCGAGCCATGTTGGATATGAGGTAGTAGAAGTGTACGAGTGTGGCGGACCACCGTGGGAGAGTGGAGGTGTGTGCCCCTTCGGAAAGGTGGCAGCAAGCTTTAACCTCGATGTGTAGCGATGCTACAACAAGCAGCGGACTGCTATGCCTCGGAAGGCGGTTGTGGGATCCTCGAGTGAAGGTTCTGGTACAGTTGAGACCGTTGGTCTCAAAGGTATCGTGGGTAGAAGCCTTTGACTCTTAATCTGTTGGGATTTGATGCCGTTTAGCGCCCGAGACCGATGGTCTTAAGCTGGCAGTTTGTCTTTCAGAAGAGGATGGGGATGCATAGGCGTCTACAGAGCTGCTTATATGCACACAGAAGGGAGGCCCGAGCACTACAGAGAAGCACGAGGACAATGAAGAAGCAGAAAGAGCAGCATTGGTGCAGTACCCTCGTTCTCCAGTCAGCTCGGTGCCACACTGCAGTGGCGCAAGTGGTTACGTAATCTCAACACAGTACTAGCATCGACATCTGAGGCTCTCTTTTCTTACATCCACCCAAGTATGAAGCTGCGCTGCCGGACTGGTTAATTGGGGTGGGCCCGCCCCGCCTTTAATACCTAGATTCCGTGCCCGACGTGGATGGATGGCTCGGGCCAGATGGAGAGCTCCTGGTGCCGAGCCATTGTAACCCAGGGCTGCACACAACCGCAAGAGAGAGCTCCCTGAAGAATCCACCGGGATTACGACCGACCACCGATGGGGGGCGAGAGCGAGGGGGGAGTGAGAGGGGGGAGTAGGCGCCTAATTCCGAGGGTTCGAATCTTGAGATCGAGGTCGGACCCATCTCTACTTAGTGTGTTTTTTCCTTTTGTTTCCGATTCCGTTGACCCACCCACCCACACACACCTGTTGTTTTTCTCCACAGTTATCAAGATGCTATACATGTCCTGCCTGACCTTTGTGCATGGTTAGCCCCCGGCCTCCCAAGTGATCAAGTGGACTGCACGGACTGTTCTCTATGGCTCACGGCACCACTGTTAGCATGGAGGCGGGGTTCGGGACGGAATCAAATCCCGTCAACGCGTCAGGTCCGTCTGGCGCGCAGAGCGCCATGACGGCCATGTCATGGTGTTCTGACGTGGTCGCCATATTGTTGTTGTTGGCCTCTACTACATCTCTCGCCCACCCTCCACAATGTCTACCTCCCTCCCACCCCCGCCACAAAGCAATCCAATGTACAGCTACTCGACAAACACGTCCACATCCACAATCTCGGGTCCTGGCTCGCATCAACGGCCCCTCTCCATGCGCGACTCGATGTCGCGCTCGCCCAACCCACCTCCCGCCGCTCCCAACGGCGCTGGCGCTGCCGGCGGTGGGGCCGCAGGACAGAACATTCTTGACAGGCCACTCAACAAGACACGCGGTAGCGAGGTGGCGCTTGCGAGCTGGGCGTTCATGTTCGCCGAGATTGTGTCTTATTCGCAAAGCCGGGTGGACAGCGTCGCCGACCTGGAGCAGAGGTAATGTCGAGCTGGTGATCTTTCATGCCTTGCTGCCTTGCTGACTTGCCATCTCCCAGGCTGACAACCCTCGGATACGAAACGGGCCAGCGCGTTCTCGGCCTTCTGCTGCTCCGCAGCGCCCAGGCATCGCACATGAAGGACCCGCGCCGCGAGCACCGTCTCATCCCCATCTTGCAGTTTGTGCATACCCAGGTGTACAAGTACTGCTTTGGCCGCCCGGCAGACGGTCTCGAGAGGAGTGTCGAGGGCGAGGACGAGTGTAAGTCAAACCTTGCACGTGTGCCCCCGGGGGGTAGAATCACACAACGGCTCATACTTGTTTCCAGACATGATCACGATGAACCAGCCGCCTCTTACCCAGAACATTTCGATTCCAAAGGACATGTCCCAGCTCAGCTGCGAGGCGTTTACGGCCGGAATCGTCGAAGGCGTGCTGGACGGCCTCGATGTCCCGGCCCGCGTGACAGCCCACACCGTCAGTACGGATCAGTACCCGCAACGCACGGTGATTCTCGTCAAGCTCGACCAAAAGGTCATGGACCGCGAGACTGTGCTGGGCAAGTAACACCAACGTTTCTTTTGGCCCCCCCATAGAAGTGATCGCGCGCGCGCCCCAAGCTGTACTATACACCTTTCATATCCCTCATGGCTGTGCGATGCATTTGCAAGATACCCCCCCTAGTCTTATATACAGTTGTGGGCAGTGGTGTCACTCGGCACGCCTGAAGTCGAGGACACCACGCTTCATGACCGCGTCCCAGTTATCGTCCCACGAGCTCCACTCGACCTCTTTGCCAGGAGCCGTGACCCTGCGTCCGGGGCTGGAGGGAAACTTGGGCTTGAAGTACTCCTTGAGGGCTTCGAGCTTGGGGGCGTGCGGGAACCCAACCAGCGTGTCGATCAACTGCGCGCCCAGCTCGGCTTCATTGTCAAACACACGCCCATTCTTGCCGTCCTTCACCAGCTCGTCGATACAGGCAAAGCCGCGCGCAAGCACGGGCATACCAGACCCAAACATGTCCACGACCTTCATGGGCAGGTCGCGCCCCGAGCTGGACTGGTGCATCGAGATGCCCAGGTCGCCGCATCCGAGCAACAGCGGATAGTCGCGCGCAGAGAGGAACATGCACCGCACGCAAATGTCGGGCCACAGGCCGGCCTTCTCGCGTTTGGCGACTTGCCGCTCAAACTCGGCCCGGAGTTCGCCGCGGCCCGTAATGATCATGGCGATGCCGGGCAGGTCGGACACGCCTGATGTCTTGACGGCTTGGTACGAGTCAAGGGCGGTGAGGAGGATGGAAAAGTCCTCGTCGGCCGTCCAGGACGTGGCGGAGAGAATGAACGCCGGTCGGTCGGGACGCAGCGCAGGTCCGTCAGGAGTCATTTCAGTGAAGCCTGTACGCCGGATATCGGTCGTGTGCAGGCGCTTGGGCAGAGGCGGGTCAATCGCGGGGCCAATACGTCTCCAGAGCTGCAAGAGTTAGTACGCATCATTTCTGTATTCGCCCCAACTCACACTAAGCTGTGCACTGATCTCGGTGTGCTGGAACTGCGAGGGCGGGCGGTCATGGAGCACGACACTTCGGCCCTGGAGGTGCCACTCGTTGACGAGGAACTTTTGCAGCGCATAGGTGACGAACAGGTGACAATAGGCTTCGCGTCCGAAAGTACGCTCAAACCTAGTAATGTCAGTTTGCTTGTGCATAGAATAGGGCAAACTCACCACTTGGCAATGCGGACGATGGGCGACGACTCGCCCAGACGCATGGCAAGGATCGAGTAGCCGGTGTTGTGCCAGTCGATAATAAGCTTTGTACGTGTCGTGTTTGAGATGATCTGCGCGAGGAGAAGGGTAGGAATCGAAGGGGGGTTCTGGTGCGTGTCAGTTCTGGTACACACGTTCTCGAGGCTCACCTGCACGAGGAGGATCTCGGTGTTGCAGGGGATCTTGAATACGCAAATGTACATGACGGAGAAGACTTGCGTCACCACACGGATGGGGGCACGGAGAACCCATGGAAGGCGCAAAAGGAGGCTGGGCGGGTTATGAAGGTGATGCAAGTGTACACGCGGGGTCTCGAGGAGCGACGGTATAGGTGTGGTGTCTGTTGGCAAAGTGTTAGCAAATGACGCAGGCTATGCGATGCCGTGTGTTGAAGCGGCAGAACACAGGCAGTGACGTACCGCCATATCCAACTAGGTGTGTCTCCCAACCTGCCCTTGCAAGTGACTCTGCGTGGTACATCATACGTGGAGAGCGGCCAATGTCACCGAGAACGAGGACTGTCGCTGTACGATGCCTCGAGGGACGTTTCTTGACGTGTCGTGCGTAGAGGCCGATGGCAAGCAACGGGGGTCCGACGAGGGAGGCGAGGACGGCACATACTTGCCATACGGGAAACCCTGACGACTGAGGCTCGCCTGGGAAGACGGCCATGGTGAGTAAAGAGGCTGTGGAGGATGTGAGAGAGGTTGTACGAGCAAATGGGCAAAGTCGGGAGCGATGGACGCAACAATATATCCTCTCGTCTTGGCTGTGCGCGTCATCAATCTCGGCCAGGCGCCTCGTCGCGCGACTGCGGGGTCTCCAGTAGAGTCACGTGATAAATCTTCCACGTGGGAGGTAGTGCCACTCTGGCGTGGGGGCTGAATCGCCGACTATTCCCAGGGTGGCGAGCTTGCTGTCAGATTCTGTAATAGGCGATCTCTAATGGAATTATCCGTCCCGCTTTCAACAACAATCCTTTCTCGTGCGCTTAGCATCCTCAACGCATCAGTCTTCTCCAGCTCCCTCCCTCCCTCCTCGCTCACCTCTCCACTCCTCACTCAAAGCCCCCTACACCCAGAGCCCCAGTGCACCTCCGATGTCAGACACTCCCCCCATGGCCGCGGCCACTCCCCTCCGTGACAGTACCCCGGAACTCACCGCGTAAGTTGCCTCCCTCCCTTGTGTCCAACTTTTGCTAACCACTGCCGTTTCAGTAAACGTGAGAAGCGTCATCGCGAAGATGACGATGATGATCGTGACAGGACTAGGTCGTCGCACCGTCACGAAGAGCGATCCCGCCGCCACAACCCCGAGGACGAATCCGATGAAGAACGCGAGGAACGCCGTCGTCGCCGCCGCGAGCGCGAGCTGAGGGACCGCGAGGATGACAGTCGCAGGCACCACCGCGAGCGCGAGCCGCGCAGCGAACGTAGCGACCGAGACCGAGACCGTGAACGCGATTATGAACGTAGCGAGCGCAGTGAGCGCTCGGACCGTAATGATCGCGACTACAGGGACAGAGACCGTGACCGTGAACGCGAACGCGACCGCGACCGCCGGCACCGAGACGACGACCGCCGCGAGGCGCGCGATGGACGCGACCGAGACAGCCGCGACTCGCGCGACAGGCGCCGCCCTTCGCGCTCCCCTCCTCGTGTCCGTGACATGACGCGTGAGGAGAAGGAACGCGAGCGTGAGCGCCGCGACCGCGAGATGATGGAAGAGCGCCGCGAGGCCGCCCGTGGTGTGAGTTTGCTTTTTGCTACTGCCCCAGGTTACATTCGTTTACTGACCCTCTTTACAGCAGCGCCGCAGGTCCCCTTCTCGCGACCCCGTGGACCAGTATAACAATGTGGTTGACGCCGAGCAGCGCACCATTTTCGTGTCCCAGATTGCCGCACGCCTCACGTCTTCGGACCTGGGGCTCTTCTTCGAGGACAAGCTCGGCCGTGGCTCGGTGCGCGATGCCCGGGTCATTACCGACAAGGGACGCCGCTCCAAGGGGTGAGTTGACAAAAGGAAGGCAAGGGTTCAACCGCGCTAACGTATACAGTATTGGATACGTCGAGCTCGCAACTGTGGATCTCGTCAACAAGGCGCTGGCAATGTCTGGTACCGTTGTGATGGGTATTCCCATGCAGATTGGCCTCACAGACGCAGACAAAAACCGCGAGGGCATCGACCTCAAGTCTCTTCTCGCGTCGATGAGGAACGACCGTACGGGCCGTCGTGATGGCGGCGACCGTCGTGACCGCCGCCCTCGCTTCCCTCCTCTCTCCATTGGCCTCCAGCTTCCTCCTGGTCTCGACCCCGAGGCACACTCTGGTGCATCCATCCCTTACCACCGCGTCTACATCACCAACCTGTCAGACTCGCTCAACAAGGAGGACCTTCGTCAGGTGTTTGAGCCTTTCGGAGACATTGAGTTTGTCGACCTCCACACCGACGTCACCGGCAACTCGAGGGGCACCGCTTATGTGCAGTTCCGCGAGCTCGCATCTGCTCAGATGGCTCTCGATGCCATGCACGGCTTTGAGCTTGCTGGGCGTACCATCCGCGCTACTGCTGTCGAGGAGCGCCAGGCCGGGATCGAGGACGTCATTGCCGACGGCGGCCGTGGCGGTGGTGGTGGCCGTCTTGACGCCGCAGGCCGTCGCGAGCTCATGTACAAGCTTGCGCGCACGGAGATGCCCGGCACGGCTGCGTCGCGTCCTGCACCGGTCGCGCCCAAACCCTCTCTCATGCGCCCCACGCACTTTCTCCAAGTCGGCAACATGTTCAACCCAGACGAAGAGACCGAGCGCAACTGGGACTTGGATCTTGCCGAGGACGTCAAGGGCGAGGTCGAGAGCAAGTATGGCCACGTTGCGCGCGTCAAGGTCGACAAGATGAGCCAGGGCGACGTCTACATCGAGTTTATGGACATTGATTCGGCTGAGCGCGCCCAGCGTGGCCTTGGTGGACGTTTCTTTGGTGGCCGCCAGCTCGAGGCGCAGTACATTTCCGAGACGCTTTTCAAGGCTCACCTGTGATCCTGGGGACCCATGGTAGTTAGACCAGTTGCTTGTCAAATTAGGGATGAGGCTCATGATGATGATGTATATATTTGTGCTGCAAGCGAGTGCGCGTGTGGAATGAACAGCAGCATATATCTTTGGACATGGCTGTGGAATGTCGGGCTCGGAATGTCCCTGATACGTCATGGACTGCTCACTGCTCGCTCGGTCGGTGGCCAACTGTCAATCGGCAATGCACTGCCTGTGCTGTCCCTTTCACCCACTCATCCACAACCACCGTCCCAACCCTCCCACTGCAGCGTGCAGAGATACGTCGTCGCACACTCCACGCGTACCGACTGGCAGCCCCCCGCGTATCGCCCTTACAAGAGCCCTTACCTCCAGAGACCACGCCACCGCAATCCCTGCAGCAGACATTTCGAGTCCCACACCGGGCCCGCAAACCCCTCTGTCTTGTCTCCCATTCCCAAGTGTCCCTCCATACCTTGCGCACATATATCAAGGTCGCCGACGTCTTTGACCTCGCCTGGACCGTTCCACTGCTACCTCTCTCTCACCGTCCCATCCGGTGTGATAAGAGGCGAGCAGCATTACAAAGCGCCGCTGTATCTCGTGTCTGGCCCGTGGTCGAGACCCGCCAGCCACTCGATCAACGCGCACGAGCACCCAGCACAAACCACGCAACGCGCCGCCGCTACCGGCCGCCTCCGCTGCTACCAAGCTGCGACAAGACTGAGAACGTCAGTTGAAACCACACCATCTCTCGCTCCTGTTCACCACCCCGCTGTGCCCGCTGTGCACGACCAGTACTTTCAGCTCGGGTGTCGGTGTCGTTTGAAACAACGACGTGCGCACACGCCAGCGCGCCATGGCGTCCCTTATCAGCGGGCTGTTAGCATGGCTCCGTAGCCTGCTCTGGAGCAAGCACCTCGAGGTTACGATTGTCGGCCTCCAGGCGAGTGGAAAGACTTCGTGAGTGGCTCTGCACATGGTGTCCACGTTGAGAAAGAGCTCACGCGTACACCCGTTGTCCTGTCTACTCCCATCCCTCCATTCACTCTCCTCGTCTCACTCGCACAACATGTTGTGCTCTCTCACGTACCGACCATCCCGTCCATCGCATCACACTCACAATCGGTGTGCGTCCACGACGACCTTTACCACTCCTCCCTCCTTCCCATTTCTCTGTGCGTGTGTGGCGCCTGCACGATGTGTCTCGCCATCGCTGCCGTTCATTCACCGGCCCACAACGCTCACTTCACGTGATCCTCCACGGTCGCGACGCGCCTGACTTGCCATGGCCGCGTGTCCACGGCCGCCTCAACCTCACCACCGCGGCCGTCCGCTGTGTACGCACACCTGTGCTTCTGCTGGCCAACCCTACACGCGCGCGCTCGCCATCACATCCCTCGTGGCCGCGACCACCGTCCGCCACTGGCCATCACTTGCGCTGTCTCGCGGCTGGTAAACTGTCAATGATGCCGTGCCATAACGTTGCTCACCACTCCTGTCATGCTTCTGCCATGCTTCTATTGACACCACCATGGAAATCCCTTGTCGCCACCCAACCTCGCACCACGCCCGGCTACTCACGGAGAACAGGCTCGTCAATGTTCTGGGCAACGGCCAGTGGTCAGAAGAAGTTGTACCAACCGTCTCGTTCAACCTGAGACAAATACGCAAGGGCAATGTGACCATGAAGGTCTGGGACGTTGCTGTGAGTATGCCTTCCTACACCGAGACGGACCACCACGACGACCACACGCGCTGGCGCTGGCAGGAAAGGGACTCTTTGCGCATGGAGCATATGGGATTTTGGCTGGCGAGGGGAAGAACTTCGCAGACCCATTCAGACCTCGCAGACCCCCAAAGGTTCAACAGCCCGCCGGGTGACCATGACTACACACGTCACGTCCTCGAGGCTGGAAGGCCGCGCACGTCTTTCTCCCCAAAGACTTTGCGAAGGCCGCCTGCTGATGGGACCATGGCGTCCCATCGCGCTGGCGCTTTCCCAGCCCCAGCGTCCAAGAAGCCAGCCCAGTCGACGAGCCAGCCCAACCCCGGATACCAGAATGCTGACAGACACGCAGGGGCAGCCCAAGTTCAGATCAATGTGGGAAAGGTACTGCGGTGGTGCAAATGCAGTCGTGTAAGTCTTTGGGGCAAGCTGACGCCTTGAGGCAGAGCTCATCGCTGACCACATGATACAGGTTCGTGGTGGACGCAGCCGACGTGGGTATCTGTGACAGGAACAGAGCAGAATGAGGAGGAGGAAAGAAGCTGACCACCGGCCCGTGTAGCCCAAGAGCCTGCCCACAGCCACGTCCGAGCTCCATTCCCTGCTCGCACTTCCCGCCCTGGCTGGTGTCCCGCTGTTAGTCTTGGCCAACAAGAACGACCTGCCGGGGGCTCTTGTGGTGGACGACCTCATTCGAGACATGCGGCTTTCCGAGATTGGCGGCCGTGCTGTATCCGTGCGTTCTGATACCGCATAAGCCTAGCTGACATCTACGTAGTGCTATTCGACAAGTAACAAGACGAAGCATAACCTCGACATTGTGCTCGAGTGGCTCACACAGCGTGCTCACTGAGAGTAGAGTGCATAACACCCACAATCCCACGCGATCGCAGTCTACGGCTCTGGGAGCCCCCCGACTATCGTCCGATCATCACGCATCAGATGTTCCACAACCTCTCCCACGTTAGGCATAACCGTGCACTCTGATCCGCGTGAGATAATCCGGCACACGCACCGAGGCACCAAATCACACACCCGACCATCACACAACCCACAACCGGCCCGCACACCCGAGTCCGGTCACCCAGTTCTTACTCCGCGTTGTACTACCGACCTCACTTGTTCCTTTCTCCTGCATGTCACAGCGGCCACTGGGTCCGCTCTCTATCCTGTTACGACGTCGTCTAGTGAACCTTGGCCATGAATGGGCGAAGAGGCAGTAAGAGTGGCAGTCCTCAGCTGAGAGTGGCACCCTCGTTTCGATGAGTGACTTGTTTGCCGGGTATCCTCTTCCTCTCCTCGCCCTCTCCGGGTGTCCTTCCCCACTCAATTATCCCGCAAGCCGAGCACCGTCATCTTGGCAGCTGACGGATACCGGTGCGAGGGTGTGATTCCAGGAGACGAACGCTCAGATGAGTGGCGACCGTAGTGGCTGCTGAATGGTATTTAATGCGAGCCATTCTGGGTCTTCTGGACTCGTCAGCTCTCTCGTCCCCATCCTCTCTCCTTTTCCTTTTCCCTCTTACCTCGCTTCCGTAGACTCTCCACCCCCCACCCCCCTTTCACAATGACCCGCGGCAAGAAGAACAACACCAACATGGCAAACCCTAAGCCCAAGCCCAAGACCAACAAGGTCAAGGTCAAGGTCAGGGCCGCCCCGAGAAAGAAGCCTTCCAGCACTGCCGCTGCAGCTCCTGGCCCCTCGGCCGGTCCTACCGTTACCCCGGACGAGTCGTAAGTCATTTTTAAACCCCTTTCTTCAGACGCAAGGAAGATTCTTTTGCTAACCGCCACAGCACCGGGCCTGACCCCACGGTCTACTGTGGCACCTCCGCATGAGCCTACCCTCGGTGCCACCAACATCCAACAGCAGCCTGAGGGGATGGTACTTCCACTGGTGCCGCTGGTCGTTCTCCCTGTCCTCGCCCATCGCCTTCCCTTCCCTCTTGTAGCTTCTCCAAACCCCGCCTACCCACGCTCCCTGGTGGTGTGTCGCCAACCCGAAGTCAGGCTTGTCACCTCCTCACTCATTGCGAACAAGGCCCCCTGGACCCCTGCCGTCTTCGACGACGTGTCTCGTACCACGCGGGTCATCGACCCCGAACTCATGGACAATGACAAATGCCAGCTGGTCCAACACCTCGCCCTTGAGGTCACGCTTCGTTACCCTGCCATGCCCTCCTTGGCCTGGGCCAACGACTTTCCGGCGAATGTGAGGCGCCTTCTCTTTCTCTCCATCGTGGAGCAGCCCATCCACTTCGTGCTCAAGTTCTTTGGGTCTTCTGGTTTCATCCATGATTTCTCAAACCGGTTCCACGCCAGGGCCCCGATGACCAGTGACTACCCCATCTTCATCCCCCTCTCCCCGTTTAAGGACTACTACCTTGTTATCCTCGGACTCACCATTACGCTCCTCCCCCCCGACTCGACTCTTGTTGTAGACCCCCTCACCCACACGTTCGAAATCCACCCCATCCCCGGCCGCATTGGCTCACTCTGGAGCCCCGCCGCTCTCGTCGAGCCCTTCCCCTTCTGCACCGGCACGCCCACCTGCGGATGCCGTGTGGCCCACACCCGCGAGTTCATCCTCTGGGTCGCCTACATTTACGGCTGGGCCATGGCCATCCCCCTCGGCAGGCCGTACTCCTACGTTCGTCCGCCCTTTCGATTCGCCTTGCCTGTGTACCAACCGCCTCCTATCCCCGGCCCCATGACCTCCAATGCCTTTCCGCTGTCCCTCTAACGAGATGGATATCGACGCCTCGACTCAAGAGGCCCCCACTTGAACCAAGAACAAGAAACATGGCTCACAAGAATTGATGACCTCGCTGGACGTGGCATGGAGCCCAAGAAATAAAGAAGTGAAAGAATGTTGTGAACATGTTGAACAGTGATCAGTGACAAAGAAGTGTTGTGCCTAAATACGCTATAAACCCATAACTCGTAAAACCCTCTTAAATAAATGCTGTTTCTTAAATGCATCGAATTGTGTAACCACTGCTGCTTCTCGTTGCGGGGAGTATTCTCTGAACTGTCTGGCGTCTCCTGGTGTCATGAGTCTGACCCTCCATCAGCTCTCTTTCTCGCCATCGTCCGCCCCCTTTGAGACAGAGACGCCATGCACCCGGAGGACGTGGTGAGAGGGAGGTGCACTGCAGAGAGGTGGGTGATGCTTCCTTGGTGTTAGAGAGCCATGAGACATTGCTTGGACGCGTCAACGAAGCTGGCGTCTGCAATTATGAGACGGGTTTCAGACATCCATCACTCGGCCGATAGACATTGCGGGTCTCCGAAAGAACACCGAAAAGGCGGCTGCAAGGGATCGGCCGGTGCTGTTCTGTTTGACATACTTTGGTGCCCTCTGTCAGTGCGTCGACTCTGGATCTATTGTCGTAAGAGCAAGCATGCAGTGTTTGCGACACAAAACGGCGCCGTTCAAGCCGTCAGTGCTTCTTCCTACCCCTTGGACCTGTCCTCATGCTTCTGTGGCGTTTGGCAATGTGCGAAACCTTGAAGTTAAAATGCTCTGCATGTGTCTCTTTGTTTATGTCGTACAGCGTAAACGGGAGAGAAGAGGGTGCCGAGCTTGAGGGGGGCCACGAGACGATCGTTGACCGACAAGGGGAAAATATTGGGAGGGGGAAGAAGAGGGAGTGCTCCGGCCCCCGCTCGCGACCCCCAAATCCCTCGACATTCCGACTCGATTCAGCTGCCAGTCTATCACCAGACCAGATCCAAAGCCCGTGGGAGTGATACCCGGTACCGGTATTGTCGGGAAAGCTGACATAGAGGAGGAGACGGTGCTGGGGATAGCAAAGCACGAGGGGAGCAGAAACGCCACCTGTGTGTGTGTGTGTGTGGTGCTTGTATGTAACGCGTGGGAATGAGGGACTCCTGCATCTCGCACCTCCTTGTAACACTGTGTGTACTGCCTCATGTACAGTGCAAGGGCTTCTTGACCCGGTCCATGACGGCGTGCCACCCATGGGGGCTCCCGTGGTGCGTTAATAATTGCGGTTGGACCAGTGTGGCATCTGCTTGACTGGGACGTTTTTTCCAACATGTCTCAGTTGTGTCCAACGTCTCTAACCAGCCCCTTGTGAGGCAGGCAATGTTCGCAAGAGGATGACTGGCCGCACCCAGCGACAACAGTGGTGATGCTGACCCACCCCCCTGGCTTGTTGTTGTGCTTCAAAAACCTAAACCCCTCGTCACCCTTCACCGCTGTGTTCTGGTGATTTTGGTCTATTCATTCTTGTCAGCTACCGGCCTGTATTATACCTTCTCCCCATCAGCGGTGTCGTTCTGGTGCTCTCCTGTCACATTGGCTGCTCCAGCTTCCATGACAGCGTGCCAGGATACATCTGGTCTGGGACCGCAAGATCAAATCCCCTCTGCCATCTACTCTTCCTCTGTCAAAAGATACTAGTGAAGCCCATCGATGACCACCTCCTTTCCATCACTGAGCAGCGCGGCCTGGATGAACGACAGGTCCCAAAGGGCGGCCCGTGGCTCGCCATGGTTGGGCGACGGGTCCTCCTTGCCCTCAACCCTCGCGGCGACGGCACGCGCAAAGTCGGCCAGCTCGACCTGCACGCCACTGACGGGTCCTTCGCGGGTGACAGGCTCGATGTTGCTTCCCTCGGCAGTGGTGAGGGACACTGTCCAGGCGCGACCGTGGCTGACGACGCGGAGGGTGCCCTGCTCGCACACCACGTACAGCTCGTTGGGGACGCGCCCGCCACGCGGGGTGTCGGGAGTAGCCCACGAGATGACAAACGTGCCGTGCGGGGTACTCTGTCCGGGGGCCATGGGCATGTTGTCGGCTTGCGGCGGCGTCGGGCCGCCGTGAGGCTGGACAGTGGCGGCCGTTGCCGGGTGGGCGAGACCGACGAGTGTGTCGTGAGGCAGCATGTGTGCGCGGTGCAGGCTCTTGTGCGCGGTGAGAGACACGGGGCAGCAAGCCGTGGGCAGAACAGTGCGCAGGAGCGCAGCCCAGTGCACGCCGCCGTCGAGGAGGAATCCGCCCTGGTAGTCCGGGATGGTGCGCCATGGAGTGGCATGGTAGCTCGCGCCTGCCGGGAGCATCGTCTCAAAGTGCAGACGCCAGTAGAGGACTGGGCCCAGACCCGGTGTGCGCAGCACTGATGCCGCGTAGTGGAGGAACGGCTCGTGCGCGTAGTCTTCATGTCAGCGGTGCAAGTCACTCAGGTCGAGGGAGGCCGAGGTCCGCGGGCCGAGTTGCAGATCATTGACGCCAGCGACAGGCGACTGACATGCGCAACGCACAAGAGCGTTGCACAAAAAGGCGACCGACCGAGACATGGACATGCCCAGCATTTGTCTCGGACCAACGGTACTCGGCATCTCACCACATCACACAAGACTCACTTTCAGCAACACGCCAGATGAGTCCCTTGGGCTTCCAGTCGCGCTCGTACTCGTCAATGAGCGATGTCGCCTCGGCCACATCACGTCCCAGCGGCTTCTCAGAGATGACGTGCTTTCCCGCCTTCCAGGCCGTGCGGATAAGACCGGGCTGGGCACCAATAGGCAGCACGAGGATGACGGCCTTGATCTCGGGATCGGCAAGGACCTCGTTCAGGCCCTCGACGCCGTGCTTGGCCTGCAGGTCCGCGACGTTCGGCAGGCCACCAAGCTCGGCGGCCTTGGCCACCAGAGCCGACACAGACTTCTCACTGCGGCTCCAGACGGTGCTGATTTCAAAGCCGGGGACGTTGACGAGAGAGGGCAGGTACGAGTTGGTCGCGAACAGGCCGCTGCCGAGGAGGGCGGCGCGGACAGGCGCGTGGTCTGCGAGCGACGGAGATCCAGTAGGAGCCGGGACAGACATGGTGGAGAACAAGGGGGTGAGAGAGTGGGTGGACACAAGGGACTGAAAGCGATGGGATGTCTGTGAGATCGCACGCAAACGCGGCGTTCCAGCGATGTAACCAAGTGACCGATAGCCGGATGCAAACCCGCTGCGGATCATTGACTCCGAATCGGCCATAATGAAATTGATTTGAAAACCGAACCGGATTTACTTGGGCAGGTGGTCATATGTCTAATCTTGACAGGCTCTACTGTTGAGTCCTCGCTGAGGTTTGGCAAGGGAGAGGACAACGAGCACGTCTTGACTTTCTGGCTGCACCTCCTCTCCTCGCCACATACTCTGATCAGCCAGCTCCATCAAGCAGGCTCTGAATGTCCTCTAGCTTTTCACACACAATCACTGATCATTGATCACTGACGTCCTCCATACATATAGGAACCACGGAGCTTCTGTGAGCGATTGGAGGTCGATGGCTGAAGTTTGTTATCAAATTTCCGTTTTCATCTCGGAGACATAGCTCAGCTGGGAGAGCGAGCGACTGAAGTTCAGTCATCAGACTTCCTTAACAGGAAGACATCGCTAGGTCGGGTGTTCGATCCACCCTGGCTCCAAATCTTCTCTTTTGCCATCTGTTTTCGATCCCTGGCGACGCGTAGGAAGGTGTTTTTGCGATGGAAGGTCGGGAGCAGCGGAAAATGGGCTGAAAATGATGAAAAAATGGATTGCACGGGTTTTGGTAGCTGTTCTGTGCAACCCGATCAACTGGGATTGCTCACGGTATGCCTGCGCTGACCGTGGGCTGATTTGGTGCGTGATATCTTGAAAGGATGGAGTGGTAGGAAGGTCGGTACTGGCATGAGGTGGCGGCGCCAAGTGGTCATTTTCGGCGAAATTCCGTCACGTCTCACCTCCCATGCCGGACAACAACGCCGCACATAACCCCAGTACAAACACCCTCGCAGACGCTATGTCTATGCTTGATACATCATCGGATATCTAAATCTACACCTACCAACAGCTCACTGGCCAACACTGTATAGCCCCGCATACGCCTGGCGTACAGCCACAAGCATCTCCTCTTCGCGCTTACTCCAGTCGTTGGCCACTTCCCTCGCCACATCCCTGCGTCTGATCGGGTCGATGCGCTTGATCCGCATACCCAGCGCAGACGAGACGGGTTTATGGTCGGAACACGTAATCTCGTACCGCTGGTAGTTGATGGGTGTGACGAGTGGCGACTTCAAGTACAGGACACGGTCACACCATGCGGGGATACGTCTCTTTTCCGAGGAATCATAGTCGTTGGTTCCGGGATCATACTTGTACGTTGGCGCAAACGTGATGGGCGGCTCGGCAAAGGACCGTAACCTAAACGCGTGGTTTGCACGCATCTCCTTTCGCAACTGGTCGTGCTCGAGCAAGAAATCCAGGTCACCGACCTTGATGCTGCTAGCCACCAAGTCGCGGCGTTGGTCGATACGGTAGTTTAGGTCGCCATTGAGGATTACCAATTCGTGGTCGAGGATTGCTGTTCCGTCTCCGCCGTGGACGTAGGGAAGCCTGTCAGCGGGAGGGAAGATCGCCTTGTCCTCGAGGATGGCGGCGACGTCGGCGTTGCGGGCATTCTTGTGACTCTGGCCTGCCGCGAGGTGGACGTTGATGAAACAAAGCGATGTGTCGTCTACGACGAGGCGGGCAACAATGGCACCCTTGTTACCATAGATGCCTCCAATACCGCTATCTTGTCAGTGCAACAGTTCGCAGCACACCTCGACTCACCGCTTGACGGTCGTAATGTCCACATCACGCAGCTGCTCGCGTTCCGATGCCTTGACGAAGATACACGAGAACAAACCAACGAGCTGTTCCGAGTGGACCTTGACGTACGGTGTTTCAGCAGGCATGTGCAAGCGGACAGCGTAGCTGAGCTTTTCGGCCCATGCGCGGTACCGTCCTGACACGGCCTCGTTGGTCGCACCGCCGCCGTCCTTGCCCTTGCTTCCGAATAGGAGCGTTTCTGGTGGGTCAACAGAAGCTCTTCCGCATGTACCTACTAGCTGTGAGCTTCTTGTCCGTGAGAGGGATGACCTCTTGGAACCCAAACACGACGATGTCCGGCGAATCGACGCTGGAGAGGACCTGCTCGAGGAATGTGGCATTCTCAATCGATCCCGTAAGGTCTGTCGGTTTGGTACTGTCAATGTTCCAAGTACACACGAGCACTTTGATGTCGCGCATATCGCAGTACTGCTCTCGTCGGAGAGCCATCTGCGATTCGATCCAGTCCACGCCCAGCAGGCCGTCCCAGGCATGCAGCGCGTCGCGCGAGCAGGACCACAGCATGAATCGGCCCGACCCGTCGATCGAGGCCGGGTCAACCACAAGAGTGTGGACCGGTTGGTCACTGGTGGTCAGCCTTACATTCCCCACTTTGCCAAAACTCACATATGGGCAGTCCAAAAGTTGGTGGTCAACCACGGGCGGTTCTTTACATCCCACACATGGATCTGGCCACGACGGTTTCCCGCCCAAAGACGCTCGCCCACGCCTTCAAGAGACAGAATGTCCGTCGTGGAAATCTTGAGGACTTGCTGACACACGAGCTCGTTGTCGGGGACCTTCCAAATTGAAATGAAGCCTCCTTCGTGACCAAGGTAGAAGTAGTCTGGCGCAAAGGGCATGACGGTGGCGGACGTGACGGAGCCAGTCCACTCGGTCGTGAGGGCACTGAGCGGTGCGGCGCCGTTTTCAGAACACGGGTCGTAGACACGGACGGTGGGGCCACGGGCACCGTTGGTACTGGTTGTTGAACGCACAGCAGGCGCAGTTGCGGTCCACAGCCTTCCCTTTATCATTTTGGCAAAGGTAACCTTGTCCGAGATCCTTAGTGTGCGGACAACGCGGAAACTCGTGCTGTCCTCCTTGGCGGGCTCCCAGACGTGCAGCTTGCCCACCTCATCAAGAGTAAGAACCCACTGCTGATGGCGCATAATGTGTGTAACTGCAGCACCATGCACACTGGGTTTTGTGGCCGTTACGTCGCCTGTCTTGATGTCGATTTCCCAAACGTGGCCATCCTTGTTACCGCACCAGAGGTAGCGGCCCTTTTGGTCTTCAAACTTGGATGGGCGGAAGCCCATGGCCGTAACGCGCGGTTCCTTGACTCGTAGATCGAGCCCGACATCTTTTTGGTCAAACGTGAGAATAGGCTGATTGCAGTCGGATTCCGTGTCAAAGACGCGCACGTTGTGGTGGGCGACACACGCGAACCGACCGTATACAGCAAACGAGGTGATAGACAGGGGGAGGGTCACTTTGATGTCTGGGAGGAAGGTCGGGGGACGTCTGTTGGCCTTGGTCGAGTCCGGGTGCTCGTCGAGAAGGCGCTGAGCAATACTAGTAAGAGGCGCAACGGGACCGCCCTCGTCGTCGTCCGAATCACCAGGTGTTCCACCGGAACCTTGGACGCGAACTGTCGCGGCACGACGCAATGGGGCCGGAGAAACCGCAGGCCGCTTGGATGGCGACGTGCCCGGTCCGGCAGTAACGTTCCGCATGGGTGGAGGAGGTGGCAGGTAGCCATCATCATGCGCGCCGACAGACAGCGCTCGCGAGCGGTTCGCGATAGGCACTGCAGGGGCAGCCAAAGCTGTTGCTTGGCGAACAGGAAGGCGTGGAGGGGCGGTGGCAGCAGCTGCTGGCGGGACCTCTGGCTTGCCTACCGTGGTCGCGCGAGACCGATTGGGAAGAGGTGGTTTGGTAACGGCAATAACGGCGGCCGCGGCGGCCATCATTGTGGGAGCTGGAGGCTTGTTGCCAGGCAGGGGCGGCTTGCTGTCTGGGGCTGGTGTTGCGCCGTCATGGAAAGAAGGACGTCGTACAGGTAGAGGGGGGACAATGGTTGTGCCAGCATCGGGCCGCTTGGTCGTGGGCAGAGGTGGGGGAACATGTCCAGCCTCTGGGGGCGTTGCGTGACGCTGAGGAAGGGATGGAACGGCCTGAGCTTCGGTTGGACGTCTCGTGACAGGCAGAGACGGTGCCACTGTCTCTACAGACGCCGCCGAGCTGGTGGAGATGGTTGAAGCGTTCGTTGGCCGGCGGTTAGGAGGTGGTAATGGTGGAGGAACAGCACCCGCGGCAGGAGGCGAAGGGGACATTTGCAACGTCGGCCGGCGCTCGGGCGGCGGCAGAGGGGGTGAGGTAAGTGCCGTTTCCAGCGACGGTGGTGAGGCGGACAGGACACGCGCGACAACAGGTCGCCTTGAGGGAGGAGGTGCTGGCGATGAGCCTCTGGGAATAGGGATCGGTACGGCCTGGATTGACTCTGCTGTAGGTCTATTTCCGGGAATGGGTGGCGGTGCAGCGCCCGAGTCGATGGGAACGGGCTCAGACACCAGAGAACCTGGCTCGGACATGATGGGATCGGCAACGGGCGGCCTACTGAGCGGCAGGGCTGGCGGGGTTGGCTTGGTCGCTGGAGGCTGTGGTGCCGGTCGATGGCCCAAAGGGGAGGCCGAGCGCGACGGCGGCTGCGAATCGGCAGCTGGCGAGGCCGACAATGTTTGACCAAAAGGTGACGCCGAGCGCGAGATGGGAGGCGGGGGTGCTGGTCCTCTGAGTGCAGGACTCGATGGCCGGACAGTGGCGTATGCGGGCTTGGGTGCTATGAGAGCTGGCTTGGGTGCGATGAGGGGCTTTGCCGAGGAGGAAGCCTGGCTACCTGCTGGCGACACCTGTGATATGACGGGAGACGTCTGGCTTACAGCAGGTGAGCTGGCAATACTGTCGCCCTTGCGAAGAGCCTCGAGACTCGCGCGACGAGATCCAGATGGAGCAATTGGAGCGGGCGCCGAGGTCACTTGGCCAAAACGCTCTCGCAGCGCCTTGACGGACTGTACGTGTTCGTCTCCGTCTCCATCTGCATCCGCCGTGGCCGTGTCGAGATTTACAGATGGCGCGGTAAGAACACGCTCAGGCGCAGGTGGACTGTTCACGACAGGTCGAGGGGCAGGAGGGTTGGTGGACGCTGTTGTCGAAGCGACTGTCCGAGGAGCAGGCTTTGGTGGAGGAGGTACTTTGGGGGCGACTGGTGGTGGTGTACGCGTGACAGGCTACGACATGGGTCAGCTAGACCTTGCCAGGCTAGCTAGACTTACCGGCCCAGCGACATCTGGTTTGGGCACCTGCGCGACATCTGGCTTGGCTGTCACTGCGACCGGCGGCGCGGCAGAGACAGCGGGGCTGGCCGCAGCGGGCTGCTGCGGTGCAGGCAGTCGTGCTGGCTTTGGGG
Organism: Apiotrichum porosum; assembly: GCF_003942205.1. NCBI lineage: Eukaryota > Fungi > Basidiomycota > Tremellomycetes > Trichosporonales > Trichosporonaceae > Apiotrichum > Apiotrichum porosum. The sequence goes on along the minus strand of NW_021167119.1, from coordinate 743,951 downwards.
CAATGACTGGCGCATTGCGTGAGTGGATGTGGCCGTGTGCGAGGGTCTCAAACTTTGAGCGTAAGCTGGCGATTGAAATGTGGTGCTCCTCTTCCTTGTCGCTCTCAAGGCCGCGGTCGTCGACCATGGCTGGCAGACCGGGGGAGCCGGAGGTTTGTGAGGTCGGCTGTGGACGCGACGCTGGAACCGCGCCGTCTCTCTGTGTCTCCCGAGGATGCGGCTGCGCTGTGTGTTCTCTGATGGCTGCAGGTATGGGATGGAGCAAAGGGGGTATGGGTGATGGAGAGGATGGGATTGCAGGAGGGGTGATGGAGGGACCTTGTGAGCGATCGAGCACACCCTCCTCGTCGTCTTCTGGCGCTACCCCGCAGTCGGGTGAACCGCCTTCCCCGCATTTCCAGCTCCGCACTGCGCACCGCCCGTCGTTTCTGGCAAACAACAACATTTGACAACTGATAGACATGACATGTACAGTACAACACATACAGCTCTAGGTTGGCGCTACTCGTCACCCATATGTGCGCATGAATTGCAGCGTCTCGGCGACCCACTTCTGCTCGGCCTCCATCTCCCTGTCAAACCAGGCGTCGCCGTTTGCTTTGGACGTCTCAAAGTCGATGAGGCGCACTGTAGTTGTGTCGTCACCTCGAGCGCAGACATTCCACAACTCTGTATCCATATGCACAACGCCGGCAGCATGGAGCGAGCCATAAGCCTTCTCGATGGCTGAGCTGTTGGTCAGTTGAGCACCCAAAAACCACCACTTACGCGTAAGGTTTGGCTGGCATCCACCAGGCGGCGTCCAGCTTGGTGGCCAAGTCGTTGCCCACGTCTTCGAGGAGCATGACGGTCAGCTGGTAGTGCCGTGGACGCAGCATCCAGTACTCGTTTTCAATTGCAGTTGCAGACCAGAGGCCGTAGAATCGCGGAACTGTAGAGCCTTGGAGATGGGCCAGGCGCGTCGTATACACGGTGGCTTCGCGCCGGACAGCCTCGGGGGCATGCGAGGTGATAACCGCATCGGTGAGCTTGGCGATGATGCGTTGGACAGTGCCGTCCGGAAGAGTAGCAGTCGCCCGGTAGACATCATAGGTGCGACCGGTGGCGACAAACGAGTCAAGCGTGAGCTGGAGAATGGGTAGGGGACCGGGCGAACGAGGGCGAATGGCCGGAAGAGTGCTCGTGATGATGGGTGGTGGGCCGAGCCGACTGAACGTCATTTCGTGCAGCGGCGATGCGTCGATCGCCGCTCGTGGTCCAGCTCGTTGACCAGCACGGTCGATGCGCAGGTCGAGAAGGCCTGGGAACATGCCGTATCGATACACTGGCGGCGGCCGCGGTGACGGAAGAGAGGGTGAGTGTGATGAATGCAGTCTATGTTGTGTGTCTGTTTTAGCGTCCAGCAACGGCTCTCCTCGTCCATTCTAACTAGAACCCGGGTCCTGCAATTGTCCTAGCTCACTCAATGATGCATCTGCCATGAAACGTAGAAGACCTGGACTCTCCACACTCTTCTGTGGATCTGACATGCCGGCCACCAACAAAAGCATCGGTAACGCGTGGGGGGGATCCATGACCGCCCTGCCTGGCGCTTTAAATGGCCCCTCCTCTTTTAATCCCAATGCGCACTCGGGATTCTGGTCGTCTGCAACAAAGAACGAGAGCGACCAGGTGGAATAATCCCAGTCGGGCCGCGTTTGCTTCTCATCTCCAACCCACTGTTCTATCTCTGGCATACCCCCTCCCCTCCTCCCTCTCCGCAGCCATGTCCCACGCACACGGGATACCCAAGCACCGCCAGCTGCCAGACAAGGAGGCAAAGCTCTTCAAGGAGCTCTTGGTGCGTTTCTCCAATGGCCCCTTCCAAGTCTCCCCCTCGTCTTCGATAACATTGCTGACGGTCCTCGAGACTTACTATGAGCTCAAGCAGTACAAGAAGGGCCTCAAGGCTGCCGACACCATCTTGAAAAAGTTCCCCAACCATGGTGGTGGGTGGCCCAACGTGTGCCATGACGCTTTTGCTCACCGTTACCAGAAACCATTGCGCTCAAGGCCCTCACCCTCCACTCGTCGCTCCCCTTCCCCGCGACCGCTGCTTCGGTGCCCAAGGCTGAGGAGGCCGAGGCCATGGCCCGCACTGCCGTCAAGAAGGACATTACCTCGCACATTACGTGGCACGTGATGGGTATCCTCGCCAAGCAGCGCCGCGACTGGGCCGAGGCTTCTAAGGCATTCGCCATGGCGCGTAAGCAGGACCCGGACAACATCCCCGTGCTCCGCGACGCCATTGCCCTCTCGACCCACACTCGCCAGTACCAGGCCGCTCTCGAGTCGCGCCACCACTACCTCCTTCTCCGCCCCCAGATCCGCAGCTCATGGCTCGGCCTCATGATCAGCCACGAGCTCACCGGCGACTATGATGAGGCGATCCGTGTCTACGACGGTCTCCAGGCCACGCTGAACAAGGACGGCGCTACCGCTCCCGAAAAGGCCCAGACCCTCATGCACGTTATCCGTCTCTGCATCAAGGCTGGCAAGTATGACGACGCGATGGACCGCCTTGAGAAGGGTCTCCGCGAGGATGTCATTTCGGCTACCGGCGAGGCGAGCCAGATCAAGGCTCAGATTCTCCTCGAGCTTGGGCGTAAGGACGAGGCTGAGGCGGCATACCGCGCTCTCCTGGAGCAGAACGCCGACAACCTCGAGTACTACAGGGCCTTGCTCCGCAACCGTGGCCAGGACATCTCCAAGGCTCTCGATGCCGAGACCACAGCAGCCGTCCTCAAGACGCTTGTCGAGTTTGGCGAGACCTACCCCCGTTCGTCGGCTCCCCGCCGCCTCGCGCTGGATGTGGCTACTGGCGACGAGTTCCGCTCGCTTGTTCGCGACTACATCGTCCGCGGCCTCGAGCGCGGCGTCCCTTCGCTCTTTGTGGACGTCAAGGGCGTCTACGCCGATGCTGCCAAGATGGTCACGGTCGGTGAGGTCGTGGAGGAGATTGTCTCCAAGCTCGAGGCGGAGGCTAGCCTCCACGGTGACGACACCATCCCCCCTCCTACCACTCTCCTTTGGGCCTACTACTTCCTTGCTCTCCATCTGAGCCACCGTCTCCAGCCCACTCCCGACCACGCCCGTGCCCTCGAGCTCCTCGACATTGCGCTGGCCCACACCCCTACCCTGCCTGAGATTTACATGGCCAAGGCCATGGTTCTCAAGCGCGCCGGTGACGCCCAGGCGGCTGCCGAGGCTATGGAGGACGCCCGTCTGCTTGACGGCCAGGACCGTTTCCTGAACGGCAAGGCCGCCAAGTACTGGCTGCGTGCTGGCAACGTGGAAAAGGCCGAGGAGCTGCTGGCCATGTTCACCAAAAAGGACATGACCGCCGTTGCGGACCTGACCGACATGCAGAGCCTGTGGTTCCTCACCGAGGAAGGCGACGCGTACAACCGTGCTGGTGCTCTTGCCATGGCGCTGAAGCGCTACCAGTCGCTTGTGACCGTGTTCCAAGAGTACGAGGACGACCAGTACGACTTCCACTCGTACTGCCTGCGCCGGATGACCCTGGGCGCTTACATTGCTCTGATCAAGTACGAGGACCAGCTGAGGACTCACCCTGCCTTTTTCAGCACTGCCCTGTCCGCCATTGACATTTACGTCCGCATCGCCGACGACCCGTCGCTCACGGTCGAAAAGCTCACTCCCGAGGAGGAGGCCGAGAGGAAAAAGGCGGCCAAGAAGGCGGCCAAGGCCGAGCAAAAGGCCAAAAAGGCCGCTGCGGCTACTGGCGACAAGAAGGACGAGGCGCCTGCTCCCGACGCCGACCCCCGTGGCGAAAAGCTCATTGCTACCGAGACCCCGATCGACGACGCGCTCAAGCTCTGGGCTCCCCTCGAGGCGCACCACCCCGAGAGGACAGAGACGTGGCTGGCGGGTTACGAGCTGCACGTTAGGAAAGGACAGTTTGCGCGTGCCCTGCGTGACCTCCGTGAGGCTTCGGCGATTGACAAGAACGCCCCCGGTCTCCTCCCTGCCCTTGTCGACTTGCGTCAACGGGCTACCACCATCCCTGCCGGCCCCGTCAAGGCGGCCATTGACGAGGTCCTCCCCACCCTCATCTCGGACAAGAGCGCCGCCGACCTCGTGGCCACGTGGCCCGCGCCGACCGCGGCGCACGTCCTCGCCTCGGCACGCACCCTCAAGGCTGCGGGTGCGTCGTCTGCCGACGTCGCTGGCGTCCTCGCCCGCCTCACCGAGGTGACGCCCTCCATCTCGGACATGCGCACCGCCCTCACCATCGTGGACGGTGCCGAGCGCGACTCGCTCCGTGCGGCCTTCCACAAGCGTCTGCCCCTGGCCTTTGTCTTTGCGTCGGCCGAGGACAAGGCGGCGCGCGCTGCCCAGGTCGCTGCGGCCGCTGAGCCTGCCGTGGAGGGCAAGACGGATGTTTAAGAGTGTGTTTGGCGGTAAGGTAGTAGTTATCGTAGTAGAGATATGGACGGGGGCTTAGCATCTGTAGCTGCCAAAACAATGCATGGCGTGCACAGGACAACGGGACATACTCGACGGCCACGGGCAGCTGGCTGTTGGACACAAAATGCATGGCTGGTCTCTGGACCGTTGATACTAGCTTCAACACATACGCTGCCGCTCCACTCACACCCGTCGCTCGTCTACGCCGAGTCCACCCACTCAATGGCACCCGCAATGGCGACAGTGGAGGGCAGCTTTCCGGGGCTAGGCGACAGGACGGTGTATTTACGCTTCAGAGCGTCAATGCCCGTGATCACCACAAAGCCCAGGACCTCGCGCCATCCAATCTCCTCGCGGAACGGCACCTCGTCCTCGTCCAGCTCCACTTTACCAGCCACGGCATCAGGCTCGTCCTCGTCTCCACCGCCGCCACCGCCCTCGGCTTCCTCCTTGACCTCTTCCTTGACCTCGTCGGTAGCCACGGGAGCAATGCGGTCCTCGGGCGTAATGGCCACAATGGCAAGGACCATGTTGAGCAGGCGGACGACGTGCGCGGGTCCGCCGGGATCCACGCGGCTGAGGCGGGTCGGCGACAGAATGTGCGAGCTGCCGAGCGGGAGGGCACTGGACGGCGCGGCGCTGCCCTCACCCACGCGGAGGACGTGGAGCGTGTCCCAGCCAATCTGGAAGCTGTACGGCGACAGCTGCAGGCCGAGGGGCACTGTACGCCCCACAAGACGCGAGAGGTTGGCGGGCAGCGCGGGCTCGCCGTAAAAGTACGAACGGACCTGCTGGGCGTGCGCAATCTCGCGGTACGTGTCGTCGAGGTCGACTACGCCGCCCGACTTGGGGAGCTGGATGACCTTGGTGCCGCGCGAGGCGAGGATGCGCTGGAGTTCGATCGTGAGCTTTTCAAGGCCAATAACGATAACGAGGTCGACTGGAGGGGTTGGTCAGCAGTTGTATCTCAACTCGGCAACCTACTGTCAAAAGCGTCAATGGCCTGGGTGAGGAGAGGGTATCGTGAGCGGTCGTCCTTGGTCTGTCCCAGGAGGGGGTTGGCGAAGCCAGAGGGAGCGTCGACAAACAGGCCCGACGCGGCGAGGAGCGGGTCCTTGCGCCATCGCTCAGACCATACGTCTCCCATCGCAGTCACAATCTTGCTCCAGATTGGCACACCGCGGGTGGTGGGCTCGAGCTGGCCGTACCACCATCCAAGGGTGGGGACATCCGCCGAGAGGGTGTTGCTCGGCAGGGAGGCGGGTGGAGAGCCAAGAGGGTGCGCAACATGGTGGGTCGGGATAGGGTGTGCTGGGGAAGAGAGCGAGAGAGTTCCGGGGATGAGGTTGGAAGGCTGAAGGTTAGCACCGACCAGAGCGTTTGTACCTACACTTGATGGGTCCAGACCCGCCACACCGACATTCCACCCCACTCCACTACCCAGAGCCATGTTGACGAGGTTCTTGACCACGGTCGTCTTGCCGCTGCTTGGTGGGCCAAGGACCATGACGCGGGGTCCGCGTGCGGCGGGGTTTGTGACCGCAGGAGAAGGGCCACTGAAAGGTCCAGGCTCAACAGTGACATTGCCTGCGCGGCGGGCGAGGATGCGAAGACGCTCAAGCGCAAGGTGAAGTGAGTGGAGGTGGAGCTGAGTGGTGCTGGTGGAAGTGTACTGCGACGCGGGGAGCGAGGACACTGGCGTCAGTTTGTGATGCATCTCGCCCTAACTCACGTTCAAGCTTGCCCTCGGTAGGCGAGTAGATGGCACCCTTTGTATACCGGTGGATCGGGTACCATGTTGTCGGAGGGAGTTCCTCGCCGTTGAGGTAGACCGGGTCGGTGGAGTGGACCTGGAGGTGGTTAGTTGGACGTCGTGAGTGGGTCAGACGGCGAGAAAGGATCTGCGAGCTGGAGAACAAGACAGGCTGGGGCAAGCAGCAACAAAAGTACAGCGTCGCGTACGCGGGGGCCATCACCTGCCAGTGTACATTTGCACCGATTCTATGGACACAACGTTGGGAAGCGGGGTGAAGCGACCTGGTCAACAATCGAGCGCGCGTAGTGAGGGGACATACGGTCGCAAGCCCCATTGTCGGCCTTTCCATTGTACAGATGATGGTCTGCGCCTGTCCACGCTGTACTCGCTGCTTGCCGTGCCAACGTCGCTTTCCTCGCCGTGTTCCTCGCGTCTCACTCACCCTCAGTGCAATGTTCTCGTCTCCTTCCAGCTCGAAACGCCATTCACTTCCCGACTCGAGGGGGAGGATAATTTGCTCAAGGTCGTCGTCAGTCATTCTGGCGAGGAGGGAAAGGGTAGGGGGAGTGGATTATGGGACGAGGGAACACTGTCAACAACAGAGGACAGGTCAGTTGAGCGATCGTGATCAAGAACAGCGACCGGCAAGCGGAAGCTTTTTTCTGCCATTAGAACAAACTTTACTAATGTGATTGTTGTCCTTTAAGTGCGGTTCTAATGAAAAGCCAAAACAATTGTCCCGGGATCCCTCAGCCCCATCAACCGAAGCATGAAGCATGCACGCAACGTGTTCATCTGCCATCACTTCCCGGTACAGTACGAACAAGGACATGGACAAGCTCTCTCTGCTCGCTTCTGCAACGTATAGTACGGGACAGACGCCGAGACGTTATTGACACCGTGTTGCGACGGGCGTCGCCGGGAAATCCTGTGTAGTGACGCAATGTCGTCTCCTCTGGCATCCTTGATGTTCGCACTCGTTCCATTCCGCCACAACCCACTGCGACCACTTTCTCACATCAACAACATCGACAATGCTCGGTCTGCGCACGGCATGCTCGTCCCGCTCCCGCGCTGCTGTGGGACTCTTGGCCCACCGCACACCCCTCGCATGCTCAAGCCTGCGACAATACTCCACACTGCCAAAAGAGCCCTTCAAGATCCTCTTCTGCGGTTCTGATGAGTTCAGCGTCGCTATCCTCAAAGAGCTGCTGCTTGCCGAGGGTGAGTAGTGCAGGTTCCGGCTTCGTTCGTGCAACCTGACCAATCTCCATTCCCTTGCTGACAAACAGATACTTGGCAGACCATCAGTGTCCTCACCCCTCCCGAGCGGCAGGTCGGACGCGGTGGCAAGCAGCTCTACGTCCGTGAGTAGGCCTGACGGATCCCTTGAAGCGAGACTTACCCAGCAGCCCCACTCAAAGCCTTTGCCCATGACGCGGCACTCACCACCCACACGGTTCCTACCACCGGCCTGAAGGGAGAAGACTACACTTGGCCTCGCCCCTTCTTGACACCGCACGGCGCCCACCTGCTCGTCACTGCCTCATTTGGCCACATCATTCCCTCACGACTTCTGGACCCCTTCACTCACACGCTCAACGTCCACCCTTCCGTCTTGCCACGGTACCGCGGCGCCGCACCGGTGCAGTGGGCTATCGCGAACCGTGACCCGACGACGGGTGTGTCGGTCCAGACCGTCGGCAAGCGCGAGGTCGGCGTTGACTCGGGCCATATCCTTGGTGCCGTCGAGGACGTTGTGAGTTTGAGCTTCGCCTTCGTGCTGTTGTAAACTGACAAGTCAGCCCATCCCGGACCATGCGACGTACGGTACGCTCTTACCCGAGCTCTCCGAGCTGGGTGGCAAGCTCCTCGTCCAAGTCCTCCGCAGGATGATTGCAGACGAGGTGGTCCCGCGCCCGCAGGACAGTGCCGCGGCTACACGCGCACCCAAGATCACATCAGACATGTCGCGCGTGGACTGGACCCTTCCTGCTGCCAGCATTGAAGCGCGTAACCGCGCGTGGGGCGAGCACACACGCCTGTGGTCGCAGGTAGACACGCCCACAAGGGGGAGCATCACCTTCCAGCTCGGCGACCTGGGACTTGCTTCGACCGACACGTTGCCCGGCTGGATGGCCAAGTTCCCTGACCCAGAGCCGGCGACGGCCTTTTTGGACAAGCGCAACAAGCGCATCTTGGTGGCAACCGGTGATGGGTTTGTACAGGTCAAGAGCGTGATTCCCGCGGCCAAGACGAGGATGGAGGTCACCAACTGGTTCCTCGCCCTGGACAAGGATGCGGCTGCGAAAGGATGGACCAAGTTTGTCTAGGCTCCGCCGTGCGTGTGCCGGGACTCGGGTGATCCCAGAGTCTGGTAAGATGGAAAGGGAGAGGGAGAGAGAAGGAGTGATGGAAGAGATCCAAGGCGACAAAGACAGACATCAGCATGGGTAGAGACCATGCACCCATTCAGAAGAGCTGACATGATACCTTGCGAGGCTGATTTACTTTGATACTCACTTCCGGTATGGCTGTGAGCTATGAGGAATGAGTGCTTACGGGACCCAGCTGGGGTGACTGATTAAACTGAGTGCGACCCGAAGGCAGTGTGACCCGACGAGGCCAAACAACCGCAAACAACCGCAGGCCATCAGAGGCCATCAGAGCTGGCGGAGGGAGGGGAAGAGGGGGTAGAAAGAGTGCCGCGAGTTTACTTCTCCCTCTCTCCCGACTTTGTTGTGCGCATACTCCCATCCGCTCACTGCTTGTGCATACTGTGCAGACCTCGTGTTTGTAGATTACCCCACCCACCATACTCCTCCGCCACACACCTCGACACCACCGCCGCTGTGCCAACCATGTGTCACCCCCGCTCGGATACCACGGCCGCGTCCGACGCCGCCGCTGCCCTCCTCCTCCTCACGGGTAGGTAATCGCTTATTGGTGACCTGCGCTGACACACAGGGAGCCCTCCTTCCTCGCTCGACGGGACTGAGGGCACACCTCCTCTTGTGACTACTGAGCAGCCCTCGCAGGCCAAGCACAATCCTGCCCAGACCAAGAACACTCGCAAGGCCACACCCAAGAACAAGAAGCCCCGCTCCCCGTGCCGCCGCACTTCTCGCACGAGCCAGCAGCCCGTCAAGCCTGAGCTCGACTACTCGGGCCTCAATGAGGACGAGGTCGCTGAAGTAAACGCCCACCCGGCCCTCTTCCGCTCCAAGGCCATTGCCGTCGTGAGTATGAACCCTACGCGCTCTATGGTGGCGGCCCCAAGGTGCCAAACATCCATCAGACAATGGTCAAGGCCCAACAACCCCGTTTCGTAACCCCACCCTACCCCTACCTTCTGCTGTATACCTGCCTCTAATCCCATCTCCCCCCGCTCGTCACTATGAAGAGAATAGCTACTGACATACAGATCCATTGCCGCAACCAGCCGGACAAGTATGAGCTCGCGGAGTATCCCTGCGACAAGTGTTTCGGCAAGTGGGAGTGCTACGTCCGCCGCCCTGAGCCTGTTGTCGAGTCGCCTTCCTCCTCTTCGTCCGAGCCATCCACCAAGAAGAAGGGCCGCTGCACGCGCAAGACCTTTGCCGGCACGGCGTGCGCCAGCTGCAAGAAGGGCAAGTGCTCGTTCTCGGATGGCCGTGGCGGCCACAACAAGCGTGCCCATGTCGAGAAGACTGCCAACCCCAACCTTGGCGTTGGTCACGCGCACGGACCCAGCGGCGGCCGTGTGACGCGTAACATCTCGGCGACGTCGTCGGGCTTGTCGTCTGTCAACACGCTTTTGAGCGCCAACACTGTCGACTCGGCCACTGCCGTCTCGGCCATTGTGGGAACGGAGCCGAAGCCGGACACCCGCAGCCGTAGCCGCCGTGTCACTGCCGCCGCCTCGCGTCACTCGACCGCCACTGCCGCCATCAGTGGGCCCAACGGCCACACGCACCTGCGTGCCCCCGAGCCCGAGACCGCGACGCGCTACGGCGGCAGCGAGCGCAAGGTCTCGTACAAGCGTTCTCGCTCGTACTCGTTCGACGACGAGGACGAGGACGCGTACCATGGCCCAGACTACCCCGCTGCCAAGCGCAGCCACACGGCCGCCACCACCCCCACCAGCCCCATCACCGCCATCACGCACATCACTACGGCCACGCGCTCGGACACGGAGGCGGACGTGCACCCGCGCCGCCACATGTACGCTCCGGCTCCTCCTCTTGGGTACGCGTACCACCCCCACGACAGCTACCCTTACGCCCGCGCCCACGAGCACGAGCAGGACGCGTACCAGAGCCCGTACCACAACCCGTACGACAGCCCGGACTACCCCGAGCCACAGTGGCTGGGCCGCATGGCCCCCGCCGAGGGTGTCGAGGACGACCCGGTTGCGTACGGCGACCATGGCGCGTACCCGTATCCCGCGGGGACGAGCATGGCGCTCCTCGCGCCGGCCACGAGTCACTGCGCACACGAATGCGCACACTGCGGCTCGTCGTGGTGATTTTGGTAGTGGCCTGATAGCCGACGGGGCGGGGGGCTGCGCGCGTATCCACCCCATCCCCACGCGCATATCGCATGCTAGCGATGTTCTACCGCACACAAGCATGCACATTCCATCCATTGCGGGGGCGGGGGTTCGCGGGCGGGGTGCTTGGGTGGGGATGCGTGTGCTCTGATAAAACGCGGGCGCGGTCGGTCGGGTACTTTATTTCGAAAGATTGTGGATGGTTTGGGTTCATTCCAGCGTGTGCGGTATGGAATCTGGCCGGGAGATCGAGGAGATCGAAGAGATCGAGAGTGGGTGGGTGGGCGCGCGGGAGATGTTGTGCGGGATGACGTCGGTGGCAGGCCCCCTCCGGCATCCCGTGGTGCATTTGTTATCGTGTGTGAATCCAGCCGCAAGAACGAGTGAATGGAAGACGATGGAAAGGACCAGCAAACTAGTCTAGCTTTTAGTGGATATAACAAAACGTCGTAGCGACCGAATGCGTCTGTGTGAATAGCCCTCTGGCCTCTGGCCTCTGGCCGTCTCTCTCTCTCTTTCTTCGACACAGTGCATCATTATATCGACCAAGAGGCGCGCCCTCTTGTCGATCACTACAAGCTCGTTTGCGTCTTCCGTCTTCTGAATTCTGGGTTTCTCGTCTTGTCTCTGGGGGCTTGGAAGGGGGGCGTGGGAACAAAGGTGGAAAGTTGGACGGGGGGAGGTGGTCTTTACGACATTCTTGGGGGATACGGTGGAGGAGGGGGCCTTGGTGATCCGTGGGGTGACTCTTGAGGACAGACCTAGCAGCGGGTCTGGTTTACCACGTACCACGCACCTTGCCCTGCCAGTTGGGGTCGTAGTCGGCGTCGTGGCCTTGGTTCTTGGGGTTGGCGTTGGTGGTCGCGCCTCCGGCACCGCCGCTGATGCCGCCGAGCTGGACGGTCTTGAAGAGGGGTGCGGCCTTGGCGACGGCGGTCGAGAGACGGTCGTAGAGGAGCTCAGACTCGCTACGGAATCCTGTCAGCAGGCGCCCCATATGCACATACACTACTCACCCCTTGCCACCGACCCAGTCCTTGTCAAACTCGAAGCGGAGGTGGCCCGCCTTGCCGGCAATGGCCGAACCGATGGACGCCGAGACGTGGAACGAGGTCTTGTCGTTTCCGCCCAGGTGGATCGAGTCCTTGGCGAGGTTGTGGAGCGGGACGGTGATGCACTGGAGCGGGTGGCCCTCGACCTCGGCCGGCCAGCCTGTCTCGCGGGCCGTGTGGTCGACGTCCTGGGTCGCCTCGTTGTGGCTCACCTCGGGCTCGGCACCGCCGCCAGCAGCAGCAGCAGCAGCAGCGGGAGGCGACGCCGGGGTGTCTTCGACGGCGTTCTCGGGGATGCCGCCGTCGTGTGGAGCCACGGGAGCCTCAGGCTTGTGAATAAAGCCAGCCGACGCGCGGCGCATGGCGTTCTTAAACTTGGCGCCCAGGCCTTCCTCTCCCGACGCTGCAGCCTTCTTGGTGCCGTTGGGCGAGAGAATGTGCGAGAGAGGCGGGGGGCGGGCCTTGAGGAGCGGGTTGGCGGGCTCGGACAAGGGGAGGATGAGGAGCGCGTCCTGAACACCCACTGTCAGCTCAATGTGCTTTTGGGGGGTTCACAAACGTTGATTCTCTCTGCGCTCTCATACTCACGTCGGTGACACCAATGCGTGCGCGCCAGAACCACGTGCCCTCGCCGGCGGCGCCCTCGACGTTCTTGCCGCCGACAATGCCGGGTCCAGAGGCCGACTTGCGGCGACCGCCAGAGATGACGCGAGCGAGGCCGCCGCCTTCGTCCGAGTGGTTGGAGCCCTGCGAGCCACGGCGAGGCTGAGCGGCGCCACCGACGGTGATGACGGCCAGACACTGGTAGGTCATCTTGGGAACGTCCCTCGCGGGAGTGGGAAGGAAGTCCATGGTTAGGTGTGGGTGGAGGGAGTAGGAGCGAGTGTGAGACGGTGTTGCTGGCTGATGGGTGGGTGGTGTTGTGGGGGTGAGGGAGGTGTTGGAGCAAACGGAGAGGCAGAGAGTGGCGTGCGAACAATGGTGGTGTTATATATACGATTGCATTTTGGCCCTTGGTCCTTGGTCCGCTGGCCGCTGGACCGCTCCAAGCAGATTGCAAGGGGAGCGAGAGCAGCCAAAGCTGGAGAGAGAGGCTGATCTGGACTGCTCGAGGGGAGGAAGGGGGAGAGGTCAGCAGATGCTCATTGAGCAGCCTCCCTCTCCCCCCCGCCGGCTGAACGAGACAACTCCAGACGCGGGGTACGTCATATGCCCAGAGCCCCGCCCCCCCGTGCACTTGTTTGGATGGTGGTGGCAAATTCCGTCGTCTCTTCCTTCTGTCTCGCCGCCGTCGCAAGCTAATTGCTAAAACCCCCACTTGCAATGCACACCAGCCAAGCTTCCGCCCACCCCTCTCTCTCTGGGCCTGGGCAGCAGCACACGGGTTGGGCTCGGCTCTTTCGGTGGATGCGGGGTAGCTTAATGGTGTGTCGGACCCACTGGCGGTAATGGGTGCGCCATCACGCGCCATTCTGTATCTGGCCGCTGGGTTTTTGCGTTGCGTGGTGGGCTGGATGTCATGCCTCGGATCCAGCCAACAGAAAGCGAAAAAAAGAGTACATACGCGCTACCCGTTCTGCTCCAAGTGTCTCTTTTTACGCATGCCCAGAGATCAGAGAATACACGCAACAAGCATGGTCAAGCGCAAGCAACGCCTGTTCCCCATCTGGCCATCTGGGCTTTGGGGAGGGGGAGAGAGATCGAAACGAGGCGGCACTGGGCAGGAAACCGGAGGAACGTGTGTGGTGGCCGTTTGATTGCAAAACATGGAGCGCGCACCAACCTTTTTGGGTGGGTCATGTGGCCAGAGTGCCAGGTGGATATGCTCGAGTTCTGGATCATTACAGCGACGATGATGGATGGTGGTTGGTCGAGTCGATGGCAGCTGGTGATCATATGACGCCATGAACTCCCCCTTTTGCTCTCCGGATGCCAAGCGTCGCACTCTGCAGAGGAGGCAGGGGAGCGAGCAAGAGCGTGTGCGCACCAGCCGACAGAGAAACCCAAGAATGGACCATTGGTGCGCTGTGCGGCTCTCGGGATACATGACACATTCCTCGCTCCAAGGGCCAAAGATCCAAAGATGGCAGAGGGGGCCAGAGGCCAGAGGCCCGTTGCCGCAAAAACACGCTATGCGACCCTGCCAGCCGACAGACGCCACCATGGCGCGTTTCTCAGTCAGCGTCACCGCACGCGTGACAGACACCAAGAGTGCACAGGCAATATCTCCATCTCTTCCATCACAACCCACTGTGGATTATACATACATCTTGCTTCCACTCTTCCATCTCCCTCTTTTTGTCTTTATCACATCCCTCGCAAGGCGCTACCCCATCATGCGCCGTGCACGCCTCGCCCTCTCGCTCGCGGCCGCCCTCGCGACATCCGTGACAGCCATCCCCACACCTTATAATTACGAGCAGGCTCCTCTGGCTGCAGTCGAGTCACCCGGTTTCGTCTTTGGACATCCGGGGCAGCGCGTCAACGTCTCGCTCTATGTCATGTCTAGGTGTCCTGATGCTGTGAGTACAAGGTTCTCTCGCCGTGGTCACCACCGCCGCCGCTGGTCTTTGGGCCAGGCTCTCAGACTGCGGAACGTCATGACATGCTGCGAGCAGAGTGGTACCGACGAGTGGTACCAACACACTGTGGTGTGAATACAAGCTGAACGCTCCAGCGCATGTGTGAGAGCGTCTTTGAGGACGTTCTCAAGCACGAAGGCATCCTGGACCAGGTGGATCTCAAGCTCGAGTTCCTTGGAGAGTGAGTACCAAGACTTGATCGTCAAGCAGCAAGGTTGCTTCAGGACTGTCGTCAGGCCATGTCCGCTTGGCGGCACATGTTGTCATCCGTTCATTCCGGTTCATGACGGTTGCTCCCACACACCCTTGGGCACTTGCTCCGCCATCTATGCGTGCTGCCCCGTGCATGGTTGCATCTGCAGGTCGCATTAGGCATGTTTTGCCAGGGACACTGGACAGACGACGCCTCGGTCGACCTTGCTGCGGGTGGTTGACAATACCAATACATCGAGCGTCTGAGCGTCTGTCTGTCCGCACCACGGCATTGCCCATGACGCACTTCCACCCCTGCCATTTCCCCCGCTGACAACCGTGCAGCATCGATCGCCATGCAGCTTACGGTGTGGACTGCATGCACGGAGACGTCGAGTGTGCGGGCGATGCCCACCAGCTGTGCCTGGCCGCACACACCCCTCTGGAGCAGTTCTATGCCGCCCTCTCGTGCATGAACTATGGCAACTTTCCAGGCGCGATCGGCACGATTGCCCTCACTCGTCGATGCGCCGAGACTTCGGGTATCGACTGGTGGGCGTCGGGCGTCGGCAAGTGTGTAGAGGGCAAGCGGGCGGCCATGGTGGGCAGGTACACCCAGCGCCTCGCTGCTCTCACAGGAGAGGGTTACGAGCCCCGTCCGAAAGAGTGGGACACCGAGGACGAGGACGCACCCCTGGAGCATCTTGGCAAGGAGGCGCGCCTCCGCCTGGCCGACAGTGTCCGCCACACGAAAAAAGTCGGCGTGACAAAGAGCTGTACCATTGAGATTGCGTCCACTCTCAAGCACGACAAGACACGCCGATGTGTCGTGGACGGTGGCGTCTGGAAAGGCTGTGATGACGGCCACACCGCAGCCGACTTTGTGAGGGTCATCAGCAAGGAGTGGAAGGCCCTCAACCCAACTTAGAGTGTTCGCGGGCCCGAGGCTGGCGAAGAGGAGAAGGTCACCAAGAGGTCGCCACTGTGTGGTGTTAGAAACACGACTAATTGTATCGTAGGCGGCTGGACTGCCATGTATTGTAGTGCTGATGTAGGAGGCCCGAGCAAAGATGCAAACACGGCCAAACGAGTGCTTACGCCAAATAACTGATTGCAGGCGGCGCCAAGGAAACGCACACATGCCGAGCACAACAACCCAACCTCCCATCACTCAAGCCTCATACATCT
Source organism: Apiotrichum porosum (assembly GCF_003942205.1). Lineage (NCBI taxonomy): Eukaryota > Fungi > Basidiomycota > Tremellomycetes > Trichosporonales > Trichosporonaceae > Apiotrichum > Apiotrichum porosum. The sequence continues at coordinate 728,180 of NW_021167119.1, read as the reverse complement.
GGACACACGCGGATGTGTGTGCACAACTGGGTGGTGGTTTTTTGCTGCGGCGTGAGACTTGTCTCGTGGGGTTGCGGGCCAAAGCGCTTCCCATCACTGACCCCACAGTCTCCCACCACCACCACCTTCCTCCCATCATCTGTTCACACTTGTCACTCTGCTCATCTATTCACGACATCCTTCAACCTTCAAGTCTCAATACAACCATGGCGTATGGCTTCGCTGACGTCTTTAGTGGCTGGCACCGCCACCTCCACACCTTTTGCCTCTTTATCGCTTTCTGGTGCTACTTCCAGGCCTGTCGTGAGCTGTTCAATGAGCCGGCTCGCTCCCAGCTCACATGCACTCCCCGCTGCCTCCAGTGACTGCTCCCGACTTCCCCTCCAAGCGCTACCTCGACGTTGTGACTGCCGACCATGGCTACCACTTTGGCGCATGGGGCTGGTGTGATGTCAAGCAGGACAACTGCACCGAGTCGTCCCTCAAGTACGATATCAGCGGTACGCTCCGCACGGCCTTGGCTTATCCTACACTGAGTGGCGGATACACGACTGCGACGGGCCTCATGTTCTTTATCCCGTTCACCGCTGGTGCGTGCATGTGTGGCGCGCTCTGGGGATGGGGCTTCTCCCAACCGCCTAGTTTGCTACCGACGCTGACACTACACTCAGCCCTCTGCGCTGTCGCCTGTATTGTCTCGGTCTTTCGCCCCAAGTTCTCACACAAGTTGCAGAACCTGGCCGACATTGTGGCTATCGACTGTGCCGTCCTGTTGTTTGGCACCCTCGCCTTCGTCTCCGAGTGGATCACGTTCTGGCACCTGGGCCACTACCTCACGTCCCACACCAAGGCGGGAGTTGCGCGCCACTCGGCCACGCACTGGGGCATGTTTGTAGGATGGCTCTTCCTCCTTCCTCCTCCGTACTTGGCCTGGACGGCCCGTCGTGCGGCCTTGGAGCGCACTGGTCCGTTTGGCAGTCGTCCCGAGGGCCCTGCTCCGGGCGCTCCTCCGCCTCCTCCCCCGGCTCACCACCATTGAGTGGCGCCACTCAACAAGTGACGGCAAGCCACGAATCATGTTCCAGCCAAGTAGTTCAAGTGCACTGAAGAGACCTTGATATGCATGTGATGTCTGTGTGCACAGGCTGCAAACCGCATGCACCCCCATGCATGCTGTAACCCACATCGTTGCCACAGCACTCACACGACTCGACGTCTCTGCGGAGATCCCCAATGTCCGCTTTCCAGTGGTTGGGTGGACGCGGAAGCAATTCCTCGCGCCGTGTTCCGTCTTGACGCCAAAAGTCAAGACGGACGGACCCGTCGCTACAGTCACCACCGTCCAACACCCACCCATATCGCCATCTCCCCCCGCCATGCGCATCTAAGCTCCGCCCTCCCCCTCACCACCTAGCGACTACTGTGGAAAACAAGACTCGGACCACCACAGCGTCCGCACCATGTTTCCCCGCCTGGCGCTTACGCGCTCGGCAGTCGCAACGGCGGCCACCGCTGGAACACCTTTAGCGTCGTCGACGTCAAAGTCGGCGTCGGGTGCTGCTGGCCGCCGTCTACACCCGTTCTTGGGCGGGTATGGTCCTGGACGGCCGGGCGCGTGTAGAGCAGTCAACTCTGCCGCCGTGCCTCTTGTCGAGCCCGAGGCATTGCGTGCTGCTCCCCCTTCGACAGAGTATCACGTCCACCAGCAAGGCTCGGCGGGCGATGTGCCCGGGTCACTGAAGCAAAGGCAAAAGATGCCCCTAGGCAGCGACAGGAGGACCAACGAGGGTACAGAAGGTGCAGGACCCAGCGCGTCTGCTACTACAGCTGCTGCTCGTGCGGCGTCGACGTCGACCTCGACCTCGGCGTCACCGGCCCTCGGCTCATCGGCCGAAACCGTTGCCGAGCCTTCAGTGTCGTCGCCTGCGAGCGTGCCAGTGTCGGCGACGGGCGAGGGGTCCAAGCCGGCATCACTGGACACTCGCATTGCTCCCTTATCGACGACCTCCCAGCCTGTGCCGCCAGCGTCTGTCGTCCATGCCCTTGTCGCCGGTTCCGTTCCGCTCTCTCCGATCGAGCTGCTCGAGTACTTTCAGCGCAGACCGTATCTGTACTCGCCTACAGCTGCCCGCGCTCTCACAGCTTATGCTGAGCGGGTAAACGACCTGCGAACGCTGGACATGGCCAAAAACCTACTCGCCACAGAACGCATGCCCACCCTCAACTCGGCGCTCTCAGTCCAACAAACGCATTCCGGTGGGCGCCTGACTCGCCATCACTCTCTAGGCCTCGACATGACTCCCAATCACAAGCTGAAGCGCAAGTTTGGCAGCAGCAAGTTTGTCAACGTGCGGTACGCTCGTCTTTACCCTCCTATCGCCCTCCTGCCCGATCGGCCCACGCCTCAATCGTTTCTCCAATATCAACACCGCTTGCAGCTCAAGAACAAGCCTTTGGACTTGCCCACGGCTGTCGAGATCCTTCGCAGTATCCAGGGGGCCAACAAGTGGCACGAGCTGGCCCTCCTCGAGCTCGAACTGGTGTACACCTCCTCGTCCCCCGAGAGCATCATTGACAACTTTTGCGACCTTGCTCCTGCTGTGACGTTCACTCGACAGACGCTGCACGTCGCTGTCGTAGCCCTCCTGCGCATGTTGACTTCCCAACCTGAACCCACCGCGACGTCCCATGCCGGCGACTGGAGCCCCCATATCGATCGGTTGGACAAGCTCCGCAAGCGCTTCACCATGACCGCTGGGTCGGAGACGTGGCGGCACGTCGCTCTCCGCGCCGTGGAGATTGACGACGAGGGCCTCGCCCGTTTCGCATTCATCCACGGCCGCAAAGAGCTGGGCCACGACCGTGTGCGCGCCGAGAAAGAGCGCGCCCAGGACAAGATGCGCCTGACCACCGCCGCCCGGCCACCAGCCTATGGCGCCGACGCGGTGCGCGCGGCGCTCGAGTCGCCCGTCTACGTGCGCTTCAACCACGAGTGGCGCGACGTCAAGCGCTGGCTCGATGCCCTCGGTGTCATTTACGAGACCAAGGGATGGGCCACGCGCGGACCTCTCATCCCGCCCGAGAAGCAAGGGCGGACGCCGCGCCAGATTGCGCGCTGGGTCTGGGTCGGCAGGAAGGGCGAGGAGGCGGCTGCGAACCGCAAGCTGGTCGCGCAGGCCACGGCGGATGGCCTTGTGGGCGGAGAGCCCACGTCAGAGGGTCTGCCCCAGCCTGCACCACTGCCTGCCGCGACCGCCCCTGCCGACGCGGAAGACCTTCTCGACGACCCGTCGACGAGCGTCGACAACGCCGAGCACGAACGCCCGGCCCCCAGCCTCAAGTCGCTGTTCCAGACCCTGCGGGCGGTGAAGGGGCAGGAGAGTGTCAAGGAGGAGGAGCATGTGGCCGGCGAGGCCAAGGAAGACAAGGAGGACGAGGACGTGGACAACGACGTCGACGAGAACGAGAACGAGCACAAGTAAACCACCGGGCACCACGCAGCAACACCCCGCATCTAGAGACAAGAACACCAATCTACCCGGCCAGCACGATTCCCGGCATTGCACCGCCCACCCCCACCAAATCGCACACAACAACTCAACCTCAACCCCCCCCCCCCCGCAACCTGCATGGAAGTCTCGTTCATAGCATCATTTGGCCCCGCGCCTCGCATATGGGTTCTCTATCGCACAGCAGCATGCATCGTATTTTCTCTTCATCGTATTTCTCTTCGTTGGGCCGCTTGATTTTGGTCATGCGAAACGCCGCCCCCAGTGCACACAGCGGCGTGCTATCCCCCATATACACTCTACGATACGCTAATGCATTGCCTTGTTCTACAGTGGTCGTGACAACTGAATCTGATCACTCTCTCTCTCTCACTCTCACTCTCCCCCTTCTGCCCCTCGTCGCCTCACACTGCCTTGCTTGCCTCTCACACTGTCCGAAATGCCGATGCTCGTGGTCCGCGCAAGATGACATGGTGGCCGCGTCGCGTCTGTCTCACTAATTCGCCGAGATGGTTTCAACTGCTGTGTTGCTGGTTTCGTTTCTTGCTCCTCTCGTATCGCTCCTTCTAATTGTGTCACCAAAGCGGGGAATGGGGATGGGGGTGGGGGTGGGGGTTGTGGATAGGGATAGGGATGGGACTGTGGGTTTGGGTCGCAGGCTGTGGGCTGGGATGCGCTGGGCTCGGCTCGGCTACACGGTGGCGGTGCTCCTACGCGCGTGTCTACGATGCAAGACTCGCCCACCCCACGTTGTCGTTCTTGGTCGCGCGCTGGGCGAGGACATGTGGAGGCACAAACTTGGCCCCGTTCGGGACGGGGGTCGCGTCGTCGGCCTCGTCCGAGTCCGAGTCGACGGTACCCTCGGCAAGGGACTCAAACATGGCTCCGGCGTCTTGAGCATAGCTCTTGACCTGGTCGCGCTCCCTGTCGCCGCTGACGCTGCGGCTTCCCCTCCGGACAGCCGTATGCGCCACGCTGCCGACAATGGCACGGGGCTGGGATGGGGCCACGCCGCGCTCGCGCATGGCAGTGATCAAGCCTGGGACCAGGTGGCCCTCCTTGTCGGTCAGAGAGGTCTTGCGCTCCAGAGGCCGGGAGCTGATGATGCGCGGCTTGGCAATGTGGATAGGGACCGAGCGGGCCATGCCAGATGTGGAGTCGGGTGTGTCGTCGTCGTCCTCTTCCTCGCGTGGTTCACGCCGCAAAGCCGCAGACAGGCCTTGCGCGTTGCGCCAGCCGGCACGGTGGGATGGAATCTCGGCGGCAAATGTCTGCGAGAGGTTGTCCTCGAACGCGGAGCGCAGCTTTGGCTTGACGGGAGCCACAACTGGGGGCTGCTCGACGGAGACGGGCGGGGCGTCCGTGTCCATGTCAAAGACATAGTCTGGATGTCAGCTAAGCAACAGGTGAAGGAAAAAGCTCACCGTCATCGTCTTCGATGTCCTGGGGCTCGTCCTTGGCGTCAAGAGGATCCTCTTCAGCGGCAGCCTTGGCGCCTTTCTCGGGCTCCTGGAAGGTCACGCGACTTTTCCTCTCCTTGGATCCGTTGGCAACAGCGCCATGCTGTTCAGCGGCAGCAGCACTGTGCTTGACCTCCATTGCCGTCTGTTCAGCCTGCGATCGCGCCTGGGCACGCTCAATGCCGATCCACGAGTCGTAGCCCTTCTGCTCGTCCTCGGCCTTGACCTCGGCTTCCTCTGCGAGCTTGACTTCGGCGTGCTCGAGCGACTTGCGCCGGCGACCCGAGGTGATGGCCGCATCCGCCATTGCAGAGAAGGCATAGCTCATGGCAACCTCACGCTCGACACCGGTCTCATGAGACGCCGTCTTGGTGAGGTTGTCAAACTCGTTGATATTGGCCTGTGCCGTACGAGGGGGTGGTGCGTAGAAGGCATTGGCGGACAGGGAGGCGGACAGCAGTGACGAGGTAGCCGCGACACCCGCCGCAATGGCAGTGTTATGGTTGAACTGGCCTGTAATCGCTGGTGGCGAGGGAACGACACCAGACACCGAGTCGAGATCGGTGGTTGGAATTTGGCGAGGAGGAGGAGGAGGGTTGTGGGTGCTAGCGAGAGTGCTAGAGAGAGCAACAGAGATGCTTCCTCGAGGCATTGTCACGCTGGCACGACGGCCTTCGGTGATATCGCCACGACCGGGACCATCGGCAAACCGGTCCCACAGTGTCTCCACCTCGGCACGAACCTGGTCTTCGATGCGGCGCAAGTCGAACGCGCGCTGGGAAATGTACTCGCGGATATCGCGCTCAATCTCGTCCTGCTTCACCTGGAGCGCGTCGACGGCCCCCTTGCACATGTCACGCAAGGCAGGGTGGCTGGGAATAAATGGTGGAGGCAAGAAGAATGGGTCTGGGATGGGTGGGAGAAGTGGGACGTTGGAGTCGTTGCCGACGGAAGGGTATGGAACCGGGGTGGAAGTTTGAGGAGGACGACCAAAGGTAGAGTCGGCCGGTGCGTCTAGTACTAGACCAGACCAAGGAAGTAGTGTCCGTTGCTGGGCAGCGTCGAGCACAGAGCCGTACTGTGGCGTGAGCAAGGAAGAATGAGGCTTGTTGCTTACCAGAACACCGTTGCCCAACTCAATATCCACCCATGCGTCGGTGGGTGCGATATCGCCGGCATGCTTGCTGGTCACACGATACACCTGAACGCTGCAGACCCAGCACTTGCGCCAGGATCCATCGCCGTCGTCCTCAAAAGTGGCCAACATTGGGTGTTTCTGTGGACATTAGGCCTGACACAATCTTGACTCCACTCCACAACTGAACGGCCGCGATTGGAGCTACTCACCACAGTCTCGGTGTTCTCAGGCAGCCACACCTGTACCCGTCCAGTGAGAGAACTGGATGGGGGCGCGACAGCAGGCTTATCATCTTCAGAAGATGACTGAGAAGGTGCAGCAGCGATGCGCGTAACGAGATCATCTGCGGCCAGAGCGGCGATCGTGATGTTGAGGCACGCGCACGCGAGGGGGAGCGGCTGGGCGTCGCTTGCGAGTGGAGGTGCGGGAGTCGAGGTGGGAGTGAAGCCGCTGTCTCCTAGGCCGCTTCGCGGCGAGGAGGGGGCGGCCATGCTGACGGGTAGTGGAAGAATGAAATGTCAAGTGGGCGACGGGTTGAGGTGGTGGTGGGAGTTGGAGAGGTTGACAGGCGATCATCAATGACGGAACCGGGCAGGAACGGCTGCCTGGCGGCATGGCGGCAACCGACGACCACACAGGCGTGCGGTTAGGCCCGCTATCGCTAAAACCCAGTGTGGCACGCCTTCGATTCCCGTTGTGGGATACGGGGACACCGGGATACAGCTGTCACTTTGTCGCCACCCAAATAACTCAACTTTCCACTACCACCGCGACCACCACCACCACATCACCACCATGCCGACGCTTTGCAGCATCTGCACAACAGCACGTGCCCTTGTGAAGAGGCCCAAGACAGGACAGCAAGTCTGCAAGCAGTGCTTCTTTGACGTGTTCGAGGAAGAGGTCCACATTACCATCACGCAGGGAGCTCAAGGTGGAGGAAGCATCTTTGAGCGAGGAGAAAAGGTCGCCATTGGTGCCAGTGGAGGCAAGGGTGGGTTGCCTTATCGTTTCCTTACAGGTCACTGACAATCAGACTCGACGGTCCTTGCACACGTCCTTACGGTGCTGAACAGGCGATACGACTATGGCCTCGACCTGTACTTGCTGTCCATCGATGAGGGCATCAAGGGATACCGAGACGACTCGCTCGAGGTGAGTGCCGCCGGCGGGTCTGGACCTCAGAAGACGGTGTCCAAAACACTCTAAAGTCACCGCGTCTGTTGCCAAAATGCCTTTGATTCCTTTGTTCCCTGCCTTCCTTCTCCACCCTCCTGCGGCTTCCCGCTAACCCCCAGACCGTCAAGCAAAACCAGGCCGAGTACGGCCTCCCGCTCAAGATTCTGTCCTACGACGAGCTCTACGGATGGACAATGGACAAGGTCGTCGACCAAGTCGGAAAACGCAACAACTGCACCTTCTGTGGCGTGTTCCGTCGCCAGGCGCTCGACCGCGGTGCCGCCGGTCTTGGAGTGGACCATATTGTGACAGGCCACAATGCCGATGACATTGCCGAGACTGTCTTGATGAACAGTACGTGCTGAAAGTTGAGCCATAATCCAGCACTGACTCTCAGTTCTCCGTGGTGACGTTGCTCGCCTGCAGAGGTGTACGGCCGTGACGACGCAGTCCGAGGATACTATCAAGCGGTCCAAGCCATTCAAGTATGCGTATGAAAAGGAAATTGTCATGTGAGTGTCCTTGCCACAGCCAAACGCTTACTCTACAGGTATGCCTACTTTAAGAAGCTCACCTACTTCTCGACGGAATGCATCTACTCTCCTGAAGGTGAATTTCCGTTTATGGCTTAACCGCGACTCTCTCAACGTCCTGCTCACACCTCAGCCTACCGCGGCTACGCGCGCGTCTTCCTCAAGGACCTCGAGGCCGTCCGCCCATCGGCTATTGTCGACATTATCCGCTCAGGAGAGAGCTTTGTTCTAGACCAGGCCACGCAGAGGTCCATGAAGGCGATGCGTAGGTTCAGAACCTCGCCAGCTCGAGCTAACCTTCAGAAACCTGCAAGCGCTGTGGGTACCTTTCCAGCAACGACCTTTGCGTGAGTTTCGAAGACATACGTCGTATGCTGACCCGACAGAAAGCGTGCGCTCTCCTCCAAGGCCTCGAGAGTGGTCTCGATCGCGCCGCAGTCGTGAGTTGATCGGCCTGGGCCATAAACTGACATTTGCAGCGCACAACTCAAATGGCTGGTGGCGAAGCACCTGAAGGCCAGCGCTCGATCCCCATGTTCGAGCGCAAGTTGCGAGTTGCCGACGGTAACGCGACCGAAGGGATTGAGCGGGCAGTTCAGAGGGTTGAGATCAAGACAGAGTAGAAAGGAAAGGAGAAGAAGAGCGTCTTTATATCCAGCACCGCGATACCACTACCACAACGTCACGACACGTCACTATGCATACAAACTATACAACCAGCGTAAACTTTTGCTGAGGGAAGCGTTCTGTCAGGCGCGCATGGAGGTCGGGTTCTGCAACCTGCGAGTCGCCAACTGTCTATTTAGTAATCGAAGGCGCGCGTCTTGAAACTCACGTTGGTTTCCAAGTGTAAGCCATCCAGGTCGGATATTGTGCTTTCTGCCAAACAGCTCGAGTCTCCGGCCATGTGGTGCCAGTCGCTCGATAACACCATACGTCTCGTCTGGCTTGCGTGATGTCTCCCTGCATTGTCAGCGCGGCTTCCCTAAACTGAGCAACTCACCGAACCTCTGCGACAACCACATCCGTGTCCACCCCGCGATGGAGCTTCTTGAGTGCCGGGTCCTCATCCCACGGCACGGGTCTGTCCCTTGGCCAGTCCTTCGGTCGCTTGAGGGCCACAAGCAAGTGTTCGCAGGTATGGTTGAGCCAATGGCCAGTGCGGCCGGTACGAATAAGGCGTTGGAGCTGGTTGGTCTTGAGCCACACCAGCTCGTCGACGCGGAGGTACCCCCACCCAGCGAGCAACTCGCGCGCGAGCTCCATGGCCCTGCCCGTAACCCACAGCGCGAGGATTCCCCAGTCCGGCTGGAGGGAGGCGAGCGGGAGGTTGCGCATCTCGTCGTCCGTCATGGTTCCGTACGGCAGCTGCTGGTCAGCTAACAAGATGGCGGAACTCGCAGCCGACTCACCGACATGTGAATGTCCCATGGCGGGTCCGCGACAATGACGCCAAACTGGCCCAAGACACTAAAGTCAAACGAACGGATATCGCAGTTGATCCACTGTGCTGGGGCCGTTACGGCCGCCGGACGCAGCGAAGCGGCCGAGGATGGCAAAGCCAGCGGAGCAGGGATGGGTGGCGGCACTGAGGTGCGTTCCGCCGCTGGCGACACTTGAAAGTGGAGATACCTGGGTCGTGAGCGACGGCTACATGTGTGGTGTTCAACTCACCTGCACTCCTTGGTTCCACGCCCGCCGGATCCCTCACCCAGGCTGGGGTTACCGGCGAACATGGGGTCACCATAGCACATGTTCAAGTAGGAACAGTATCCGAGGGCTGGATCGGTGTAGGGCCTCATGAGGGGCTCAAAGTGTGCACGATTGCAGACCTCGCCGCTGTGCTCGCGACAAGATGTGGGTGTTGTGTGCGTGCAGACCGGGTTGAATGGAGGTGCAGCATGGCTCTGGCAAGTCAGCTTCCCATGAACACCCCTTCAGCTGCCTCTGTCACTCACTGCTAAGCGGCGAAGACGCGTCTTGGCCGTCTCCCGGCCCATGAGAGCGCGCAGTTCGTCGGCCGGCGACTGTTCTGGTGGGAGGACTCCATGTTCCACGTCTGTCATTGTGGAGTGTGCGTGTTGAGAGCGTACGGGCAATGCTGAAACCGGGGTTGACCTCGAGCTCGATGTCGTCAACATCCGCCGCCCGCAGCACGGCCACGCGAAATGCACGCGACAAGGACCCTGACACGACGACCCACTCTCTCCGCGCGCATTCACCAGCTCGTCACCTCTTGTCATCTCTCTTGTGTATCGCCATCGTCCCCACCATCCACCATGATCAACTTTGTCATGCTCGTGAGCCGGCAAGGTGAGTATCAAAGCGCTACTGCAGCGCGATCCTGCATGCCGCGTGCTCCGCTTGTGCTTTTTGCTGACACACTTTGCTCAGGCAAGGTCCGCCTTGCCAAGTGGTTCCAGACGCTCCCTTCCAAGAACAAGGCCAAGATCGTCAAGGACGTGACACAGCTTGTGCTTGCGCGCCGGACGCGTATGTGCAACTTTTTGGAGTACAAGGGTGAGTCTGGCGTCGGTGGTGCGGTAGGAGGTGCAGTGGAGAGGGAAGGCGACTTGCCTGGTCCACCCCGTCTCGGTCGCGTTATCAGCTGCTCGTATGTGGGATTGCTACAGCTGGTGTCTGCAGCTAGTCCCACGTCGCCAATGCTTGGCCTCGTGCTACCCTTGCAAGGTCGCTTGTCCTTGTGCTAACAGTCTCAGACACCAAGGTCATCTACCGCCGCTACGCGTCGCTCTTCTTCATCACCTCGATCACCCCTAGTGACAACGAGCTCATCACCCTCGAGGTCATTCACCGCTACGTCGAGGTTCTCGACCGGTACTTTGGCAATGTGAGTAGCTGTGTCGCGGAGTTCGTTCCCCTCAAGCTGACTCTTTCCAGGTGTGCGAGCTCGACCTCATCTTCAACTTCCAGAAGGCATATGCGGTGCGTGCTGCCCGAGACGGCCACCCTTGGTTTCTTCAGACGCTCTTTCGACGGTTCACTGACACTCTCAGATCCTCGACGAGCTGATAATTGCTGGCGAGCTGCAAGAATCATCAAAGAAGGCCGTACTCAAGATTGTTGCCCAGAGTGACGCGATCGAGGAAGGTGAGCTTAAAGCGGCCGTAAGTCAGCTGACAATTCCTAGCCGAGGTCTCCGAGGACTCGCTCGCGCGACTGGGCAGTCTCGCGCGCTAAGATACAAAAGCCCTAAACCCCCACATACACATTGTATCAGTTATGACATAATGATCCTAGCAGAGGAGCAAGGACCGAATGAGTTTATACGGGCCACTACAGAGTGTTACAACACGACAAAGGGTCGTTCACAAAGAATGAGTTGGGAGGAAGAGTGTTTAAAGTGTTTGCGCCGGGAGACAACCGGATAGTCGTCGGGCGCTCCGCATAAGCGGCGAGGGGGGTGCGTGTTCGTGTGCATGAGGTGCGTGTTCCGCATCTAGACCGTCTGCGGATGTCAGATCGTTGGTCCACAACAGCTCACCGACATCGTCGTGGTATTCCCACCGCGTGTGCTTTGGGTTGGCGGGTGCACGGGCGACGTAAGAGTCGTTTCCCTTAGGCCTAGAGGGTGTCAGCTGGGGAGGTACTGGTGGGAAGAGGCGCCGTCTTGGAGGCCCAGCGGCATACACGCACCATTCCTTCTTCTTACACGACGCCAGCATCGACTGCATCGTAATACACACGCTCACCGCGTTGAGCACAGGTGACCATTCTGGACCTGGAGTTTTAGCGATGCACGCTCGCTCACACCTACCGAGGATGCTGGCACAGATGTGACCATTCGTGTACACGTGTGGGTGCATGGGCGGCTTGTACTGGCCATGGGCGAGAAAGGTTACCTCTGGATACTCGATTGGATATCGTTCACCAAAGCGGATTCGAAGGGCAAACGTCTCTCCCTGGAGTGTGAGCTATGCTTGACGTGATGGGCTCACCCTGTACACTGTCTCGTCTCCCAGAACTTGGATGGTGAACACCCATTCTTCCATGTTGTCTGCCGACACGAGCGCAATGCCTGTTGGCGTGCCGTTGCCCTTGATGTCGGCAAGCTCCTTCACTATGAGGTCAGTTGGATGCCTGATATGGACACGTACTGAGCCGCCTGGAGCTGAGCGAGGCCACTGGGTGTTAGCTTTGCAGCATGCTTGGGCTTACTCTTTGAACGTTGTTGTGGAAGCGGAGAGGCTAGGTGGCAAAGATAGACGACCACTGCACTGATCCACCGAGGTCACTGACATTCACGAGTGCCGGCGCGTGCATGCGAGCACTCGTCATAACACGTGGTAATGATGTGGCATTTGATACAAAGTGCGTGTGGCGGACATAGCTTTCCAGTGGCAGTGGCCCTCGCGATGAGGCGGCGGTGTTGGGGATCTGGTGCATGGACGTCGACGAGGAGCTACGGACATGTATGCAGTGCTCGATAGTCAATGCCACTGCGAAGTTACTGTCCCCAGATTACAATCAAGGTTGTAGTCGTCGCATCGACCACACAAGGCAATTCAAAACAGGCTCCAGACTCGACGAGTAGCCGGGTCGCGCAATTTCCACTGGCCGATTTGATTTGGAGGTTCATAAAAGGTCACCTCTGGCCTCTGTGCGCTGCATAGGGCAAGAGTGGTAGCTAAAATATATGGGTACCCCGCGCACGACAGGCGTAAGGTGATCCCTCCCGCCGGGCCCAAAAGGTTTCTGGAGCTGTTCGCTCACTCATCTTCTCCGCCGGGGAATCGAACCCCGATCTTCTGCGCTCACTGATGAAAAGCAGGGATAATAGCCATTATACTAGCGAAGATGCGCTGTCATTTAAAATGACCATTATTGAAAAAGTAATGAACATTTTGTAAATGGGTTTAATAAACGCCGCCGATCTCCTGGTTCTGGTTTATGACTCCTAATCTGTTGGATTCTGCTCTCACGAGGATCTCACGAATCCTACAGATTAAGAGTCAAAATCCTTTTGAAGCGGTCCTCGTTCGAACCCTTGTCAGGGCATAAAGAAGGCCTTGCCCTGGAACGACGGCCCTCAGTGATCAGTGACGAGCATGAGGGGTGGACACGGCCCACTGTTACTTGTGACCCTGCTGCTGCTTGTTTCCTGAGGGCCTGCATGCTGTTGGCCAAGACCCCCAAGAGATCGTCAGTAAACCTCTTCACAGCTCAAATGTGGTGATGTAGAGACCAATGTGACGAACAACAATCGCTGGCACGCGGGCAAAGGGGTCTCTAATCGCAGTTCCGAAATACTCTGTACGGTTGGCACTGCCTATACCTCTCATCTTACCGAACAGTGCACCTCTAATCGCTCAAGCACACTCCATCTACACCTCTATGACCATCACCCTAACTCCACCTTACACCTTGGCCCTCGTGCTCATAGCCCACCAGGTCGTATCCGTACCCCTCAACTCAATGTCCAGCTTTCCATGGATATGGAAACCCATACGCAGGTACCAGTCGCGAACCGACGGTGTGGGCGTCACCAGTGCAATGTCTCTGTTCTCGTTCCTCGCCCGATCCAGGATCACGTCTAGCAGGATCCTACCCAACCCTTTGCGCTGGTGCCCTGGGGAAGTAGCCAGTCGGCCTATCGAGTACATCTCGTTGACAGCGGGGCCGAATGTGTCGAGCTTCAGTTGTGCAAGAGCTGTGTCAAGCTAAGTAGCGTCAGCTCTCATTCAACGAATGAGATGTGCCTACCTTCTTGCCCACTGCCTCGAGCTCGGGGGTCACCAAGGCGGCGAGGGCGGCATTGTGAGGTGCCAGAGAGTCCACCCTAAAGTCAGCGTTTGCGCACGAGCAGCACAACTCACGGCCTCCGCTTAAACTCTGGCGGGATGATGAACACGAGTGCTGCCACGTCCTGCTCTTCTTCAATCACGAGCACTTCCATACGTGGATCTATGATCGCTTCGATAAGAGTCGCCCGCTGTCGAACAATATCGATGCCTTCGGAAGCTTCGCCGTTACACGCGCGCGTCGTCGGATTGTCAAAGGCGGCGACGAGGGTGACCGCTGCGGCCTCGATGGCAGCGGGAGAGGGGTCCGTAAGGCGACGGACGGGCGCCGGGTATGTCAGTGGAAGTGTGCGGGTCATGTTTGGAGCAGAGGATGTGGTAAATGGAAAAGTGTGGGCATGCGTCGAGTTGGTCGTTGCTGCACAGATGGTGCCTGGCGGAACTGGTTTTTCCGCCCAGCTTTGTTTATCCAGCGGACAGCGGAGCGGACGAGACGTTTGTCGAAGCCCCAACCAGGACACGCAGGACGTCGTGGCGACATGATGCGAGCCTCTTCTGCAACGCGGCATAGACGGTTGAGGCCCGGCTGGAATTGTGGAATCTCAAGGGTAAGCGTTGGGTAAGCGGGTGCTGTTATGGTCCCTCCTGGCCAAGACTTTGAAGTACGAGAGGACAAAATCGGGACAAAATCGAGGACATGTCAACGGTCAACCTGGTAATGGAAGACCCAGCTTTCAGCGTTCATCGCCTGTCTGTGGCCCTTGTAGTTAAACGCGACAAGGTTTTTTATCGCATATTCTGCCTGGTCAAAAGCTCAAAGGAAAATGTCGCAAAAATCCTGGGAAATGTCGGCGGATTGTTTTTATGAGTCACTTGTAGACGTTGTCAGCTATCGCCTTCCCCAGTAAAGGACCGGAGTAAAGTCAGATCCCTCTGGTTGCAGCAGGTGTTGACTGTCTACCATGGGATGTCCCAAAAATGAAGAGAGTGCTGATATCATTTCAGAGTCACGAAGTCGGGATGAGAAAACGTCCGGCAAGCGACTCATTTGACCTTGTGACTGTGCCTTTGCTGGTCAGTACAGTAGGCCACACTTCACCACCTGCTATGAGTCCGGTTCCATCTCTAGAAGTTGTTCCAGAAGTCTCCAAGTAGCCTTGGACAGTGCAATGGAGGCTTCATGGCCGAGGGCCTCATCCGATTTTGCATTTAGCACAAGAGGACTGACACTCACAGCATGGGCTTGAATACCAAAGGGCAAATCAAACAAATCACTGGGGATTATTAGGCTTCTGCCCTCAAAGTGTCACAACAGCCGAGGGATGGTTCTTGCAGAGGTTACCAAGGATAGGGTATGAAAGTGGAGATATACAACGGGCATAAGCGGCGCTGCCACAGCCATCTGCAAGACAGAGGCGGGAACAGTCCAGTATGCCGCAGGTGCTTCAAACATGTTACACATCGTTAGCGAGGAATCGCATACCATGCGATGCTGAGGATTCCGAGCTTACACTTGTAGAGACGCACCACGACAGCTGTACACCACCATGACTCTCCCTGCCACAGGCATCTCTACACACACGCATTTCAGTCTGTCTTTTGTCGTCCGACGCCCTTACTGACAATGTCTGACGTAGGGATGTCTGTCATAGAGACTCCAACCCACCCGTTGTGTGTGATACACACTCGCTTCAAGCCTATTGCCTCACTCTCCACAGCTGCTCAGGTCGCACCTATGTCACCACCCACAGCCCAGTGGCATGCGGCATTGTTTACCAGGCGTCGTAATTGGTGAGGCCAACTCCTGTGGCCATGGTTCCACAAGTTTCACTGGACCCATCGGTATCGTGCCTGTAACAATGCGTCTCCTCGGGTTCACGGCGCACGGCAGCCCTGCATGCATCATATCAGCAGAACAAGACACGGTTTCCAGGTTGTCGCCAAGCGCGATCAAACGAGGATTATACTCCCGCCGCCAATTACAACTCCCAAGTTAATTCCCATTATGGACCTTTAGGCCGTCGAAACGCGAATCCAACCTCCACCTTTCTCACATCCTCTTCCTCACAACAACTCGTTCTCAGTCCCCGCTGCACACTGCCGACGCCACTGCTGCTGCACCCAACTGCACAACGACATGCGTAGCACGGGAACTCAGCTCTGATCGTCGGCACTGGGCTTTTGCGTCGTGTGTATCCCAACCGCCCCCCGAGACTCTGTGTATCGCTTTCCTGCAACTCCGCCGCAGTCCCCCCCACTTCCCACCCAACGCGAGTGATTCCGTTACCTGTTCTTTCAACAACACATCCTTTCTTATTTATCTACGGCATCTGCCCTTCTTTACGCGATGATCGCGTCGGCCCTCCTTGGCGTCGTCGCTCTCGTCGCCAACGCGCTCCCAGCTGCGGCGTATATCCCAGCCGTACCGGTCAACGATACAAGCGCACTCAACCTCACAGCGTCAAGCCCATTTGACCTATACTGGTCCCACCCTACTGGAACGTACGGCGGTTTCCTGTGGGTTGATGCTCTGGCCGTGATGCTTAGAGATCTATAAATACTGACTGAGCAAAGCTCGTACCAGCTCTCTTCTGATACCAACGATGGCACAACGTTTAGCGGCGCAGTCGTCCATTTCACAGAAGCCAGCGCTGGTATCTGGGGAAATGTCGCAACACCATGGATTGCCTGGGTCTCGTGCGACAATAATGAGACCAACGCCAGTATGGAAGACGGTGAGTCTTGCTGTGCCTCTCACATGTGTCACTCACTGACTGGCAGACATTTTCACACTTGCTCGTGACCGTGGTGCCGTTGCCGCCATCCTATACTCGCTCACCTCATCCGCCTGCCTCCTCAACTCCGAGTACATTGAATACTTTGACCACGTCTTGGATGTGTTTGCGACGTCAACTCTGTCTACATCTCAGCTCTACAATTCGCAATTCTCACAAAAGACCAACTCGACATTCAGTACCTACAACGGAACACTTCTCAACACGACGTCAAATGATGTCAACTCCACTCTCACCGGCACCTCACTTACGCACGACTCGTACCTCGGCGGTGTTATCTTGGCCAGAAATGGAAGTGCAGTGTCTGGAGGGACAGGTACGGCGCCTGCATC
Organism: Apiotrichum porosum; assembly: GCF_003942205.1. Classification (NCBI taxonomy): domain Eukaryota; kingdom Fungi; phylum Basidiomycota; class Tremellomycetes; order Trichosporonales; family Trichosporonaceae; genus Apiotrichum; species Apiotrichum porosum. The sequence continues at coordinate 711,472 of NW_021167119.1, read as the reverse complement.
AACATCGTCACCCACCCCGGCGGCTTCCAACGCTTCTGGCTCGACCAAAAGCAAGGGCCTCATTGCCGCATACGTCGTGGCAGGCTTCATGAGTGCCATGGTGTGCATTACCGTTTTCAGCGTTGTTCGTCGCTCCCTTCAGCCCCTTGAACCCACCAGAGGGCGCTACATTCCTGGCGGCGGCATGAACCAGCAGACTGGTCCACCCCGGCGTGTGGGTCTGGCCAAGGCCATTGTCGACACTTTCCCCATTATCAAGTTCAACAAGCCCATTCACAAGGATATTGGATCGCAGAGTGATTTAGGCATCGCGCTACCTGACCTCTCACGACCAGGTCCCGCCAGTAGCACGCTCACGCGCGAACTTGAATCGGGCCCGCCGAGCACGTTGGGTTTATCCCCACCGATATCCCCACGGAGCTCTGCCTTGATAGCCGAGCCAGACGTACGGGACGACCAGTGTCCTATATGTTTGCTCGAGTTTGAGACTGGCGACGACTTGCGTGTGTTGCCATGCCAGGGCCAGCACAAGTTCCACCAGGTCTGTGTCGACCCGTGGCTCTTGAAAGTATCGACCAGTTGCCCGTTGTGCAGAAAAGGTGAGAGCACAGAGTGGGAGCCTTTGTGTGCTAACTTGCCCAGACTTCAACCCCGAAGTCGACATTGAGGCGGCCGAATCTAGCGACGACGACGAGACGACGCCTACCCGCCGTGGCAGCGAACCGCGCGTCACGGCCCGCTATCTCGCCCTTATCCGCCGCGCACGCCGACGCGACCGTGGAAGCGAGTCGCGTCGTCCAAGCGCAACAGACGGAACAGCCCGCGGAGGGCCTTCACGGCCTCGCGAGGCGGACCAGAGCGGACCAGGCGGATACTAGAATGCTGTGCTGAGAGCACCAGCAACCCAAGGACAATTTTTGGTAGTGCAACCCCATCACCACCATCACTTTTTATAGACAGTTACACCCATGTATCCACACCCGTATCATATTGACTAGGGCAAGCGATGCCAGAACTGACGCCAGGTGTCTACATTGTAGATTGTAGGGTACAAGTCTTGTCTTCCTTACGTCCGCTACCCCTTTACTGGGCCCACTTCAGAGTCCACTGCCTGGCCTCGGCAATGGCAGCCTTCTCATCCTCCTTCCACGCCTGCGCGACGTCGTTGGCGAGGGGGTCATCGGGGTTGGGAGCGCCGAGGAGGGCCTGGATCGAGAGAAGGACAGTGCGGATCTGGAGGGCGGGCGACCACTTGTCCTTGAGAATATCCAGACAGATACGGCCGAGCTTGTCTGGCAGTGTCAGCTTTGAAAACGGGCGTTTCGTAGCTTACCAATGTTGGGGTGGTAGATCTTGGTCAGGAAGCGGACCTTGGGAGGGTTCATGGGGTACTCCTCGGGAAGGAAGAGCTCGAGCTTGAAGATGCCGCCTGGGGTGTTTGTTAGCCAAGAGTCGCGTCGACACTGGGCAACTCAGGTGCTAGGAGCCTGCTCGGCATACCTGCCACACTTCCACCAGCAGTTCTAGCTCTTACTCACCCTCGTACGGGCTCTGCCCTGGGCCGGCTATTGTGACGTCAAAGTAACGGAGGTTGTCCTCGTGAGGAGCAGCGGTGATGCCGGGGGGCGAGTCGGCCATGAGGCGCTCGGTCTCCTGTAGGGTTTGCGGGGGGTATGAGGGTAATGATAAGGCGATTAGGAGGAAGGTGGAGTCGAGGAAGAGGGGAAGGGGCGATAGCAGTGGTCAGGTGATGCACGTTGGAGGGAGCCGTCGCGAACAGCGGAGGAGACAGCGTCAGCTCTGACATTGTAGAGTGCGGCATTCCAAGAGTTCACCTTGAGGATACGCTTCGGCAGAGCCATGATGAGTGCGTCGCCTGCTCGCGAGAGGAAGACAATGGAAGAAGCAGACGACAGACGAGGGCGTTCGGTATAGGAGGGTAGTTGCCGTCGATGGTCCAGTTATGAGCAGTCACAACGAGTACACGATTGGGAAGAAACGGTATCAGCTCATGCCCGTGACTTGCTCCAGATTGTGCCGGTATGCTTACCTGTTGTTAAGAGGGTGGATAGAAGAGTGAAGGCAGTGGACGACACTTGATGGTGTGCGGGTGGCGTCAGAACGAGGCAGATGTGATTAGGTAATGCACTCTTGGGTGGCGACGGGCCCAGTGGCATTTTGCTCCCGCCGAGCGAGAAACGCACACAGCGCCCATCATGATGGCCCACACCGGCGCACAGTGCGTTCTCCGTTTCCAGCCAGCACGCCAGAGCGCCAAAGCACCTTCACAGGCCACAGACACGATGCGCTCGACACGACGCCCTCGACAGACATCCTGACGTTCTGCACTGTTCCTTGCAGACAGACACAGTCGTCGGTAGACACTGCATTCACCAGGTCTTGTGCGTGAGGCCTGGAGCAGAGCAGTAGAGCAGCGTGTCAACTGTAGAGCCTGGGGCTCTCATGGTCACGCGGCCTTGTTATCATCACCAATCCCGCTCCTCGCATGCTGTAGTGTATCACTCTACATGACGAAATCTCCTACAATCATAAATGCTCTCGAGGCAGATGGATGGCGGCGAGGCGTGCAGTTGGGATACAAGCTCGGCGAAAACGTGTGAAGAAAGCGTAGACGTGAGCTGGCGCGCAGATGTGTGGATGCTGGGTCTGGCGCCAGATTACATGAAGTCGTCGTCCGAGAGGACGTCGTCGTAAGCCTCAACGTCAATCTTGGTGATGGTCTTGGCACCACCGAGCTTGGGCTTAGCAGCACCACCCTGGGAGTGTTAGCACATGAATGACAGCGTATCGACATCTGGGCCACGGCTTGCGGGATGACCTCCAACCTGGGTCGCAGCTAAACTCACCTTCTTCTTGCCGCTAGCCTTGTCACGCTCCTCCTGCTGCTTGGTGTTGCCGAGGACGCTGAGAGCGCTCGAGACCTTGCGGGTCTGAACGGCAGTGAGGTTCTCGCAGAGATCCTTGCCAAACTGCTCCACAAAGGCGGCATAGAGGGGGTTAGCCTCGTGCTTGGAAGTAATAGCGGCGATGATGTTCTTCGAGAGCTCGGCAAAGTCGGACTTGGTGGTAGGCTTGGCCGTAAGAGCAGCCTTGAGGGCCGCGCCTGGGAAATGGTTAATGAGAGTTGGACATGGGGTGCTTGCGGGGACACACAAGCTGCAGCACGTCGCTGCAGCACGTTGTATCTCGACTTGCTGGCACTCTTGCCACTCACCAGAGTCAAGTTCAACGTCACCCATGAGGTCCGAGGCGACGGCAAGGTCGGCAGCGAGCTCCCTCTCGCGGGCCTCTCGCCTCCTGTCCTGCTCGGTACGCTCGTCCATAAGGTCGTCACCGGCGTCGCGCTGCCCATCAGCAAGCAGCTCTCTCATCCGGGAACAATCGTCTGTTCGGCCGAAGCACAGGGACCAAGTAACAATACAGCCTTCTTTCCGATGGCTCTACCGTAGGACCCAGCTTGGTCCAGAACAACCAGCAACTTACCGGCTCGGCAGCAAGACGCTCCTTCTCAGCGAGCTTCTGCTTGAGGGTCATCTTCTTCTTGATGGGAGCAGCGGTCACAGTCTTGGGCTTGGCCGCGGGCTTGGCCTCCTCCTTGTCCGAGACATCCCAGTCATCCTATCGCGTCAGATTGAGCTCCCAAAGCATCCTATATGGATACCCACCTCGTCCTCACCGGCCCACTTGTTGGCAGTAGGCTTGGGGAGGGCCACGGGGGCAGGGGTCGAGGTGCCCGAGGCAACGGTCTCGTCAACATCTGATCGAAAGTGTCAGCATGGTGGGTCACGCGAGCGGCACGGTTGAAACCAGCGCCATTTATCGCCAATAGGACTACGCACCCCAGTCGTCGTCGGACATGTTGTCTATGTGTGTATTGGGGTTGTGGGGGTGGCGAAGGGAAAGGGTATGGTATCGAGCACGAAGGGTTCAACTTTTGGGTGGATGGATCGTGCGCGTCGCTGCCAGCCGTGGCCACCCAGTGCTGCATTTAAAATCTCGCATTTTCATCCATTTTATCCCAAGATTACAGATGGTGTTATCGTCAGGTATTACGTAAAGCATTCAAACTCCTTGTTGTCGCCACCCAACTGGACATTTGTCACCGATCCATCGTGCACTTTACATCTTCCATTATCCGTCTTGAGACCCCCATCCTCCATGCAGCCCACTGCAGTGACTTCAGTCGCGTAGTACATGTATGGGACACCAGAACTGCGGAATTCTACACCACGTCACCCCCATGTCCTCTGAGCACGCGCAAGCCATCACCGAACATTTCCCGCGCACCGAATATCACCGCCTCAACTATTACGTCGACCCGGTCGCTCGAAAAAGTGCGCGTGTTCTTTGGGCGGCGCGCGACGCAAGCGCCGAATGGGTGCGTGCTACGGAGGCACATGACTGGGACGCCGTAGACGCGGCCATGTTCAACCTGGCGGTCTTTGATAAGGCATACGAGCTGTACGTCGGCTGGCTAGTACCTGGCTGACGCTGCAGTAACCAAGCCCAGTGGCCGCACCGCATGTCATCGCCAACGCCTGACCAGTGGCAGAAAGAGTCCAACGGCTACATCTATCTCGCATACATCCTTGCAGGCCGTCAATTGCGCGACTTGGGACACCGCGATCGTATCCCTCCACGCGACGCCGTGCTGGACTTTTGTCGTGCGGCGATGGACCTGTGCTACACGCCGCTGGTGGATGCCCGGCCACTGGACCCGGTGCCACTGGACTATCAGCTCCTGGAAAAATACGACCCGCTGGTGCGGCACAAGCGACAGCTGGACGCCTTGTCGCATGATACAAGGAGCGAGGCATTCGTCTCTGATCACCAGCGGAACGAGTGGGTATGGACCGACGAGGCCATGTCGCCAGGCCGCACGACTGATACCAGCGATTCGAACCCACCACGCGCGGATGTAGCAGCAGCAGTGGGAGCTCGCCGCGGCGCTGCCCGTGTGTAGCATCCCCCGCCACGCCGCCAGGCTTCAAAACGTCACAGGTTATGTCAGACGGACCATGTGCGGCACACAAGTAGCTGGGGCGGATGGGCTCAAGCTGGTGCACTGGTTTCCACGGGGATTATGAGGTTGTATTGTTGTGCATGTAATCTTCAGACCATATGTAGTCGGTGTTGTTGTCGTGGTCGTTGTTGGGTGTCTGTGGTTCACCTCATTAGGCCGTTCCTAATTGTCGCCGTCACCCAAGGTGGCGTTTTCCTAATGATGTTCTTAATCTCAACCTCTGGGCCCTAAGCGCCTAAGCCCGCCTATTTAAAATCCCTCACTTTTCACCCATTTTATCCCAGATTAAGCGGGTACACAGAGTGGAGGTGGATCACCCTTTGTGGTCACGCTTTGCCGTTCACAACATTCTTCTCAAAGCACAACCAATGCCGCCAACACCACGCCCGCCCCATCCGCTGGCGACGGTGGAGCAGATCGTGTCAAACCCGTCGGCCCAGGATGGTATCCCTGCCGACGTCGAGTCTGACCTCCGCGTCGCCGGCTGCATGATGATCCAAGAAGCCGGCATCCTGCTCGAACTGTGAGCCCCTGGGTCATTGCCCTTCGCTTCTAACATCCCAGTCCTCAAAGCACCATGGCCACCGCGCAGGTCATCTTCCACCGCTTCTTCTACGTTTCGTCAATGCTGTCCTTTGGTGTCAACGTGGGTGTTAAGATCGCGAACTGTAAGCGGGAGTTAACCCAGTCAGGACCTCTCCGTCTCGGCACTGTACCTCGCAACCAAACTTAACGAGACGCCCGTCCGCATGCGTGACCTGATCAACACATACATGTACCTCCACGCGCGCATAAAACATCTGCTCGCTCAGCCTGCCGGTGCACCCTTGTCTCAGCTGGCTGGGTCCTCACGCTCGGGCAGCGACAAGGGCAAACAGCGTGCAGAGGTTTGGGACGGGTTCGCGTTTTCCGTGCCGAGCTTTCACAGCACCGTGTTTTGGGAATGTGAGTATCTTTGCAAAATGGGGCTGACATACCAGGGAAAGAGGCTATCCAGTACAACGAGTCTCAGTTGCTAAAGCGTCTTGGCTTCAACATGCAGGTGGGTATCTTAGTTCGAACGTCCTGACCCACCAGGTTGACCTTCCCTACTCACACGTTATCAATTACCTGAGGATTCTCGACCTCGTGTTCGAAAAGGGCGTAGCGCAGCTCTGCTGGTCTATTCTAAACGATGCGTGGGTACGAATTCGTCTACATTGTAGCTAACCCATCAGCCTTCTCACACCACTCTACGCTCAACAGCCCACCCACGTCCTGGCAGTCATGTCCATCCTCTTGGCCACCCGACTCCGCCGCATCCCTCTCCCAGAGGGATGGTACCTCCTCTTCGACGTGACGTGGGACGACATCTGGCCGTGCTGCGGCACGGTCATGCAGCTGTGGCGCGACTGGGGACTGGGCGACTACAGCGACGACTCGAATGGAAGTGGAAACACGGACACGAACGAGGATGAACAGCGCGCCAAGGAAGACCGCTGGCGTCGTGCGTGGGTGCTTTCAGAGAGTAGACACGCGGTGCGCAAGTGGGTGAGCGGGAAGGAAGAGCGATCGCGGACCGGTACAGCCACACCAAGGTGAACAACGGAACCAGGGGGGACTCGAGAGTGTACGTTTATCGTTCAAACCATGCACCAGCCTTGTATATTACGCTTCATCATGGCCGTCCTGCTTACTCTTCCTCTTTACCTGCCTCCTCCTCCTCCTGACGCTCCCGATCCGACCTGTACCTCTCGACAGTAATGATCCGCGCCATCTCCCGCTCACACCCCTCGACCAGCTCGACCTGCCTGCTGACCGTCTTCATAAAGTGGACCAGAAAGCGGATCAGCTGTTCCTCCAGGTGCAGCCTGTGCAGTCCGTCTTGACGCAGCGTTTCCGCTTGGAGCCGTGTCGCGTCCCACCTGGCCTGCAGGTCGTTGAGGGTGGCCTCGAGTGCCGCGTCGAGTGCCGCGTCGGATTGCATCCGCCATTCCTCTGTGAGGCGGCGCTCGGCCGCGTACATCGGGTCATTGGCGGCTTGGAGCTCGTCGATGGAGGGCGGGACGGAGAAGTTGGTTGTCTCGAGGAGCTGGGGACTTTGTGGCTGGGAACCGTTTCTTGCCTGGTCGTTGAGAGTAGGGATGGCGTCAACGTGAGGCGGGATGGGTTCACTGGCAGTTGTGGCAGGCACCGTGGGCGACGTGGGAGCCGTGAGAGGGGAACCGTCGATGGGTGTAAACGCGACCATCATGGGAACGAGGTCGGCGTTGCTGCCGTCCAAGGTAGGCTCGAGGTGGTCCGTGACGGGGTCGAGTTGTGCCGCAGGCGTGTCGTGAACGGGCAGTGTCTCGGATTCGCCAACGAGGTCCAGCTGGAGACTCACGTCGCCCACATCGTCGACTTCGGTCGACGACCCCGAGTCCACAATCGGCATCCTGGCGCGTCGACCTTTCTTGCCCTTTCCCTTTGCCCTCTTGCGCTTGTCCTTTGCCTTGCCCCTCTTGACGGCAGGCGCCAACTCCTCCGTCTCCGCTACAGACCCGTCGTCTGCGTCACTGCCCGCAACCTCCCCCTCGTGCACGCTGCCCGCGCTCGCCACCTCAGCCGTGCCCTCCTCGCCACCTGCCTCCAGCACATCCTCGCTCGTCCACGCCAACAGCTTCCTCCGCTTCTCGTTTACCAGGATACCCCACTCGGTCAGTGCCTGTGGGGTGTACGCCTCGCACACCGAGACCTCGAGCCGGTTCCTGCCTTGCTCAAACTTGTCCATTTTGGCCTTGATCTTGTCAAACGACGCCACCCAGCGGGGAGCGGAGCGGAGGATCTTGTACGTGACGGTCCAGTACGTGTCGTCCTTGTTGAGCAGGCTGTGCATGGCGCCAAGCATGGCTGGGGAGGGGAGGGAGGAGCCGTAGTGGCCAGTAGTGCAGGGCGAGGGCGTGGGCGAGGGCGACGGTGCCGAGGGGCTTGATGCTGGTGAGTGTACCGGTGGGGGTGCCGGTGGGCGGGCGAGATCGAGGGCCTTGACAGCACTCCAAACCGTGAATATGCCTTCAAGATTAATTAGTGAGAGGATAGGGTGTTGGGACATGAGGACGTACCGGTGACGGTGTACGCCAACTCTGGGAGTGGGGGCGATTCCATCTTGGTTGCGGGGATGCGAGAGAGTGTACCAAATGCCAAGAGCCGTCAGACCCAGTTAAGTGCTGGGAGCGCGAGTGATGTGCTCGGGTCTCCCTCCGTCTCAGTCGTGATCAGTTTCAGCGTTCCATCAGTCACATCAGTTTCAAGCCAAAGGCGGATCACCACCACACGGCGTAATCATGAATATGCAGATGCTAGTGTACGTACAGATTGCGCTACGCGCAAAGTCCATGCCCTAGGGGGCGGTGTCGTGAGACCTTAGATAACGACAGAGGGAGAGGGAGAGGGTGGCGGTCGCGAGGGAAGAAGAGAAGGGATAAGAGGGTGTGGGAAAATGGTTGAAGATGGGGGGCGGGGGGGGACCAATGTTCATGCGTGTCAGGTTAAGACGCGGAGCTGAACTGGAAGGGGCATGTGACACCAGTGATGGAGTCGACCGACATTGGGTGGCCGACGAGGCCGACGATGCTCTGGACAATCTCGACGCGGAAGTTGAGGGTGGCGCGTACCACGCCGCTGAAGGGGTACTGGCACGCATTGTACATGTCCGTCCAGGTCGTGTCGGACGTGTTGACAGCCTCGTAGGCAAAGTTGATAGGGAAGCGGACGGCGTTGGCGTTTCCCTTGGCCATCTTGTACTTGCCAAGGTTGCCCGTGGCGATCTTCTTCATGGTCTCGAGGTCATACACTGTCGCGACAGCGTTGCTAAACTGGACAGGGATCCAGCTGGAGGACGAGTCCGCGAGGAGGTGGAGCTCGCCGCTAAACGAAAAGTTTGTAGGGGTGCGGGTGAGGACCAGCGTCGAATTGTCCACGTAAAGCGGGTCCGAGTCGTAAATCGTAAACGTGACAGCGCGCGGGATTGTAAAGTAGAGGACGAGGATGAGGGCGACGATAAAGGCGAACGCAATAAAGACAAACACCGTACGGGTCATCCAGCTGATACCACACATGCCACGCTGGTCGCGGCTCCACGCGCGAAAGTTCATACGGCGCTTCTCGGCCTTGATGTCGTCCTGGCCACGGCGCGAGACATCGTGGAGCTCGCCCTTGCCCCACTCGGGACCCAAGACGGGGACGGAGACCATCTCCGACGCATCGTAGCCACCAGTGTTGGTGCCCTTCATGCTGTCCATGCCCGACGCCGCCATCGGCGCCGCCGCGACATCGTGGTCGTACACTGGGCGGTACCTGTTTGTGTGTTAGCTCAGTCGCACCAGAGTTGATGTAGCCACTCACGTCTCGTTCTTGGCCACGCCGTACATCTCGCTCCAGCGAGGACCGGCACCGTCAAAGTCGGCGCGGACGTCAAAGCCCTGGTCCCGCTCCTCCCCGTCGTCATAGTACGAGTCACGCAGAGGCTGGTGTGCGGCCGTGTTGCCGCGGACCTGCCTCGAGCCGCCGGGCACGACGCGGTCCATCATCTCCTCCTCTTCCGCGTCGGGGCGGCCAGCGCCTTGAGTGTAGTAGCGCGACATATGGCGGGCGGGCGTGAGTGTGTGTGTGCAGTAGGGGGAGGTGGGGCTGTGGAGTTGTTGTTGCGAAAGTGTCCCGAGGGTAGATTAAATCGTTGGGCTCAAAACGTCGACCAGCCACCAGGAGGGATCCGTGCAAGCAAAGGAGACCGGGCGGGGGAGGCGGGGGAGGGGAGTGTGGTGACAAGTATCCAGTACTTGTCTGTAGGTGAAAGTGGGGAGAGGGGAATCTCGCGACGAAGGGTGCGGTTTGTGGTAGTGTAAAGGATGAGTGAAGACGACAAGATGGAACCGAGCACACGGAGGTCGTGCCAGCCAGCTGAGAGGGCTGTGCGTGGGTCCTCATGGGCGCGCTGCCGCCACGGGAGATGCGACCACTGTGCGGAAGCATTTGCGTTTCACATGCATCGCTGTGCGGGGACTCCAGGCGGTGGTCGTTTGTGCTGTCGAGGTTTACTGGGTTTGTACCCACTACCATGGCGATGCGGAACACGCTGTTGACTTGAGATGAGGACCATGGCGAAAGACGCGGTACTTGTGGGAGGGTAAGCAACCCCAGCTCAAAGACCTGGCCACTTTGTCAAAGGTTATTCCTTATTAAACACCATTCCCTTATGCTTGTTGTCCACAAGTGGCGGCTGCGCAATTACGCGCGCCCTGTGTGAGCTGGACGCATGGCATTAGGATCACCCAGCGGCTCTGTGACCTCTGTGTGGCTTGTCCTGTAACGTGGAACCGAACGGATAATATTCTGAGCGAGGTCGCCTGCCCCGTCACTGTTTGTTTAGGTGGCAGAGGCCAAACACCATCTCAACACCCTGTCATGTGTGAACATGGCTATGAGCGGGGGCCAGACCAACCCCCAGTGTATGTGGGTGACCCGTTTGGTGAGAGAAAGCTGCAACCAGGTCTAATAGACGGTTGTGGGTAACAGGGCAAGCAGCTGACGGTGAGTCAGGACGACGGACGATGTACGATAATGGCCAGGAGGTCAGGAGAAGGATGCGCCCGACAATCCGCCACAAACGCTGCTAATATCGACATGCATCGATCTTCTACTCTGTGTGTCTGTTCTACTACGACCACTGTTTTTCTTCTTCTCTAGGGCTTGCCGCCGGCCTTGAGGCGCTCCACGCGGGCGGCGCGGAGACCCACCGTGCCGACATAGGCCGTGACGACGGCCAGGCCGATAAAGGGGCCCAAGAGCTCGTACAGGCGCCAGCCGGCCCAGTAGCGGAGGATGAGGGCCTCGAGGCCGACGAGGCAGACGAAGAGGGCGTACATCATCGTTGGCGGGGTGACGAACTGGAGCGACGACGAGATCTTGCCGATGAGGGAGAAGAGGACACCCCAGGGGAGGACGAGGGCGGCGACGCCGGCGGCAGCCTTGGGGAACGCGACGGTCTTCTCCTCGACACGGAAGGTGTGGGTGATCTCGGGCTGCGGGGCGAACGCGGGCTCGCCGGCGCGAGGAGGCAGGTCGTGCCTACGGCGAGTAGGGGTGACGTCGGCGGGGGCGGCCGGGAGGGTCACGGAGCCGAGGGCCCACGAGACGGGCTTGGAGCCCGGGCTGGAGAGGAGGAGGGTCGCCTTGAGGGGCGAAGCAGCGGCGCGGAGCGAGTTGGGGAGCTTGTCGGTGTTCTGAGAGTCAGCTATGGTCCATTCAAATGTGGGTGAGGAACGCTATACGCGGCACAGGAGCTATGCAGAACACCAGATGCTACTGCGAGGCGCCAGCAAGCAAGCTGCGCAGCCGCAGCAACGAGATCTTTGAGCACGACGCAGCAGCTGCACCTGTGCAAAGGACGCCAGCTCCTGCAGCAGCACCCGCGGGATCGTTCACGACACCCGCCCGGCTGCACGGCACCATCCTCGCTACTCACAAGGACAAAGCTGGCCTTGCCGGTGGCCTTGACGCCAACAGCGTACTCGGAATCGCGACCGTCGGCATCGACAAACTGCACAGCAGCGTAGGCGGGCACGACGGGGGAGCCCGACTCGGAGACGGTGAGCTGGATGCGGAGAGAGTCACCCGAGCCGAGGGCGAGCTCTGGCCATGTGGATCCGGGCTGGAGACTGGTGAAGAGGTCAGTGACTGTGTTGGTGCGTTGGAGGACGGAGGGGAGAAGATGACATGCGTTTGACGCTGGTGGTGTGGTTGTCATTCGTGGTAAGGTCGTCCAGGACTTGCACCACTGGCACACCCACTGGCACACTTGCACTACACCGCCCAGCACTATACACTGTCCTCTTGGCCCCACCATTCCACCGGCTCGTCCAAGCTACTCACGTGTGCGTCACGTCACCCACACCAGAAACCGTAGTGAGCTGCGCCTTGACGGTCTTGACGTCGAGTGCTGCCGCGGGGCTGGCAACCAGCAGGGCGAGAGACAGGGCGCCGAGCGCGCTTCTCCGGAATCGAGCGAGCATGGTGAGATGGCCGGTCGAGGTGGTCGGTCGGAGGTGGTCTAAGGGATGGACGACAAGAGAGAGGTTGTGGGTGGTGTCCGGACATGGGATCGCGAACGCGAGCGTTCCAGGATCGGTCAGTTGCGACGTGGCGCGCGGGCGACACGTGGTTGTGGCACCCATGACGCACAGCGTCCCGCAGCATAGTGTGTCCAATGGACAGCAGCAGGACACCGTATGCATCGAGAGACTGCCTCGCTCATGCCCGTCACGTTCCTCTCGCCTCAATGAATGCATTCGGTTGACTTGATACATGCTTCTTCTTCCTTCCTCCTAACAGCCAAAAACAACCAGCGAAAACGGACGGCGACTGCGCAACCACTCGATCTTTGTTTAGGCTATTTTCTCGTCATGCTGCACCTCCACCACCAATGCCTAGTGACACTTTTTTCGGCTGTTTACCAGGACATGGCACCCTCAAGGATGTGCTGGAGCTGGTCGAGCTCCTCGGCCTGGTTGTTCTTGACGAGGCGCGGGGCGAGGTCGAGGACACGGCGCTGGGGGAGCATGCCGTTGGCGAGGGTCTCAATGTCCGAGGTCGCGTAGCCGACCTTGGAGAGACCGCGGGGGACGGCGACGAGGTCGAGGAACTTTTGGATCTCCTCGCGAAGGACAGATCCAATGTCCTCGTCACGGACGTTGTCGAGCTCGTGGGCGCGCTCCTTGCCCATGAAAATGGCACAGGCCTGACGGTGACGGTCGGGCGACGAGGGAGCGGTGAAGTGGAACACCGAGGGGGCGGTCAGCGAGACGGCGACACCGTGGGGGATGAGGGGGACGTCGGGGTTGTACGAAGGGTGGTGGTACTGGAGGTCCTTGGGGCGCGCCTTGTTGAGCGACGAGATGGGGTACGAGCCGGCGTGGCAGAGGTGGACACCCGCGTTACCGAAACCGATACCGGCAGTGGAGGCGGCCAGGAGCATCTGGGCGCGGGCCTCCTCGTCACCAGTGGGGTCCTTGAAGATACGCGGGAGGTACTTGATGGTCTGCTCAAGGGCCCACTTGGAGAAGATGTCCGAGACGGGGTTCGAGCCCTGGTAAGCGGGACGCTTGATCGGGTTGTCGGGGCGAGGGGTACGCTCGTAGTATGGAACGGCAGTCCACGACTCGAGCGAGTGGAAGAGCACATCGAGACCGGCAGCGACGGCGACCTCACGGGGGCAGGTGGCAGTGTTGAGAGTGTCCACAATGCCGAGAGTGGGCTTCAGGGCGCGCGAGGCGATACCGGTCTTGAAGCGACGCGAGGGAATGTCAAGAATGGCAGTACCCGTGGTCTCCGAACCAGTACCGGCAGTGGTGGGGACTATTTGATAGGTTAGTTACAGTATACATGCAGGTGGACGAGAGCAAGAGGCATGGGTACGCGGCGGCAGGCTCCGGCCGAATCGACCGAGGCAACCAGGCGCGCGCCAACGCTGCAACCATATCCAACTCAACTCACCGGCAATGAGGGGCTTGAGCTGCTTGGTGATGGGGGTACCCTTGCCGACGGGAGCGTTGATAAAGTCGAACATGTCGGCCTCGGGGTAGCACGAGAGGAGGTTGGCGGCCTTGGCAGTGTCCATGGTCGAACCACCGCCGACGGCGAGGAAGTGGGTGACGTCGTTGTCACGAGTCCACTTGATAGCCTCAGTCCACGAGTCCTCGGTGGGCTCGACCGCAATCTTGTCGAAGACGGCAAACTTGTGTCCCTCCTTCTGGAGCGCCTGCTCGACAGTCTTCATGACGGGAAGCTTGGCAATGTTGGGGTCAGTGAAGACGGCAATCTTGCTCTTGTTGCGCTCGGCGGCAGGCAGACGCGAAAGCATGTTGGTAATGTCCATGCCGACCTCGCGGGTCACACCGGTACCGAAGCGGAGCGTCGAGGCAGCCATCTAACGGTGGTGGTCAGCTCTTGTATCGTTGACAATGGAGGATGGATGGTTCGCTTATTTTAGCCGAACCCGAATTCCGTGTGGGAGGCACAAGAGGCGTCGAGCAACGTCGTTGCGATGGGGAGCAGGAGTAAGGGGGGTAGACCAAACAACTCACCTCAAAGGCATAGTCACCCTCGCTCTGGTCTGGGCCGGGGAGGTCGACGGGGGTGGCCATGCCGCGAGCGCCGTGGGTGTGGCCGTGGCTGTGTGTGCCAGAAGCGCACGAGTGGGCAGACGAGTGAGTACGACCGCAGCCACGGCAACCCATCGAGGCGGTCGCGTTCATGAGGCGCACAATGGACGCGCGGGAGGCTGGAGCGGGCGGCATTGTGATGGGTGGTGGTGGTGAGTGGTGCGGTTTGGAGTGAGAGGAGGAGGAGGAGGGAAGTGGAGTTGAGAAAGCGTCGCGCGTGGTGGCCAGATCATTTATATAGGTAGCTGCTGTGAAAGCCGAGAGACCAGAGAGGCGCCGTACGCCGTCACGGGTCAGTGTGTGCGCGCGCGCGCGTATCAGGCTCTCAGTATGCGGCCGAGAGATGGATGGGAGATGCGCAACCCCAGGAACGGGACTCCACATTGTCTACCCCACACGCCGTAGCCCCGCTCTAACCGCCTCGAGCCGAGCTCGCAAACAGCGTGTTGGCGCATGGTTATGCGAGCGCCAACACCCACATCCATACGCAGTCCGGGTCATGCCGCGTGCCGGTTGTGCGCGACCAAGACCCGGCAATTGGCAAAGCCACCGTAGCCGTCTGCCCCCCAGTAAACACGGGGGCGCAATTAACGTCGTCGAACGTTGAAAAACACACTATCGCGGTCTCAATGGGCCCTCCGAGTGGGCGCAGTGTGTTTCTCGAGCGCGGCGGGAACAAATCCGCAAAGGCGGGACCAAAGTCGTCGTTTCGCGCGCGCTCTCTCATGGCGCAGCCAAACGGCTAACAACGGGCCTGTTTCGAGTTGCTGACACCGCTGATCCGCTGGGCTGCGGATGAGCAAAAAGAGTTGCCAAGGACGCTGCAGATAGCTGCAGGTAGGGATGGAGCTCATGAGGCTGCCTCGGACAGGCATAGAGGGCTTTTACGGTTGGGTCATGCGTGGGCTTGTCATCTCTCCCCCTATTGTGTTATCTGTGTGGATCGTCGGAGATCGGCATGTGCTGAGACAAAATGTGGCGGCGACTGCTGCCGTCATCAGATCTCTTGATCTCTGCCAAAACGGTCCGACACTTTTACAAGTCCAGGCGAAGGTCACTTACACAGGGCCACTGCAACGATATGGCTCGGTATTAGATCGTGAGTTGAAACACAAAATGGTAAGGTGGGTGCCAACGCTGCTCGCTCGCACCCTTTTGCCACCTCTCTCCACCCGGTCTGCCCCCCCCACGGCACGCTAATAAAAAGGGCACTTGCTCCCGCGTTCATTTATTCATACTCTTATCCTGTGCGCAAGTGCCCTTTTGTCCTCTACTGTTGACACTGTAAGTACGTTGGCCATCTTTCGCAGCAGTTGATATCTGTGGCATATACAGTGTTAATGGTGACAAATGCACAAATGCACTGTCGTTGCTGCCATGGGGCGTCGTCAGTCTTTCATCGCCTTGTGAGCGACGTATGTGCAGTGCATGGCGACCGACAACGGCCACATCACGTGATTTCCAGGGGCGATGTTTATGGACCTGCCCTGGTATGAAAGCCAAAATGGGCTGTGGGTTGAGGACGAAGGGGGAGGAGAGAGCCCAGGCTCGTGAATGCAGGCGGAGTCAAGGGGAAGCATGGTGCGCGCCAAGACTCTCCGCTGCGAGAGAGATGATGTGCTTTACAGCTGCAGTGTGTGCGTGGGCGGGGCATTGGCAGCAGCGTTGCTACAAGCCGACGGCTGTGACAACAGGACACACATAATGCAGCAGACACACGGCGGCGGCGGGCGGGCGGCCGGGTCGATCCCAGGGGAGCAGGGTGCACCAGGGTGGGCGGGGGAACGAGGTCGGGAGAGATCCAGAGATCCAGAGAGAGCCCATATGCTGCAACGGGCCATACAAGGCGAGAGGAGAGGAGTGTACTCTACTGCGCGCGGGCTCATTTGCAGCCTGGTTGGCCCCGAGAGCCAAGCCAAAGTCACAGTCCAAATCCATCCCTCCGGCGTCTGGCCGTCTAGCCCTCTGGTGTGCGCTCTGATCGCTCTGAACGGTCCCTTCCCCGCACCCTTTGTCGTCTGGCGCTCTCTCTCCACCCGGCCGCTAGCTTGCCCCATCTCGTCGCCATCTATACATCTATTGTCCATCTCTCTCTGTCTGCCTCTATCCTGCACATACATACAGCCACCAGCGTCTGGCAGCCCGTCGTTGTGCATCATCCTTGCAAAGCTCCAACGACCCAACGACCCAACGACCCAGAGGCCCCCGGCCCGCTTGGACTCCCCGTTTGCACGCCACTTTTGACGCGCCTCCCAAGGTGCTGCGCCGCCGCCCGCAGTGTCCAGACCCGAAAACCCCTGGGTTGCACTCTCTCTCAGTGTCCCGGCTGTTCCTCGTTCACCACACACACACACACAGCGTGTCGTCGATTCTTCACACACACACACCTGGCCACACCTCCGCGCTTGCAACAACCACAACCACCATCTCATCCACAACCACATCTTGACCCCCCCGCGCGCACGCACAGCAAATCCCTCATCTGCTAAAAAGAGCCCACCCTCTGTCACCATGACTAGTGTGGCCGCTACGTCGCCGACGGTCAACGGCCGCCTGGCAGCTCCACACTCGCCAATCGTGTCAACGTTCCACACTCAGCAAATGACACCTCCGCACCACCAGAGCGCCGTCCGCAAGGCCTCGTCCTCGCACTCTCCACTCCTTGGGGTTCACGGATCGCCCCTCTCGCCACCAGCTGCGGCGGCCAACCACCACCCAGGCTGCGTGCTCTGTGGATACGTCGCCAGTGCCGGCGCCCAGTTCCTGCCCTCGGCGCCGTACGTGCCGTCGTCCCCCGTTGGTACAGCCGTGTCCCTTCCATCACCAGCTCGTTCGCCAACACCCGACCTCTATCGCGCCGGCCCCTCCAACAAGCCGTTCCCTTCCTCGCCCACATTGAGGCCACTGCGGCTGCCCCAAACCGAGACGCTCGTCTCGGGCCACCGCATCATCTACCGCGACGACGCCATCACAGTCTATCCTGCCGAGGGCAAGGAGGCTCTCTGTCCAAGCGGCCGTCACCTTATCATTGTCATCAACCGACACCTCACCAACGTGTACGACCTGGTATGTTACAACGACCAAGCTATCTGGATCCCTGCAAATTGCTGACGGGAGGCGCGCAAAACAGGGTCCCTATGACGTTCCCCTTCTTTCTCACATGGTGAACACGGCTCACCGCCTGCTTCTCGCCCGCCACGCTTCGTCGGGCTCAGAAGCAGAGCGGCGCTTCACTGCAAAGGACGTGCGTGTCGGCTTTGTCAACGGAATGCCAGGTGAGTAAAAGACATTGCGGTGTACTTTCCATCCCCGGGGGTACACAGCCATCCAAGAGATGTTCCGAAAACAAAGGACAATGAGACAACTGACACGACGACGTCAGCCGACCCCAGGTCTCCCCATGCACACCTCCACGCGCACGCGTTCCTCGGTCCATTTGACAAGACGCTGCCAGGCAGCACGCTGTGGCGACGCAACATTGTGTTCAGCTACCTGAACTGGTGGGAGCTCGAGGACCTGCGCGCCGAAATCCGAGAGGAGACGTCCAACAACCGCGTCAAGTCAGGCTACGACAGCCGCCTCCAGTCGCCCATCGACAAGGTCCCAGACGCCGGCGCGCGAGAGGGACTGCCAAATGCGCTGGATCCAGACGAGTACGCAGACGGCGACGACGCGTTGGCCCACGCAAGGCGCAAGGCCAACTTGAATCGCAAGGACTCGGCCCAGTCCAACGCCACTATCAAGGCCCTCAAGACGAGCGACGAGCGCCAGCGGAACCGCCGAAGCACGAGCACAAGCACGAGCACAAGCAGCTCCCTCACCACGAGCTCGGCGAGCTAGGCCATGGCGGACCCATTTAATGCGGACCCTCGGGTCGGAGACGCGCAGACGTGATCTGCAGCCGTTCTTTTGTTCGGCGCCGTCACCTCTCTGCCCCTATACTCTACTCGCCAGAACACTCCACCCGACTCCCAACCCCACATACCGTCGTCGCCCGCCTGCCTCTTCTGCTCATACCACTCCCTCTTACACGACCCCAAAACACCCACCACCACCCTCTCACCCACCGTACACGACCAATCATTTCCCCTCCCTCCCACCACCTCCCTTTCAATTTTCCGTTTTTAGAGTCAACGCTGAGGACCAGCTGTATAGCATTTCATGTTAACGCCTGTTTTAGTGTAGCAGCCGCGCACAGGATAGGGGCGATATACTATACGCGACACTGACGTCTTGACAAATGCGTCACCGGCAGAGTGTAATACGGGCTGGCTCTGTCTGTGGCACCGGCCGCGGCCGCGGTTAGGTCCAGCAGCGAGGAAACCTCACTACGAGCGAGGCACGCGTACAAACGTCCAGCAACGGCGCAACGGCGCAACGGGTTACAGACATCGGCCTCTGTTGCCGGCGGCTACAGCCATGGATGAGGTGCGCGAGGCCTGTGAGAGGCCTGAGACAGGTGGTTGGTTTGCCGAGGCTGCAAGGTGTGTACCCGAACCGGTGGGCTATCTCGGCAAGTTGACTGCACGACACGAGGTTTGCATATGGGGAGGGAGGGAGGGAGGAGCAAGGGAGCCATAATTTGTCCGCGATTGTCCGCCGCGTGTGCTGGGACTGGGAGACCGGGAGACTGGGGCCGGCCGTCATGGTAGACTGGAGGAATACAAACACCACACTGTGCACGCCACGCCCTCTCAGACGGCCTCGCGCTGGGCCAGTTCGCGCTGGTACGCCTTGAGACGCTCGGTGATGAGGTCCTCGAGGGTCATCTCGCCGACTTGGGCACTGGGGGGGACGTCAGTTGGGTTCTCTGAATGGCATGGCCGACGCAACTGACCGAGTCCTGTCACTGAGCTTGCTGAAGACATGTCAGTTTACGGCTCGATCAGAAACCAAACTCACCGCATAGCGTCCACGACCCACGCCTCACGGCGCGCCACGTCCCTTTCGCGCTCCTCGACCTCGGCCTCGCGCTCGCGGAGGATCCGCCGGCGGTCCTCGGCTGCCTCCTCGCGGCGCTGCCTCTCCTTCTCCCACGCCTTCCAGTCGCTCTTGACGTCGTCGTCGGCGTCGCCGGCCTTGCCAGTGACGGTCGAGGCAGCGACGGTGAGCGGCGCCGCGGGGCACACGCACGGCACGATGCTGGCGCGGCACCGGTCCAGGTCGCCGGCCACGCGCTCGCGCGCCATCAGGCTTGCGGTGAGCGCGGAGAGGAGCGGGTTCTTGTCGTCGCCCTCGCGCAGGACCCACACTTCCTTGTCGCCCACGGTGCCGGCGCCATCGCTGCTTCCGCTGCCGACGTGGCCGGCCGAGCGCACGACGGCAGCACCGTCGCCCAGCTCCTCGAGCGTCCACCAGCGGCCGTGGGCGTCGCCGGCGTTCCACAGCTGCAGGCCCGTGCCGAGGCGGATGAGCTCGAGGTCGACGTCGATCGACCGCGCGCCGTTGGCGTTGGTTGGGGAGAGGAGGGCGGCAAGGGGCGGCGGGAGGAAGGACGACAGCTGCGAGAGGAGCGTCAGGCGTTCTTGCACGAGGAGTTCTTGCGCCTGTGTAGAGTGGTCAGCTCAAGGTTGAAATGGACAAGGACATGGCCATGGACCAGGACAGATGGAGCGCTGGCCGGCCGGGGGCCGCAAGTCACTCCCTTCCCTTCCCCTCGCAGCAACTGCATTGTCCTGAGAACGCCATGAACCACGCCCTCGGCCACCCCCATCTACTCACCCGGAGAGCACGGTGCCGACCTGTAAACGTCGGAATGCTGCCCTTGGGCACGCCCAGGACGAGCGCGAGCACACTGATGGCGAGCGTCACCCAGAGGAGCGGGTGTGGGCGACGGTGCGCAGCTGGCGGCGGGGGAGGAGGCGGGGGAAGGGGAAGGGGCGCAGCGACCGCAGGCGGCGCAGCAACTGGCGCGGGCTCTGGCTTGGACATGACGTAGATTTGGGGCAGCTGGCCGTCACGAGCTTGAATGGTGATGCTGTGAGCCTGGGGCTGCGGCTGGGTGGTGCTGGTGCTGGTGGTGGTGGGGGTGGGGATGGGGGAGGTGTTTGTGGGCGGTTCGTTATAGCCAAGCTGGGGATGCGCAGGCGCAGGCGTAGAGGACGACGGACCAGGCTGGTCGGTATGTTGTTCAAAGACTTGCGGCTGGGGCTGCTGCTTGCCGTTGATGACAATGTCGGGTGGAGAGTAATAGCTGCTGTTCAAGGGAACAGTCATGGTTGCGTTGGGGAGCGGCCCGTGTGGTGAAGAGAGAAAAGAGAGACGGGTAATGTTTGGTGATCGCGGTGAGAAGCAGGCATGGTCAGTGCGATCAGTGACGGTCAGTGCGTTTTGTGCGAAGCCCCGAAGCGATGTGCGGTGGCTGGAGCACTGTGGGCGGCACCTTGCACCTTGGCGTCGTTCTCGACTGTGCCGTTTTTTTTTTGGCGTGCTAGACCTCCTTCTCACGACACCGCTTCCTCAACGACCTCCTCGTGGACGCACTGATACAACCATTACCCTGCATACCGTAATGTGATGAACTGAACCTCGGTGACCCATCCGGACTCGATAATCGGGAAAGAAATGAAAAACAAAGGACTCCAGTCCTTTGCGTCTAAGCGCCAGTGACGGCCGAAATGGTCGCCTCAGCAGCGGCAGCGGCAGCACCCTGGGCCTCGGGAGCAAGGAGAACCTTGCCCATCGAGGTCGCGATCATACCGGACGCGGCCATACTGTAGGCAATGTCAGTTTGGGGAACAGAACAAAGAAGACGACAAGACGCAGGACAGGGTGAGGGGATGAGGGTGTAGGACGCCGCCGGCGCCGCCACGGAACCGGAGTTCGAGGCCAACCAGAGCATGAGCCGTGGAGCATGCAGCTGCGGCTGGCAGCTGGGAGCTGGCACGCCCACGAGTCGCACTGAGCGTAAAGCTTGTGGCTCGTACAGCCGAGTGTGACCAGGAGAACGCAGTCGTTATGTGTGGTTCGTGGCAGACGTGTACGTCACAGTACCACAGTTGGCGGCATACGACATTGCGCATACAAGCAACCGGTGGATGAGGAAATGTGTCACTTACCCAAGCATAGCGAGAGGCGAGCTGGCATCCTCCTTGCGACGGAGAGGCTCCTGGGTGACGAACGCCTGAACGGCCATGATCATCGAGGTCCAGACGATGCTGAAGACGTCAGCAAAGGGCGACAGTGGGTTGGGGAGTAGCGGCCTTCCACAGCTCGCGAGGTCTAATGCCACGTAGCTCTACAGCGAGTATCCAACACCAAGGACAAGTGAGTTTAGTGCTGGGTACAGAGCGATCCGTCTATGCCAGCACCTTCTTGTCCATGTCGGGCCGAATCCCGCCGGACCAAGCTCGTCCACATCCACGAAACACTACTCACAGCGGGTTGCGCATGAACATGCCGGAACCAGCGAGCATCATGGTACCGCTACCGAAGAGCTCCTTCTGCTCGCTCCAGTCCTCAGTGAAGGGGAGGTGGAACGGGTAGAGCCTGGATGTAACGTGTCAGCCGAAGGTTGTGGAACGTAGGCCGGAAAGTGGAGGTTCCGAAAGGTGCGCGCTGGCTGGCTGGCTGGATAGAAGCTCATTCCAGCCAGCGCGCTCGGAACACACTCCACGGTGGTGACGCACTTCTCAGACTTGGGGTCGGCCTTGTCGAGAACGGGGGCGGAGATGGTCATGGTGGATAGGGCGATGGTGGGCACGAGACGCCGGGTCGCCGTCAACTCGTACGGTTGCCAGCACCACCCCCGCAAGCGGAGGCCCGAGTGATACGCGCGGGGTGGCGGGGGAAATGACACGGATATGTTTTTCGAGTGGCACTCTACTCTCGACTTGCGATGTGTTCTCACCACCCAACCCAGTCAGAACATCTGCACAGGCGGGCACCACACGCTCATGGAGTACATACACGCTTGTAATACATACGATAGTAACTGATGCTAAGGTGTCTCAAACAACTATGGCCAACAGAACGGGTGCACAGGCTGGGCGGTCTCGAACAGCCAAGGTCACCTGAACGTGCGACTGTTTATTTTCTCGTGCGCTTGATCATCGCCCCAACAACCTCGTCGACAAGGGCCATGGGGTCGATAACGGCAATGTCCTCGTCATATTCGTCATCCACATCTCCCACTTGCTTCAGGAGCTCAACCTCCAGCTCGCAAGCGTCAACAGTCATCTTGAAGGCCTCCCAAGTCTGCTTGCAGTCGAGGAGGTACTCGAGCGCAAGCACCTCGTCACGCTGTTGCACGAGGAGGGATTCCTGGAGGATGTTATCGGCACCGTAGAGTGTATCGCCTGCGGGAGAGTCGCCACATAGATCGTTGGCGCCCTCAGTGCTGGCAAAGGGTGTTGAAGCGTGGTTGTCCGAGGCGACCGCGTTCTTGTCGTCCTCGTCGTCCTCGTCGTCGGAGTGGTCGAGGTCCATGAACTTGGTAACGTCCTTGGTGTTGTTGAAGAGGTTGGTAAACAGTTCGTCGAGATCATTGTCGCGTCCATCATCCTCCTTGCCCGATGTCTCCACGCGAACGCCGCTCGTAACCTGTTTCTCGAGCGAGTGGTACTTGGCTTTGGCAGCAATGATGCCCGCCGAGATCTCACGGCCAGTCAGCTTCTCTAACTGGGGGATAGCAGTGAACAGCCTAGAGTCTTGACCGTCGACCATGGCGGGGTTGAGCAGGAACGCCTTGACCTGCTCCTCGGCTGTCGCAGCCTTGCGGCTCCATGCCGTAGAGGCCTGGAGTTCGGCGGCCGTGTTGACCCAGGGGATCAACTGACGCATGAGCTTGGCGAGAGGGCCTTCATGGACCCTGGTATAGTATGAAACCGCGTCTATGGATCAGTACCCCCTATGTGTGATGCCGTTTGGGCGTACTCTTCATCTTGAGACCTAGGTGGTTGACGGCGGGACCTGCGTGGTGGCGATGCGGCATTGCGGAGTGCGTAGCGCGTGTACGGTGGGTGAGTTGTTGTTAGGTTGTGGCTCTGATAGCTCAGAGGTCAGTGTTGTGTGGAAGAGTCTATGATAGATGAGAGGATGGAAGGAAGGAAGGAAGGAAGGAAGGAGTGTAGGATTCGGGGACGAGGAAGGCAACAGAAGCATGCACGGGTGCCCCTTGCTCTGGTGGCACGCTCGCATACACAACCCAGTTCCTTGCCCATGCAGGTCCATCTCGAGAATGAGGCTTCCGTCCTCGCGCGTCCAGATTGTATGCATAGGCGGACACAGACTCATGGAGTATATACACCCTTGGAAGACAGAACACGACTGCGTCTACGTCGTATCAGAAGAGTAAGGTCAACACTTGCAACTCGTGCCAGACTTCTCCTCGGACTCGACAGACAGCGCAGCAACCTGGTTCGTTAAGGCCAAGGCGCCGACAAAAACAATGTCCCCGTCGTCGTCATCATCATCATCAAGGGTTTCGTCATCACCATCAACAACGGTGACCGGCTTCTTGAGTCGCGTAATCTCTATCTGGCATGCCGCCACAGTCATCTTGAGCTCCTCCCACGTCTCCTTGCAGCGAAGCATGTACTCGAATGTAGTCACGTCCTCGCCCTGTTGGACGAGCAGGCCTTCCTGGATGAGCCAGTCGTGACCATACATCATGTTGCCGAGGGGAGAGTCATCCTCGGTGTCGGTTTTCTGCTCGTGGCGGGAAAAGGAGGTTGACGCGTGGTCGTCGGGGTTGGCCGTGACCTCGCCGTCCGACTCGTCAAGGTCCATGGCCTCAGCATGGTCTTCCTCGTTGTTTAGAAGGCGAACAAACAACTCGTCGAGGTTATTGTCATCCTCCTCGTCCTCATCCACCGGGGGTGCACCGCTCGCCATCTTCTTTTCCATTGCATCGTACGTCGCTTTGGCTTCGTCGATCTTCTTCATAATGTCAGGGGTGGCGAACTTGTCCAACTTGGGAATGGCCAAAAGCAGGCGCGACTCTTCTCCATCAAGCAGGGCCGGGTTGAGCCAGAACGTCTTGCCTTGCTCTTCGGCGACCACGGCACTGCGGGTCCACGTCGTAGAGGCCTGGAGTTCGACGGCGATGGTGAGCCACACGCCCATGTGGCGCTTGAGCTTGGTGAGGACGCCTTCATGGAGCTTCGTGTAGTACTGGACCGCGTCTATAGGTCAGCGAGGGCGTGGTGCAGCTTGCGCGTACTCCTCAGTGTCAACCCAAGGTCGCCGATGGTGGGACTTGCGCGGCGATGCGGCATTGTGCAAGTGGTGTGTCTGGGGGAAACAGTTGTTGTTAGGTTGTACCTCTTATAGCTGAGAGATGAGCGTTGCGTAAGAGTGCATGATGGGAGGATTGGAAGGCGTGTGAGTAGGGGGGAGCGAGGAAGGCGACAGAAGCATGGACGGGCGCCCCTTCTTGATCAGGTGCCACGCTCGCACACACAACCCAGTTCCTGGCCCATACAGGTCATCTCGAGAGCATTTCCATCTCCATGGTCACATGCCCCTCTGGTTTCTCCCACTGACAGTGACGACGTACCAGGTGCCCCAGAGCAGCCAGACATGGCCATCCCACTCATCCACAGAGTGGACCAAGAGCCACTGCAGATCAGCCGACGGGCAGAAGGTCGGGGATGATCCGTCCTCACGGCAGAACGCGTCAGCAAAGTAACAAGTCAGAAGTGTTGTCAGCCGATCCGGTCATCACGGTGTTAATATTGGCCTTGAAGCCGAAGTCAGAGCTACATGAAAGGATGAGAAATACAACTTCCGGTCTCCCAGCTCAATTCTCGACCTTCTGGCCCCAGTCCAGCCTGCCCATGCGAATGGCGTCAAGACCATTCTTGAGTCTTTGGACAGTATCCTCGCTCGTCCTGCCCCTCCTCACTTCCAGAGCGAGGATACGTCGCACGCGCTTGCCGGGGGCGACGGGCTCAAACACTGGCTGGTAGTGGATCCACAGCTGCGCCCAGAGCGGGGACACGTTGATGGCGAGGTGTGGGTGTGGGAGAGGGAGGGCGAGGTAGAGCTCGCCCTTTGGTGGGGCTGTGGGCGTGATGAGGTAGGCGGGGAGGGTGAGGAGGAGGTCTTCCATGCGGGCGGCGGGCTGAGGGGCGTGTTAATGCAACTAACACGGGCGTGTGGACACAAGAAAAACGCACCTGCAAACCAGAAAAGATCTCCGTCTCTAGACCCAAGTCTTCACACAGCTCGCTCTCGGCTTTACGCCAGTCTTCGCCAATGCGTAGTGCGATGAAGCGGTCGAGCACGGCGGCCTCGCGCGTCCTGCGCGCAAAGACGGAGCCAACGGATGGGTCCTCGCCGTCACCTGGTGGCGATGGGTCCGAGCTCGCTCCCGGTGCCAACAGAGACCTGTACGTGGGCAGAAGCTTGTCACGGAGGACAGCAGTTGCAACTGAAGAGGTCAGGTGGTGGACAAGACTCCCAGCTCACTGAGGAAGAACCGCCGGTCAACGGCACGCAGTTTGAACAGACCGGCGATCCGTGCCAGCCGCTCAATTTCCACGTCAAAGAGGTAGTGCTCTGGTGTAGCCAGTGGGTCGAGGGTGAGGGCCAAGATGTGATGGAGAAGATCGAGTGGCAGAGTGGCGAGGGATGCGGGGCCCTGGGGCTGCGGTGAGCACAGGGCTCGCACGTATGCCGGGGTTGCCAATGGAGAACCTCTTGGGGACAGGGAGCGGCCGACGGAGCGGCGGGGGACGTCAGGCAGTGCACGCGATGAGCGCGCTTGTGTGGCGACGGCATCCGAGTAAGCGTCCCGTGGGCTTGAAGGGATCGCAATTGGTTCAGAGGCCGAGGGCCCCGAGATGGACGGACGTTGCAGTTGCAGACGCGGTGCTGTCGGCGGCGGCGCGTCTGGCGGTGCCGCTCGCGGTGAGTATGGTGGGGGAGGTTCCTCCTCCATTGGTGAACGTCGTGCTCGCCTGAGGGGACCTCGGAGGATGGCAGCCTTGAGGTCCATCGTGAAAGGGGGTTATATACAGCACTGGAGAGAGTATACCCGGGGTGGTTGAGAGTGTTGAGAACGCCAACACATGCTGTGGCGGAGAGGCGATGCAATCATTACCCCGCAAAGGAAGCGAGAGAGGGGTGTGGGGAGGGAATGTGAGTGGCGTGGTGTTTTACGTAACGTCACGTGGGAGGTTGAGCGGGACCAATTTGTGTGTGTGTGACACGGGTTTGCCGGCTGAAGGACGCGTTCCCCCGACGAGTGCCGAGAGAGACAGAGACGACACGACAAGAGAGAGGTCAAGCGAGCGAGCAACCATCGTCCTTCATCTTCTCCTCCCTCCTCCACGCACACAATCCAATGGGTATGTTCGGACGCCTCATTCACTACGGCTTTGACGCCCTCGCCGTCTCCACCATCCTGGCTGGCGTCAAGAAGACCACCGGCTTTGCGTGAGTTGACACCCTCTTCCTGTGCTCTCGTGTGCGGCAGAGGGAAGATTGCAACGAAACAGTAGCTGATCACTGGGGCCCTACCATTTGCCACTTTTGCCACTCGTCTACAGTCCCCAGACCGAGCTCATCCCCGAGTCGTCCATCCGCTCCTTCACCGAGTCGTACCTCAAGGCCGGCGAGACCGTCCTCACCCTCGTGACCGGCCAGGCCGTCACCAGCCAGTACTTCAAGAAGGTCGAGTAAGCGCCGGCGTCGGCGGCGGCGCGCAGTGCCCCCAAAGCGCTTGCGTAACGCGTGCGGCTGCGCCAGTACCCAGTCCTGTGCCGGTGTGCGCTTGCGTCCTGTGTCTGCAGCGCGTGCTGCGCTATCCCAGCGCAGAGGGGGTTCGCTCGCGGTCGAGGCGAGGGGGCGCAACAGTCGTAGGCCGAAAACACATCACCACTTAATATTCGGCCTGCGATATACCCTCTCGCCTCAAGTGCTCTCTTTTCCCATGTCGTCTAGCAGCATCATTACCATGTACACGCCCTCCCTCGGATAGATGTATGATGTATCCCCCCTACTCGGTGCCGCTGTCGTTGCCTGTTGTGATGGTGTTCTGACACATTTCGTGGCGGATTGTCCTGTGCCATGGTCACGCTCCCATCAAGGTATAAAACTGCGACCACGCGCGACTGTATCCGGGATCCTAACAATCTCCACTGTGGGCGTGGAGGCTAGGTGACTGATTGATCGGTCCTGAGAGTTTGCGAGAGGTCGCAGCAGCGACGGTGACACGAGCCAGCCATGGCAGTGCGCAGTGCCATTCACCTCTAATATCTGATCCCTTGTGGCGTAACATGAGAGATCAAGGATAGGCTGACGCGGTCTCGACCACGACATGTATGTAGATGGTCAGACGGTCTACAGATGCGTAGTGTCGAGTGACAAACGCGCTCATCTGCCCTTTCACCACATGCGGCCGTTGTCGCCTCGACAGTCTCGCATTGTCCGTTATGAGAGCGTGCATATCATATCTACCTACATACAGTACAAACGATCTCGGGCACCAAGAACCGCTGCAAAGCACTACTAAACAGGGCGACCCTTTTCTGTGGGCTGAACGTACGTGTTGCCCGAGGCGACCTGTCCGTAGCTTGGCGGCCGGTTGCCGTCCGTCGAGTACATGCTGTTGGAAGGGTCGCTTGTGTATTCGGACACGGGAGACGAGAGGATAGTCGAAGGGTTGTGGCAGATGAGATGTTGGGGCGTGGGAGTGTGGATGGCTGGGGCAGTGTTGACGCTGAGAGCGGCCGCCGGCGGGCTGGTCGGGGGCGGGGATGCGAGACCAAAGCCCTGGTGGCCCGTGTATTGACGCTCGCCAGAGGCGGACGCTGCCGCACGACCAATGGCGCCGAGGCCATCGTCTTCGTATCCATAAGGCTCTGCATGGGCTACGCGCGGCCCCGGGTCAGCGTACCCGTGCGACTCATTGGATGTCGCACCCGTGTAATAATCGTTATTGTGTCCGCCGCGGGTGCCAGCCACGCCGCCGGCGACAGCAGCTGCAGACGCTGCGGGCGGGTACGTGGGCTGCGAGTACTGGTTGTAGCCTTGAGCTTGCTGCTGCTGGCCGTACGGGTCGGCCGCGTAGCTCTGCTGGTACGGGTCGGGGTTGTTCGCATACGGGTCGTTGTCTGTGGACGTCAGCGCAGCGCGAAAGCAAAGTCAAATATATTCACAGTGATTCTGCTGCCCGTACTGCTGAGGCTGGCCGTAGTTTTGTTGCTGCTGGCCATACCCTTCGTCATAGGTCTCGAGCTGGTTGGGGTCGTAGGCATACGGGTCAACATAGTTGTTGTGACCTGCGGCAACACCTGCGCCACCTGCACCGACACCGGCCGCACCTGGCGCGGTCAGGTGCGAGTTGACTGACGGTTGGCGCTGAGCGCCGCCGGCGTAGCCATAGCTGTCGTTCTTGTCACGACGACCATAGCCGACGCCCACGCCCTGGAGGACGCTGCCGTTACGGCCGAGGGCTGGAGCCTCTTCGTAGAGATACTTGTCTTCTTCTCCTTGGGTAAGAGGCATCCGCTCTGGCTCCTTACTCATTTCCTTGAGACGGCGCTGCTCGTCGCGGATAGCACCCAGACGCATGTCGTGCTCGGCATCTGCAACCTCGCGGTCGCGGTCGCGCCTGCGGTTGCGGTTCGCGCTCGAGTACTGGCCGCAGCAGCAGCGGCCCATGCCCCACATGCAGCCGGCGAAACACGCCAGCAACCATGCGGCTAGTGTCATCCACACGGCTGGACCGATGGTTGCCGACGCGCCAGACACGGCGTCCACGCGGGCCTTGAGAATGTAGAACATGGCCAGGTCGAAAATCAGCGCAATGAGGGTGACACCGGCTCCCATGGATGTGAAGCACGTAGGGAAGCACATCATGCCAAAGCCAGGGATCATGTCGAGGAGACCAGCGAGAAGGCCAATGAAGACGAGGACGAGGGCGACAATGTGGAGAACGAGGGTGTAGCTCATCCACTTGGACACGGCCGAGGGGATGTTGAACAGAGACACGCCGAGGAGTGTGTTGAGGTCTGCAAGCGAGGCGCGTCAGCCACATGTTGCTAGCGCTGTCACTGTTCGCTCTGCTTCACTCACCAAGGCTGTAACCAATTTGGGGTCCTACACAGGATGAGTTTGTCGATAGACAATAGCCCATCGTACCCAGTGTTAAGGTGCCCTCATATCCGCCACTGGAGAATTCGCCCTTGAAGAAGTACAAGCTCTTGAGGAGCGGGACGTTGAAGACAACAAGGGCCAGGACGACCGTCGACGCTAGGACCAGGACGACGGCGGGGATTTGGCCGGGGTCTGGCATCGTGTGATGCCGGGTGGAGGGCGGTAGTGGAGACGCCTAGGTGGATGGGCGACACAGAGGTGGAGATGGGATGTGCAATGTGCAAACGGGATAGAGGTGGGCTCGCGATGTGTTCCGTGCGACGGTGAGGCTGTTGTCAGGTCCGACGGCCGAGCCGGTGACTTTGATGTGACACGCCCGGGGTCGCGGCGAAAATGGGGGTGTGGTCTGCGATGCGCGTGACCAGAGATTGACGGGACGACGGTGTGACTGGCGACGGGGATGTCCACGAGCAATGCACTGGGAAGAGATGGATGGGGGTGATGGCGAGGTGGGAATGTGGGTGTTGACAAGACGAGTGCTGCGAGTGGGAATGCAGGAGACCGTTGCAGGTGGGCGTGCGGTCAGTCAGGGCAACAACCACTGGAGAGGAAGCCAGAAGGCGGTGCCGCACCGCTCGCGACGTCACTTTCTGATTCATTTCACGCATTTTGCTGTCCTTCGGCCCGGGGCGGCGGAGGGCTCATACAAGCTACTGACCACAGACATTGCATCGTGCGTCCCATGTGTGGCAGAAGCAGGTTGGAATGCAAGTGACTTCCAGCGCGCACTGGAAAGGCGGGCGGGGGGCTTGGCGGGTGGGCGGCGCTTGCAACGAGGCCTCTCGGATCTGAACCGGGCCGTTGTGGTGTCAGCCGCACAGATTCACCGTGGCTCGTCCGTGCCTTTGTTACCATCTCATGGTCCGTGTCTCCTCTAATTGTCATGTTGCTCGTCAGTTCATCTCATCTTTAAAGGCAGGCTACGCAAACTCCATGTCGCAAGACAAAATCAGGTTTGCTGGCGCGGCTAGCCACTGACCGTGCTACAGCTCTACTGGCCATTTTCCCGTTCGAAGGAGCGTTGTTCCCAGCTCGACGTTGGCCGCTGGCCACTGGTGCGCTGGCTGGTGCTATATCGAGAGCTTGAATGGCACGCACACCTCTACTTATGCGTCTCACACTCCCCCCGCACCCTGCACCTGCCCCTGTTTCCTGTTCTTGACGGGATGGTCTCCGCTTGACAGTGTCGGTATCCATGTAAGTACAGTCATGGCTGTCTGTTTCAACTCATGTTGCGCGTGTGCACTCTGATGTCAACGCGCTCAACGCCTGCGCCTCCTCACCTCACCATACCACCATACAACAGCACCACCGTGTCACAGGCATGTAATGCATTACAGGCGCCTGGTAGCATTCACGTGGCACATTTCCTTCTCAGCACGAGACTCTGCAGCGGCTGCAGCCGCTCCGCAAGGCCCTGCTCGGCACACAGTCGGTGCGCTCGGTACTCGACTGGAATGCGCGGCACGCGGCGCTTCAATGAATGACGACCTCGCCGGCTCGGCGGGCGGCAGCGATGGCGTGCCGCCATTGGCTTTGTAAGTGAAGAGCAGACTCACCTAAGTGGGCAGGATGCTTGAAGTGTCGGTACCAAAGTGCAACCTTCATGTTGATCGGCAGCTCTGTGAAGGATGTCTCAAGGAAGCGGGTGATCCGGTGACAGCACCGCCGTTGATATTGCCTCGGCGACTCAGAAACAGCTGTAGCATTAGTCTAACTGGCAGTTGGCCGAAGCTTTCAATACCGGTGAGGTCGCGCACAGAACGACCGCATGCTGTCATGCCCGGTGCCCGCACCGTCGCCGGGCAACTCACACACGGCCTGTAGACACGTCGACACGGTCCGCGTCGTGCGTCGCGGCGGTGGGTGAAGGCCGAGCCCGCGGCCCCTCGGAGGGTGGGTCGCCGACCACCCAGAACCGACCGGCCACTAATTCCAATAACGCATAATGGACGGGTGTCGACGTTGTCGTCCCGTGGTGGTCAGTGACGGTTGGGGCGCGCATCACTCGCAGTCGCGCTGTCTTGTCAGCGGCGGCGTCCAGCGACTCTGCGATGTCAGCCAGCTCAACGCCAATGGCCAGCTCCTTTCGACGCGCAGCAGAGATCAAACGCCGCCTCCAGAGCCACTCACAACGGTCCGCGAGCTTCTTTTGACACGCGTCACGACGGGCGAAGAGCTCAGCATTATCCTCGACAAGCTTGCCGAGAATTGTCCTGAGATCAGCCTTCTCGGGCCGCTTGCCGTTAGCAGCCGCAAAACCTAGGCAGGCATTTTCTCTCCGCTGAGTAATCGCGTCAGCGATACCTTGCAGAGTGATAATGAGCGTCTCGAGCAGGGGGTCGTACTTGACCCGGCCCATGTGTGACTGCGGGTCAGTGCTGCTACCCACGTCCACGTTGTTGGAACTCACCGACATTACTGCCAGCGACCACTCAGTCGGCGTCAACCTAACGATCACCACCTGGCCGATCCAAGAGATCCAGCCAGGTGGGGTGAGCGCTTCCCACTTCTGTCCCCCTAGTACTCCACCTGAAAGGATGTCTTGAGGGTCGGTTTTGTCTGTCACGGTATGGAGCTTGTCCATACCGATCAGACAGCACCTGTGCCGAGGCCACGTCAATGACCATCGGCTTGACAATCTGGAGGTAGGTAGCCAACATGACAAATGCAGCCCAAACCTCGACGTGTGTCAAGCACGACGTCCAGAAGTTGATAATGGGGCCCAAGGTGTCCCTGATCTCCGACTGAGAGAGCTCGCTGGCGGGTGGTGCTGCATTGGCGTGGAGCTTCAGCCTCACTGCCGCCACAGGTTCTGGGCCCGCCGTCGTCGAGTGGAAATCAAGGGCTACTTCAGCCCCAGCGACGCGGTTGTGCTCCTCAGCAGTCGGACCCTTCTGGATTCGGACACTGGACACGTATCCACCAGCATAGGTCTGCCTGACCATAGAGTTGGCTTTGACCGTAGCCAGCGCATTCTCGTCGATCACCTTAGCGTCATTCTTCTGATTGAATGCCGCCCAAAGTGGTGTCGACTTTTTGTCCCAGTGGTCCTCAATACGGCCGTTCAGGTCGGCCACAGGCGAGTCTGCGTCACAGTGACGCAGAGGGGTGCCGTCCGGGAGAATCTTGGCCGAAGGCAATGGTGGAGACCACCACGAGCCGAGTTGAGAGACAACGGGGCGAAGACCAAAATGAGCATACGCTCAGCGCCCTGAAGATCATACCGGGTACGGTAGTCGATCTGGCCTGTCGGAGGAGGAACATATCCAACTGAGATATCAGCTGCATTTCTTTTAGACACTTACGGTCGAGCGTGTAGACTTTCAGCTTGTGGCCAGGGGCCAGCAAGCTGATAAAGTGGCCGAAGCAGGTCTGTTCCTCCGTGGCTGCCTGGGCCATTCGCACCTCGAGCTTGCCGGAGGTCTGGCCGACGTAGCGAATCCAGAGGTGCTGAGTACCCGCCGTAATGTGCAGCCCGATGGCATGCAGCAGAACCTCAAGCTGAGGAACGTGACCTACAGTAAGCATTTGGTTGTCACACCCAATGTCGATGCGAGCCGCAGCCTCTAGCAGAGAGACTCGCTGAGCATTACTAACCGGCAT
Source organism: Apiotrichum porosum (assembly GCF_003942205.1). Classification (NCBI taxonomy): domain Eukaryota; kingdom Fungi; phylum Basidiomycota; class Tremellomycetes; order Trichosporonales; family Trichosporonaceae; genus Apiotrichum; species Apiotrichum porosum. The sequence continues at coordinate 678,538 of NW_021167119.1, read as the reverse complement.
GGAACATGCGAAACCTGAGCACCACGGCTTTGAGCTGTTGGGGAGTGAACTGAATCTCGCGAGCATAGAGAGTAATGGAATTGCCTGGTTCCTTGTAGCTGAACAGGCCGAGCGGGACCCCGAGGCCGAGCTTCCAGACTTCCAGAGTAGTCGTATTCGTCGTCGTTGCAGTCGTTGTTGTGGTCGTACTGGTGGTGCTCGGGTTGCTGGCACTGGCGGCGCTAAGTCACGAGCGTCGTGCCGAGGCGGTCAGGACGCGCCTAAAGTGCGCAGTCCAAGCAAAGGTGCAGCTTCATGCCGATCGGGAGCTCAGTGAAGGACTCTATGAAACGACCGGTGAGAATGTCACCTTTGCCTGTCGTTTGGTTGCCGCTTTTGGTCTTGAGGGCGTTGCCGTCGCTGTCCGCACAATGGTGGACAGGGGCGGGAGTGATGCCGATGTACGCCCAGCCGGTACATATTGCGGCAGCGCCGCTCGTCCAAATGCTGACCCCCCTTCATAGCCACAAGGAAGGGGTGAGGGATGTGTCGTGCCATGTCGTCTGGTCGTACGTGTCCAGCTTGCCGGGGGTGTGGTAAGCGAGGGCGGCAATGGCATTACGGGCGAGCCAGCTGTCTGAGCTGTTCGGCCCGACGACAATAGCGAAGTCGAGATCCGTGTCGGGAGTGAGCTGGGCAAAGCCGAGAGACTCGAGGTCACCACCGGCACGCAGGTGCGGCCACAAGGTAGCGGTCATGACAACCTCCACGTCCCAGTCGTCGCCGTCGCCGAAAAGCTCGGGAGCCAAAGGCCTCAAAAGCGTAGGTCCAGCGCTTGGTGATGAGGCCCTTGCGGCACGATCCCGTCACCTTTGGGGCATGTGTGTCGCCACGACGAGGACTGGCACACAACGGCCTCGCCATCACACGCAGAGCACTTCAACAGGACAAATCTGTCGATATCGTTGTCGACAAAGGTACTCTCGGTTGCCTGAACTTGCAGAGCGTCCAGCGGGTTGGTCGAGGACGGAAAGTGGGGTGTGCCGGGGCGGCGGGACTTTCGGCGCTCGGCCAGCGCTTTGCGGGCCTCTTCGGAGAGCTGGTTTGTCCAGTGCGAGTCGCCGCGAGGCTGAGCGGCAGCGCGCGCAATGTCCACACCTTTCCTCAGGGAGTGGAAGAAGACCCTCCATGCCTCGTCGTCGTCGCCAACGTGTGCTGGTCTGCATGGGTGCCTCATCATGTGACGTGGCACACCACAGGCAATGCGCTCCTGGTCTTCGGACGGGGCGACCTTGAACTGGGCCTCGCGCTCTTCTGACCAGCGATCACCATCGGGGGTGGGGTTGATGGTGGTCGAGTACGCCGTGCTGAGCTTGGCGGTTTTCGCGTGACCTGTCTCGCCCAACTCGAGATAGAGCTCATCCAGCTCTACGCCAGCATCAATATCCTGACGACGCGCAGTGCCGACTGCGATTCGGTTGCAGAGTGCCTTGTTGCGATCCTGGAAGACCTTCTGGTACTCATCGCGAAGCTTGATGAGCTGCGCGTTGTCCTCGAGAATCTGGAGGCGAATGTCCTTGAGGTCCTCATGGTTTGGCCGACGGCCGTGGGCAGCACCGAAGTCAAGGCAGACGTTTGAGCAGACCTGAACCAGAGCTTCGGCGACACCTTGCAGCTTGATGGTGGTAGTCTCGAGCATGGGGTTGTACCGCGCTCTGCCCATGTGAGACTGCGGGTCAGTGCTGTTATCTCAAGTTACTGAACTCACCGACAGGACGGCCAGCGCAGATTCCCACTCGGAGAGGCGCACCACGATGATCTGGCCGATCCAGCAAATCCACCCAGTGGGGATCAGGTCGTTCCACTTGTCACCATCGAGGATGCCACATGTCAGCTTACCCTCTGCGTCACGGCCGACGGTGTGCATCTTGTCGATCGCGACCAGGTACGAGACTTTGGCGGAGGCGACATCCAACACCATGGGCGAGACAGTGCGGAGGTACCAGACGAAGAAGACGAAGGCCAGCAGAATATCGCGGTGGATGAGGCAGATTGTCCAGAAATCAATCATGGGTCCCAAGATCTCGAGAATGGCCTCGGTGGACAGTGTGTCCGCAGGAGGGGCACCGTGAGCAAGCAGCTTGAGGCAGACCGCCAGTGCAGGACCAGGGCCGGCCAACGGTGAGTGGAAGTCGAGGGCAACGTCTGCTCCTCCCTCGCGCTGGTGCTCCTCCCGGGTAACATCCTTCTGGATGCGGACACAGGGCACGAGTCCATTTGCGTACGTCTGGCGGATGTCAGACGTTTGGCGAGCTGTCTCGAGGGCGTTGTCGTGGACCACTGGAGCATTGTTGGCCTCGTTGTACTTGGCCCACTCGTGGGCCGCTTCGTCCCACACTTCGTCGATGCGCTTGTTGATCTCGCCAGTTTGGGAAACAACGTCGCTGTGACGGAGCGGGGTGGCCTCCGGGAGGATGGCGCTTGCGGGCCAGTGGTGGAAGCCGCCCCGAGCCGAGTTGAGGCTGAGGGGGGCGAGGGTGGAGATGAGGATTCGCTCGGCGCCTTGGAGATCGTAGCGAGCGCGGTACTCGAAGGAGCTTGCCACGCGAAGGTCGCCAACTGGGCCGTCAGCTGCGACCTTTTCAAACACCAAACACATACTGTCCAGCTTGTAGACCTCGATCGTTTTGCCCTGCATCTCCTCCAAGCCCATGAAGTTGGCATAGAAGGTCCGCACCTCGGACACGGTCGAGGAGATGCGCTTCTCAATCTCGTCGGTGGTGACGCCAGCATATCTGATCCAGACAACCTCGGTCTTGGCCTCAACGTGAACTTGAGCGGCCTCGAGCATGACTTCGACCTTTGGGGCCGTGCCTACAGTAAGTATCAGGTCGTAGTAGACAATCTGGATAGCCTCAATCGCAGCATACAACGCTGTAAAACAGGCCGGAGACTCATTGATCGTTAGTTACTCACCGGGATGGCGCTTGCGCATCGTCAGCAGCTCTGCGTACAGCTGTGGAGGAGAGAGCTTGACCTGGCGAATATACAGCGTGACCTGCTTGCCGCTCCTGTCCTCGTCGTTGTCCTTGTCGTCGCTTGGCGCGCAGTGGACGACCTTCTTCTTGCTCGGGGTGTTGCCTTCCAGCTGAACTTCGATTGGCGCTTGATGTTGTCACCGGCTCGTTGCGGCGCTCTGCCATTGCTGAACGTGAAGAGCAGCTTGAAGCCATTGGGTAGAGGGGTCCCGAACGGGTCTTCGCCAACCCGCATCAGAGATGGACCTTTAGGCTTGAGCTTGCGTCGTTAGGGGTAGGGGGAGGGGGGGAGGTAGGACAGAGCGGCGAGGGCGCTGAAGACGGGCCACATGTCTGTGGCGGAATGAATATGACGGCAGAGGGAAGAAACATTCACAAATTACAACCTGGAATGCTAAAAATGAGCGCACGTTTAATACAGTATGGGCCCATCAGAGACGATAAGCCATGCTTCTGTACAAGACGAAATCTCTCTTGACAGAGGTGTGTGGTATTAGGAAAGTATGAAACATGGTAGACGAAGAGGAAGGAGGGAAGGAAGGAAGGGTGGGAAGAAAAGACGGAGAAAACATGACCAAAATCCGAGAACCAAACAAAGGGAACCAAATAATAGGGAGAGCAAAGCATGAGCCAGGGAATCAAATACCGGAAAACCCGCGTTTCGCCGGCTGTGGCAACTGCGCATCACACCTTAAGAAACACCCTCACTTTATAACCCCATCCATCCAACTGCCACAGGCGCACCCAGGGTACCAGTGTTCGTGTTGAGAGCACACCTCGCGTCGCTTCAGCTTTGGCGGCGGTGCACCCTCGACACCGACATTGATCTCACTGGCCCCAAGCACCTCTGTCACACAACCACGTTTTGCCGTGCCTTCCTGGGGTTTCACCACCTCCATTGTTGCGCTGACGCATGCACATTAGCACGCCACCAACCTTCGCCACCACCATTGTGGCACCACCCTTGAAGGGAGGTTCAAGGCTGAATCAGCGGCGGGTCTCGAGTGAGAAGGAAGCGTCTTTAAAAGTGACGTTTTGAACTATCTATCGACACCTATCGTGGGGTGGGGGGCTCGAGATCGGTAGGCATGTGCAACGATACGGTTGTGTGTGTAACCTGGGGGGTGCTTATTGTTATTCGAGTGACATGGGCTGCACAGGTTATGTAGCCAAGTGCCGGCGGCCACAGCACCAGGGCGGGATTGATGCTCGGACACCAGTCTCCAACGTGGTTCTCCATCGGCCGGTCGGTTCGGTCGTCGGAGGGTGTGTCATCGGATCATCGGTGGGGCGTGCGGGCGCACGTTCAAACAAAGCTGTTCCTTTGGCCGCTTGTGCTTTCTCCACTTCCACACTTTAACACTTTTCTTTCAAAGAGACATACCACAAACACCATCATGGACTTTCCCCTATATCCCATCGACCGCTTTGCCATTTGCATGGTTCCTTTCGTCTTTGTCTCCATAGCCTGGGTCAACTGGTTCCTCGTCCGTTTGGTCCTCCGCATGGCAATCTATGTCGTCCCACTCGCCTTCCCCGCCGCCGTTCTCCTTCCTCCCATTCCCCGCATCCTCACAACCTTCGCCAGCTGGGTCCCCGTGGCTCACACTTCTTGGATCGCCTTCGGCTTCCTGGTTTCGACTGTGAACCACATCGCACTCCGCGAGCAACGGCATGGTGGTGCACTGAAGGACATTGGCGTTTACGTTCAAGACCACCAAGCGCCCGAGCCCCATCTCCTTGATCCCACTCGTGCTGCCATGTTCAATGTCCAGGAAAGTTTTGATATCGTCGCTGGCGACTGGGACTAACACATCCAGACCCGTGGAGGCATCCTTGTTCACAGTCCCTTCAGCCTGGCGCTCCAAGTGGTGGCCGTTCAGCTACCACCTCCTCACCGCGCCCAGGATCCCAGTTGTATGGCCAAGGCCACCGCCAAGAAGCTCATTCTCTTCTTTGCCCCTTCGGTTAGCAACGCCCACCCTATACACGTGTACGCATGCAAGGACGGAATTGTGGACCTCCGCAGACGTATCTTCTGGTATGTGTCTTCCGCCAAGTCCCCTCCACTGACCACTGCAGGCCCCAAGTGAAGCACCTCTTCGTCAACGACCCCCCAATTCCCACCGCCATTGAGAGGCACGTCGACATGGCTTGCTCCTACATACACTTGGTCTTTGAGGCTGTCAAAGCTCTCCGCTACCTGTGCGCCATGTTTCTGTGCGCTGTTGCCCCCATTATGCGATTTGTGGGAGTGCCCCAGAGAGCTACCAACTGGGTTAATCGCACGGTGGCCGACCTTTCCCTCAACATCGACACGGTTCTGCTCACGCGTGTCACAATGACAATGGAGTCGTACATGCAGCTCTACCCAACCTACACCGCCCGTACAAAACTGGGCCGCTGGAGCCGCCGCTGGAGCCGCCGCTGGAGCCGCTATCTGTAGACGCGGAATGTTATGTACTAGCGTGGAGCGACTCTCTCTATGTCAAATTAGTTCACCGTATCCAGAGAAGCCAAGTTGTAAAAGGACAGTTGGGTGAATGGAGCCATGCGGGAGGTGATCCCATGGCACACGCACCCTCTGCAGCGACCACTTGACGTCGCGAGGAAACGTTACTGATGGTCCTGCACATCCTTGTTTCCCTGCTGCACACAGTTACTCGAGAAGGGGAAGCGAGTTTGGCGCCACCGCCTTGTAGTTGCAAGGGCCTTCTCTGTCGCTCTGCCTTATCCCCAACACGATGCTTGGAACGGCATGAGCGCATGACGAAGCACGGCGTGGTCAAGAAAGGTAGCTGTACCTCGGCGAGACCGATGTAGTAAAGAGTCGACCGACAGGACAATTGAGACAATATGGTCCCATGTGCGCGGTTCTGGCGGTGGAACCTCCTCTTGTGACGTGGGTCATTCGTTTCCGTTTCATGAGGGGAGATGACCAGGAGGAGTGGAGCTCGATTGTCTCGGTAGGACGCGGTTGCCTCCCAAACACGGGACAACAGCCTCTCAGAGCTCAGAGGGAAACGCCAGCTGCACTCGGGTCACAAGCTGAGCACGCTAGTAGTCTCCATGCGTCAAGGTAGCTACTTTCCCGAAGTATAACGCTGTATATAATCTACACGCTGCTGTCTGTTGCAGTGCTACATAGTTGACACTATGCTACGCGCATGGGCCTCGACTGTGCTGAGCTTGGTCGTTGGATCGCTGGTCACACAGAGCGGTTGTACGTAGCACCAGGCCTGATGGGCGGGCACGGTCCAGCTCACTGCGTCACGCGCGGGAGCTCTTCTCCACGTAGAAATCTAAAGCACCACTGCCTCTGACTCGGGTCCACTTTCTTCTTCTCACTCAACACAACTATCACACGCAGTACACTCGTTCACCATGCCTCAACCTCCATACGCGATACCTGGAGACGGCGGTGTCTCCCCGGATGACGTCCCTGGCATGATCACGCTCAAGGAACATGAGTACCTCGACAAGCTGAGGGCCGAGACGGCTGCAGCAGGCAACTTCGTCCACTTGATCCAGGCCACTCATGAGGCTGAAGAAACCGCCCTGCTGAGCCCATTGAGTACGCTCTGGTAAGTATGCCGCTGTCCTGCTTCACTGACAGTGCAAGCTTCTCCCTAAGGCGGACGTGCTCCTGCCTCTTGGTGTCGACCCCCTCAGCGCTGTGCTCCCGCCTTGCTTCAAATCGCGCACCAAGTACAAACTCGGCGGCGGTAAGGGCAAGCATGCCAAGAAGAACAAGAAGACGAGGGACAAGAAGAAGAAGAACGAGTGCTTGGACTGGCGCTGCGAACTGTACGTCGGCCTGATCCAGTTTCAGCCCACATAAGGTCTTTGACCACCTCCTCATGATGCACCCGCTCTACCCAGGTTGGTCACCTTTTCTGCTAGCTGTTACTACCACGAATAACCCATGATGACGGTGTATAGCAGTGGCGGGCCGTCTCATGGCCATGATCAACGTTGCCCGGCGGCACGTCAAAAGAAGACCACGTTTGCGTGGGTGCGCTATCCTGGACAGACATTGCGCACAGTCGACGAGCGCGCCGAGGACGACGAAGATGGAGAGCACACATTCTTCCTCAACTTCCTCAGTCTCCTCCAGGACATCGAAGTCGAGCTCTTCACATTCGATCGTGGGTCCGCTGTTGGAAGCCCGAAAGCTGACACAAGTAGTCGGTCCTGCTCCGCCGACCAATGTGTTCAAGTACCGTGAGCGTCTCGACCTGCAGGGCGCCGAGCGCGGTCTCATCTCCATCTTCATCTCCGTTTGAGACTCAACTCATGTTACCGTGCGACTTCCTGCAGCCAGTTGGCAGTTGCTGCCGCATCACTCCCGTGGACACCAGAGGGTACTTCAACTTGAGCTTCGAGCCAAGACGGGGCCGTGGTGGGGATCTTGGCCTTCTCTAGACGACAGCCTGTCCCCAAGTGTCTGAAAGATGTCTTTCACAACACTCTCAGACCTCCAACAGTCCGCGCCATGCCTGTCAAGACGTTGAGAAGACGCTTTCAACCGGCGATGACCGTATTTCACCGACAGACCATTGAAAAAAATGGCGTTAAGCCTCTGTAGCTCAGTTGGTTAGAGCGGGGTGCTTATGTGGCTTTCTTTCATCACCCAGGCCCGGGGTTCGAGTCCTCGCAGAAGCAGATCAGTCTCTCAGAGACACAGGTCACTTTTTAGGAGTGGAATTGGGAGTGGAAAGATGTTGAACGATGAGGAGGTGGAGCGCCGATCATCGCCGATCTTCGGATCCCCGCCGACAATGAGACCTCCACGCTCTCGTATCTTAACCGGCAACTCGTATGCGCACTGTGTCGTGGGGAGATGCGTGTCGCCAGCGCAGATTCGGTTTTCCTGAGATTTTGGCTGAGCAGGTTCAAGGGATTGCGGATGTTCGGGAAGTGGACCGCCAGCGCAACAGGCACAGTCGTTTTTCGCCATTCTCCGGACCAATCGGCTTGCAAGCTTCCATATCCGTTCGTGACGATGCCGCTGCTCATCTTCTGCGCTTCTTGTCGTGTCATTGCCGCATGGCCACAGACGCGAACGTCTATGCCAAAGATGGATCACGTAGGAGTGTGTGATTGTCGCTTTATCGTTTCATTGGGGGCATACACCTGCGCCTTCAGGGTGGTGCCGGGTTGGGTGCTGAACTGGTCGGTTGTCTCCTTACTTCACCACCATTCTAGACACCAGAAACAGTGTTAGGTGTTGGATTTCATCGACAGTCTTGACGTGCATACATGCAAGGCTAGACTTACTCCGCAGATGCTGGGGACGGACTGTTCAGCATACACATCGAGGACTAGGAAAACAGCACGGCCGACGACGTTTTGATCTGCTACTAGCTTGATCGTTTGATCGTCTCGATAACTTGCCACACCACACACGCTGGTAGACTGCTACTGTAATGTCGTGTTGTCGTGATGCTATAAGTAATTTGAATTCACCCAGGTTCTCTGGGGTACTTGAAGATGCAAGCATTTCGCCGGCAGAGGGCACTGGAAGGCAGTGACGAGGCCGAACGCTTCACTGCTGCGTTGAGTGGGCGATGGTATTGTGGGGGACATAGGCAGGTATTGGCCCTCCCCCTCTTACCAAGGCTTGGGATATTTATCAACTGTGCAACTGTGGGTCCAGTGAGAGGTAATCCGACTGCGCTTCCTGGCAGCCAGATCTGCTTTCCCGCCTGGTCCTCACGACTAGATGCTACAGCTGTAGATTCTCAGCTTATCTGTTTTTTTTTGTGCAGAGGCTCCATCGGAGTATTCCAGGTCCGTAAACTCAGTGCACAGTCACACAAGGTGCGTAGAATTGAATCTACATCGTTCGTCACGGCTGTGTCGGGTGTTGTGTGCATCGGAGTCGGAAAATGCCGAAAAATGACGTTTAATCGTCGCTCCAAACGGTCTGCCAGCCCTCACCCCGAAAATGACGCAACACACGTTTGTCGCAGCCGCGTAAGCCATCACTTTATGTACCAGCCTCGTTTCCCCCTCTTCTGGTGGCCGATGTTGTTAGAAAGCCTCTCACTCATGAACGTTAGTCGCCACCGCCTAGGTCATGCCCACTCGTCACAGCTGGAGCACCCCGCGCGCAATCCCTTAACCCACATTGATCGCCCCCCGTTACGTGACAGCATGAATGAGCGCGATCAGCAGTCCATGGCCTACAGCTTGCAAGTCGAAGAGGAACGGAAGTTGGATCACACCCGGCGCGAACGCGAGCGTGAAAGACACGCGGTGGAGCAAAACGAGCGGGGCAAGATCGGTCGTGACGCCAACCAAGCACACCAATACATTGTCACCACGTTCAAGCAGTTTGCCGAACATGCCAATGCTGTTTCCCACGCTCACAACTTGGTTGCGAAACGCCAGCTTGACATTTCCCACGTCACACACCGCATCTTGGAGGTGGACAGCCGTATCGCGGGCTATCGAGACACCATCCTGAACCTCCGGTTCCGATTTGTGGGTCTCGAACTTTCCCATCCTTCCCACTCCAAAGAAGTCCGCGAAGTGGAGACCCTGCTCCAAGCGTTAAGTTCCCTCATCCAGAGAGAACAAAACGACCTCACAGCCGCTCTTTCCGAGCGGGACAATCTTTACAAGGCTCGCTTCGAGTTGGAGGTCACGCCGCTTCCCCAGTTTCCGACCCTGTCGCTCGTGGCGCCCGCAGCAATGGCGCCAGAGTTTGTCGTTTCGTCCCCCCCGACTCTTCAGACAGTCGAAGTAGTGCCTTCTGAAACGGACGATGTTATCGACGGTACTGCCGAGCTATCTCTGTAGTAGTGATTTGTATAGGGTATACTGCAGAAATTGCCACGAGCCCGCAGGACTGAGTGACCGGCGTGACGGTAGTGTGCGATGCGCTCCAACTTCTTGGCAGTTGGCTTCTTGGTTCTTGCTTCGCCCGAGTCGGGGTCTGGAGAAGCATAACCTACTTGCCGGCCGTGCGAATTTTGTACTTGCATCCCCACAACGCGGCCAACACAGTGATAGAGTCCACCCTTAACCTCTCAGCTCTCAGTGGTCTGCGAATCCAGCCATGGCTGTAACTGAGCTGGGCTTGGGCACAAGCACTTTTGTACTCTTGAAGCAGCTTCTCCTCACGTTTGGCATAAATCCTGGAGCCTGGATCTCTTGGGCTTGCGCGCGCAGGCGTTCATCCGACGTTGTGCGCCCATCTGCAACTCACATCCAGCAGCAGTCAGCATTGTCAACAGCGTCAACGCTCGTCTTCCCAAGGCCCCACAGACGACAGGTTGCCAACTCTCTTCTGCACAGGCGGATTGGCGGCTCCTTGCTCCTGCACGACCCCCACGGCAGACGCCCCATCCACCCCCGTGCAGCCGGTTGTGGCAGTGTCTGAAACACCCGGTTGTTGTGGTTCCATGGATCGACGCGTCGTGACACGTCACCACCGCCCCCATGCATCTTCTTCGCGTACGCACGTACAGTTGGGGCCCTCGTGGGAATATATAAACACCTCCTCGACGTCTTGCCATTCACATCCATCCACTCTTCATTAACAACACACAACAATGTCACCCCATACTCCCCACTCTGCATCCTGCCCCTGCACCTCATCCCCCCACCATTACTCCCAGCCACCCCTCAAGCTCGAGCAGCTCAAGAACAACCCAGACCTCCAGACGGTCAAGATAGTCGACATCGACGAGGTCCACGAGATGAGCCCCAACCTTAACCTCTTGCTTGGTCACTTGCATGCCGTGGGTACAGCGCAGATGCAGTTTGGAACTGACGGAAGATCCTTCGACGCCGGCAAGATCTCAAAGTCTTGCTCATGTCGGCAACAGGTGGGAACGGCGCCTTCATGGAGCACTTTGGCGAGTTCCAGCCGGAGCTTGTCAAGCTTCCTGGACAGCCCAAGACCATCAGCCAACACCATCTCGTCGAAAGTGCCATTGACTGGGTCGATAATACCGCCGCCCATGTCGTCAACATGGTGCTCCAGGATGACACATTCGCCCAAGGTGCTGGTGGCAATGGAGGCGACATTCTTGTCTTCTGCGCCACTGAGAAGCAGATCCACCAGCTGTTCGACACTTTGGACGATCACCTGGACGTGGCGGCCCTCAATGTCACCTTGCGCAGGCGAAAGGTCATTCTGGCGACAAACATGGCTGAGACGAGCCTGACTTTCCCTCACCTGGACGTCGTCATTGACGGTGGTGAGCGGAACAGCGCTTCCTGCCGCTGCACGGCGCGGTCGAGAGGATGCGTACTCCGTGCAGCAAATCCAGTCTCACCCAGCGATCCAGCGAATGGGTCGTGTTGGCCGCGTGCGACCAGGAACCTACATCGGACTCTACCTGAAGGGTTTCCAGGACAAGATGCCGGACTACGACGATGAGAATCCCATCTCAGTGTGCGACTTCTCACTCGTCCTCCTCAAGCTGCTTGCCCGCTGCCACTGTGCGCGACTTTCGCTTCCCCAGTGAGTTTTCATTGCATTGGCTGAAGGGCATGTACTTTCCACAGCGGGGAGGTCAAGCACACTGTACCACAGGAATACTGACACCTCAGCCTCGCCCCACCCTGTGCAGATTTATCGCGCAGTCGACGAGCTTGAGGTGCTGGGATTGGTACGCCACGAATCCAGCGGTCTGTCCCTCACCGCCGACGGAATGTTGGCCAGTGAGCTTGCTCTCGACCCGCCACTGGCGAGGATGCTCATGTCCGCCCGTGACTCGTCCTATCCGTTTGAGGTTGTGAAGCTCGTTGCCGTTTGGAAGGTGAGGTCCGAGACGCGGACTTGAGAGGAACATGGCCTAACTTTAGACGGACGTATCCGCCGTATCGCCCGTGCCGTCAAGGACGAGCTCGTCACCAATGTCGTCGAGGAGACGCAGATTCGCCTGCAGCATCCATAAGTGACCACTTGACAGATCTAAACGTGTACAACATGTTCCACGAGTACCGCCGTCGCCGCGTAGACCTCGCGTTTTCCTACAAGGCTGCTGTGCACTGGGAAGCATGCGAGAACATGCGCTACCGCATTGACGAGCTCCTTGCCGCCTGGACTCGTGTCTTTCCCGATAACCCTCTGCCTACACCTCGCCAGCCGGAGCCGGATTGTACGACCTCCCTCTCGCGCTCTCTCTACCAGGCGTTCCGCAACAATGTGGCCGTCAAGATCAATCCTGGAAAAGACGACGATCCCCGCTGGGTTTATCGCAACGTCCGCGAGGCCAGCAAGGGTGACATTGGTCTGGATCTGTCTCTCTCGCACAACTGCTGTCTGAGGAAAGGAATCTGGCCCAAGTACCTCATCTATTCCTCGGTGGGTCTCTAATGGAGTTGCTAAACTAACTCGACTTCAGCTGTGACCCAGTCCCGGCAACGGCAAGTATGAGGTCGAGTCCGCCACTGCCATCTCAGAGCAAGACCTCAAGGACTGGGTCGACGACAAGAACGACCAGATCAACCTCCCTGGGCCAAGGCAGACGATTCCGGGCGCCGCGCCAAGGCCGGCATCGAACTGAGAGTGGATCATCTGTAAACTCGACCGTGACATGCTCAAGCTGCTACTTGTAAGCCTCCTTCGGGGGAGGTGTAAGCCGCGGAGAGGGGGGGGGAGCCGAGTATGTACTGTGCGGAAAGACAAGGAAGGATAGTGGCAGCGAGACGATGTCAACTGTGACAGGATGCATGCAATCGGACGACACCACTCCCGCAGAGCCCCGAGACATTCTGTTTCCGCGCCCAATTTTCACCCTCGTCATAGTCGGGTTCCCCCATGGCCTTGAGCTTTCCGGTGCGGTCCTGGCAAAAGTAGGCGCCCGTCTGCTGGACGATGAAGTCGTTCAAGGCGGAGTCTCGAGCGACAGGACACGGGTGTGGGCGAGGAGCGCGCGCGTGTTCTCAGGCGGGTTGATGGACAGCGGCGCCGTCTTCTCGTCGCGGTACTCCATGGTCTGGATGACCGAGATGCTGCGCCCCGTGGGCTGGCCATACTTGATAGCCTTGTAGGTGGTGCGGATGTGGTAGAAAAGGGTCTTGTCGGCAATGGTCTTGAGGGCAAAGCATGTCGGGCGGCAAGTAATGAGAGCCGGGATCGAGGCGGAACGGAACAGATGACGCGCGCGATGATGTGTGGGAAAGAGGAGTAGTCGATGGAGCGGGCCATGGTGAGTGCCGCAAGTTTAGAGGGGTGTTGGGAAGAAGAAGTGTGTGGTTGTGAGAAGGGAGGCTGTCGACCTGTCATGTCCACCGGCAACGTGACAAAGACTCCATTGCGCTGCATTGTGGCCCGGGGTCCTGTCCGCCGCGCCGCCGCTATCCAAAGGGCGTTGATGTTTCTGAACGAGGATCACACACGTACACACAGCTGAAACCCGGCCAGGCGCAAAGTTGGGCCAACATGAGGCGCAATGAAGAGTGGTCCAAGTTCATGGCACACGCCTGTGTTGAATGCAGTCGCTTTTGTGACCCAAGGGTATCGGGTGCACCGATATCGTGGACGTGGTGCCTGTATAGCTGCATCAAGAGACCTCTTGGCTGCTACGCTGCTACTCACTTCTCACTCGTGGCGATGGAAAATGCCGCTCGGGCGTATTCAACAACCGTTTGGTTGAGGGCTCGTGTGACTGGCGGGAACCGGCGGGGGCCCTCGCGGGGGTCATAGATCTGATCTCTGACAACCCCACTAGCCAACAAGTGATCTAGTGGAAGTCCTCGGTGGTGCTTCTAGGTGCCGTACAGAGACCCAGGTCAGTGTCACAAGCGGATGGCAAGTCTAGTGGCGGGAAGCCCGTGATAGGAGCTACGCTGTTGACCGCGCGCGCTGCAGTCTAGGAGACGGACGTGGGCGCGGGACTTTACAGCGCCAGTAGCCAGTGGATTCCCTCTCCCTCCCTGCCCTGGCCACGTCCTGTACCAAGCGTCGTATACCACTGTGTCTGTGGGACTACATAGAATGTGTGGGGGCGCCGTGAACGGCTCGTATGATTTAGTCAAGGCGGCATTGTATAGCTAGCTACCACGCCTGATCCCCCCAACTGCACCGCCCGCCCCCCCCCCCTCCCCCTCGAGTAAATAATGCGAATAAAAATAAATCATGTACTACTCGAGGGCCGTGGCCGATCGACGCCTCGAGGTTGTATGCCTTCACCGTTTGTACAACAGCGGTGAAGTGATTAAAAATGTGCTATCCGTCAGCCATGACATACACCCTACCTTGTTGCGGTCTGGACCGGGTCTTGACGGCGATTCAGCTCTTGATGCTAGCTGGGTTGGTCGAGGAAGGATAAGTCGGTCGTTCACGTTGCGCATGGTCTCTTGATGTCGTACTCCTTGAGCCTTGAGGGCGGGTGCCAACTTGACGTGGAAGTTGGGCCTCGCTGTTGTACGCGAGCTGTGCCGTGGAGAAGCGGAGGAATCCTAAGGTCAGACGGGCAAACTTGGTGGTACTCACTGCGTCGACTTGCCCAAGCCCGTGCCGGAGTCCACAATAACGACGGGGAGCGTTGAATCTGGCATCAGCAATGCCCGACAGTGATAGACTTACTACAGTACCGAACAGTCTTCGATTCTAGCGCACAAATGGCAGAGCCAAGCTGCTGGCCTGCTTGAGAACACCTGGACGTAGGGTTCGGACCACGTCTTGCTGGCCAAGGATTCAGGTTAACTTTCTGTAACATTAGCATTTTCCTGCTTCCTTTACTCACCATGCGAGCCAGAATCTTGGCAACGTCGACAGTGAGCCACGATACGTTGGCGAGAGTCGAGGTTGGCTGCCCACGAGCAGGCAGGGGCAGAGAGGGAGCGAGCTCAGGCACAGGTCCAACGGACGCTTTGACGTTGGGAGTGTTTCCGACAGCAGAGCCCAAAGATGGGGTGAGGAGCGGAGCGCTACGAATGTCGAAGGGCCTTGCCTGTCGCGGGTCGTTATCGGGCTCAACTTCCCGGTGGTCCGACTCGATGTCGAGGCCGTAGAACCGCTTGGTTGTCTGGCCTGGGTGCTTGATGTCCGACTTGTGGTGTAGCTGGGCACGTCGATGGCCATTGTCGATGGGGTCGGGGGTGGCCGCGGGCTTGGCGGTGTTAGTCGTCAAGAGGTCAAGACCGAGCGAGCGGTACGACTCGGCCGGTAAGCTCATTGTGCGGCGATCAAGACCACAGACGGGTTGGCGTTTCCATACACGTCGAGGATTTTCTTGACGTGGGCACTGTCTTGGAAACAATGCTGGTGACTGCGCGGTACGCCGCGCCCGGCAGGGACTCCCCACGGTACTTGATTACGGTGTTGCGGCGGACCTTGGCCAATGCGGGGGAGTCGTACGGGTACAGGAAGGCCTCGCCCACCCAGGGCACACTTTCAACCTCGAAGAGAGTGGGAAGAAATGGCACCTTCGAGGCGGCACCAGCGCGGCGCAAGTATTTGTCGCTGCCACACCTGGCGTCTGCATCACGACAGCGTCGTCGTAGAAGGGGGGCTGGTCCTTCTCACTGAGCTTTGAGAAGGCCAGACACAATGGCAGAGGAGCGCTTGGAGGAGCGAAGGAAGGAGTCGTGTGCGGCGGAGCGCGATACAGCTCACGAGCCTGGGCGCCGTCCATGGAGCACGGCGGCCAATGACTGGAGTAGCCCTGGATCTCCTGCTCTCGAATGCGCACCTGCATGTCAGTTGTGAGTTTCGCTGAGCATACTCACCCAAGCAGAACCAGGACAAACAAGGTGGTAAAAACCGAGCAGCTCGTACTCGCCCTCGCCGTCGATCGCGTACAGGCGCTGGTCGCGCGACTAACATGTCAGCACAACGTTTGGTAAACACAACTCACGAGGCCGAGGGCACGGCGAACAGAGTCCTGATCATCGAAGCTGATCTTCACGCCTCCAACGCCGCTAGCGCGCGGATTGTTGCTGTCGAGCGGGTCGCGCTGTTCGTCGACCTCGACGACGTGGATGGCAACGATGTGACCGCACTGGCGGAACCTCTGGAACATGAATGAGGCAACGTCCATGGTTTTCGCACTGCCCGTAAATACGCCAGAAACATTGATGGGATACGAGCTATCCGCCATGGGACCACGGGAGTGTGAACTCATCCTTCTAGCGGGCGGCAGTCGTAGCGGTCAAAGTGGACGACCTTGACGGACGCATCACCAGGGTGGTCATGGGGGCTTGTAGATGGAGCTGCGAGGCCTTGATCGTCAGGACGACCTCTACGAAACGGTTTGTACTCACTCGAGGATGGTGAGGATGCGCCGCCTGGGTACGCATCGAGCTTGAGGCGTTTGGGAGGTGGGAAAGTCATATCAGAGTATAGTGATGGTGGATGGTGAGAGGGATGATATGGAGAAGAGTCAGGTCGTCGTGCGTGTTTATGTAGTTGAAAGTGAGGTTGCGCCCCACCCGCGGATGCTTTTCACGAGCGCACCGCCTCGTCAGAGGATCAGCGGACATTGACACAGTATTCTGGGGAATCGACTGTGGCGACGACGCGTGGTGTGTTTTGCAGGATCCACCTTTCGCCACTATCGTCCGGCTCTGGACGGAAACTGTGGCGCTCTATGTGTTTCTCCAGATTTATATGAGGGCCGGCGTTCGATCCTCGCAGGATCACAGGATCACAGGCCTCTTGCCCACCATCGAGTTTGAACAACACGCAGCGAAGGTCTTTCATGCAACCCCCACCGCACATGCCCAATCGCTTGTGGCAGTGTCAAAGCATACGCGCTCCACGGCTGTCTGTAATGCGATCTGTCACAGAAGGTCGTTGTCCCATGGATCAACGCTCCTCGACATGTCACACAAGCAACCGCCACCCGCTCCCGCATACAAAGACTGGTAGAAAAAGGCCGTCTCACCGTCTCAACCACCCACTCTTCATTACAACACGCATCCACCTCGTCTCCTCAACCGACCGCACTACACTCACCGCACAGTGCCCAACA
Source organism: Apiotrichum porosum (assembly GCF_003942205.1). NCBI lineage: Eukaryota > Fungi > Basidiomycota > Tremellomycetes > Trichosporonales > Trichosporonaceae > Apiotrichum > Apiotrichum porosum. Next base: position 661,581 of record NW_021167119.1, on the reverse strand, counting down.
CCTCACTCCTCAGCTGCAAGTCGAACTTGTCCGCGACGACACCCTCCTCCATTAGAGTCGGTCGTCGCTGTTCATCACGTGACAACGGCTGACCGGACCGTGGCGCCTGGCACAGCTCGCGTACCACACGACACCGATGGCCCACCGTCTCAGCAATTAGCCCTCAACGATGACGCCATCCTCAAGGACCCGGTCCGCGTGTGACGGAAACGACCCGAAATATCCTTCCTCGACGCAACGCAAAGCAACGCAGAAAGCACGGAGCGAGCGCCGAGCGCTGCCGTCAAGAACGCGAACGATATCAAGGCCCGATTTAACAGAGTAGATGGCCCGTCCTCGCTGACGGGCCAGCACATTGGCACCATCTTCTATCACTTTATCGCTGTTGTACAAGCCGTAGAGGCATACTACTTTGAGTAGACAACGGTCTCTCGAGTAGTACACGATTCATATTCGCATCATGTACCAGCCGGGGATATGGGGGAAAGGACGAGCCTGCAACCACCACCAATCTGCACATACCAGTGCACTGCACCACACCACCCAGCCACGACCTCCGTCCTGCCTCTACCGCATGCATATCTCTAAACATATTCATAATCATGATCCAAACTAACACAACCCCGTCTGCTCCAGGCTCCTACTTGCCTCCACTAGTCAAGTTGGCCGGGAAGCCCGCAAAGTCCTGCTGATCAGTGACCTGCTGTCCTGCCAAGCTGTAGCTGATACGCAGGCGGAGGCGAATAGATGCGCCGGCCGGCGCGAGGATGCGCATCTGCTGGGTCTCGGTGGCGCCGGGGCCGACGTCGGTCTTGGACATGGCCTGCATCTGGAGCTGCTGTGTCTGGGGAAATGGTCAGCAAAGTCTACGACTGGTGGCAAGCCTACCTTTGGCACGGCAACCTGGAAGTTGACACCGGTGACGGGGTTGGCCGACGTAAACCGGGCGAGAATCTGGACGACACCAGGCTGCGCCGACACCCTTGGCGTGAGGGTGATCTTGAGCCCGTTCTTGTCGTACGCGGTATAAGTCTGCAGCTGGGGTGTTTGGGGAGCAGGAGCGGCAGCCGCCGGTGTAGGCGCCGGCTGCGCGGGGGCGGCGGCTGGGGTGACCATGTCAAAGAGGGAGGACGACGCCGAGGCAGCAGCAGGAGCTGAGGTGGGAGCAGGAGACGAGTCGAACAGCGACATGATGTCCTGTGCGGCCGACTGCGGAGCGGCGGCGGCGGCAGGAGCAGCAGCAGCCACGGGCATGGCGTCGGACGTGCCAAAGATGTCCGCGAGCAGGTCCTGTGTCGACTGTGCGCTCTGGCTGGGAGCGCCGTTGACAGGAGTTGTAGGGGTACTGATCTCGTCGCCGATGAGGTCGGTGACGGTGGTGTCGCGGTCCTGGCGCGTTGTGCCGACCGTACGGCGCTCTGAGATGGTCCCCATCATAGTGGCGCGAATCTCGGGTGGCGGCATGCGCTCCAGGATGCCGGCCTTGACGTCACCAAGGATGAGCAAGTTGCCAAACTCGACGGCACGCTGCTGGGTCTCGAGCTCGAGGTTGGCCGAGTAGTTTGCCATGAGCTCGGCGATGCGGCCCTGCTGGACGGCATTGTCTGAGGTCTGCATCTCGGTGAAGCGAGCGGACAGCTTGGTGGCGGCCGTGAGCACCAGTTGGCGGGTGAGGGTATCGGCGTATGGCGAGTTGAGGACAGTCTCGAACAAGTCGATGATGGCCTCGTCCGTGACAGGCTTGACCTCTTCACCGTCGTCGACGGTGCCGCCCTGGAGAAGAACGTCGCCAAACTCGCCAATGATCCAGACAGCCGCCATGGTGAGCGACTCTTGCGACAGATCGGCCGAGAGAGCCTGGAACAGACGCTGGGCAGTATAAAACTGCAGCTCTGGGGTGTGCGCCACAAGACGGATAAACGCCGCCAGAATCTCCTCGCGGACGTAGTTGCCTGCCGACTTGAGCACGCGGAGAGCAGTGTCAATGTGCCAGCGTTTGTTTGGTGCAAAGCGCTCGGCCGCCAGCCAGATCTGCGTGGTGAGACCCGTCTTGAACTCGTTGTCGGCGACCTCGAGGAACGCGAGCAGCTCGCGAGTCATGATGCGGACGTTGCTCTCGTTGATCAGGGCGTACGACAGCTCGAGGGCGCGACGACGGATGGAAATGTCCCCGTCACGGAGACAGTCCAGAATGGTGTTGCGGTGACGCTGGACGGCGTTGGTGTCGATGCCGACAACCTTGTTGAGGGTGTGGAGGGCCACGTAACGAATGTTGTTGTCGCGGTTGGTCAGGAACTTGCCCAGAATGTTGATGGCCATGACACGGAGACCGCTGTCAGCCTCAATTTCAAGGACAGTCAGGACAGTCTCGTAGAGAATCGAGTTGCCGACATTCTTGGACGAGTCCGTGTTGGTAGCGACCTGGGCGAGAATGTCGTTCATCTCCTCGCTGGCCTCGACGTCGCCGCGGCCGAGGATACGGAGCAGGCGCAGGACCTTGACCTGGAGGAACGGGTCCGAGATGCCGAGAACGTCATGCTCGGGCGAGAAGCCAGTGGTGACCAGCGACTTGAGGTGCTTGACCAGCAGACCCGTGGCTGGGCGGAAGTTGGCCGCCATGCTCTCGTCGAGCTCGCACATTTCAGTGACGAGGGTGATGCCGGCGAGCAGCACACCGTGATTCCTCTCCTGGAGGAGCGCACGCGTCTTGTCGGTAAAGTGGTCCATGAGGTCGGGCACACGGCGAATGATGCGAAGAGCACACAGCGCCGCCTTTTTGCGAATGTACGAGTTGCTGCTGCCCAGGAGCTTTTCAATCTCGTTACACAGGTCGCGAGACATTTCCTCCGAGGCAATGTTGGCAAAGGTGCACAGAGCGAGACCGACGGCGTACATGTTGGAGTGGTTCATGTCACTGCGGGGTCAGCAATTAACATGCAGGGCTACCCACTTTTTCAGAGAGTTGGTCACCAGTGTCAAGACCTCTTGGTTCTCATCGAGCAGAAGCATGATGCCGAGGTAGCCCAGACGCTTGTCACTGAAGCGCGGCGACGCCACGAGCTTGAGACACTCGATCTGTCCAAAGTGCGCAGGGTAGCCGAGCATGTGGATGTACAGCAGCTTGGCAATGTTGTTGTGGCGCGTAAACGAGTCCTCCTCCTTGAAGGCGGTCTGGGGAGGGTCAGTTGGGCGTTTAGAAGAGCTGGCGCTCAACTCACTCGGATCGCGGCTGACTCCTTTTGAATCACTGCACGCTCATCCGCAAGTGTCTGTAAAGGTTAGTTAGTCTAGCGTCCTGGGCATGTGCCGGTGACACACCTTGCACGAGCGGATGCCCTTGATGAGGGCTGCGCACAATGTCAGCAACTGCGTTCACAGTTCGTGCTGCCTGAAACAGCGAGTCCTCACCCTTGAGGTTGTAGTGCCCGCTCATGCCTGCGCGGTTGCCGATGGCTTGAATGGCGTTTATGGCGAATAAATGTTACTGGGGGGTAGGGTGGACCGCTTGAAGCAATGAAGAGGTCACAAAGAAAGGACGCGCACGATAGAGATGCCAGAGGATGACAGCGTCGGCGAGCGCGAGGGTCCACGCGACGGTGACGGCGGCGGGGGAGGAGGGATCGATGGAATTTGCTTCCGCCGTCCCCCCTCCACCACAGGTGTGACGTCGCGGGAGATGAACGCGTGTCACGAATGTGGATATGCAACTTGCTTGTCAACATCCACTTCACTCCATCATGGCAAGCCCACTCACAGTCTTCCTGACAACCTGGAACACCGGTCTTCAAGGCTCAAAGGCCCAGGAGCAGGACCTGTCGTCTTGGCTCATCCCGGTCCTCCACGCCCAGGCGGCGGAGAAGGGTGCTGCCGTCCCGGACATTTACGCCATCGGCGTGCAGGAGCTACTTCCTCTGCATCTTGCCTGTAAGCTGACAATACACGCGCTTTAGCTCACTCCCAGTCGCTGGTCTCTCCACTCCCGTTCTTATCGCCCTCACCGACCGCATCCAGTCCCTGCTCTCGGCCCACGCCACTTCGCTGTCGCCGACCCGCGTGGCCGAAAAGTTCCACCTCGTCAAGCGCGTCTCGCACGTCGGTATCGCGCTGTGGGTGTTTGCGCGCGAGTCCACCACGCAGGGGCGTCTTGGTAAATCGCTCGACGCGACGGTGGGACTCTGGCACATGGGCATGGGCAACAAGGGAGCTGTGGGTGTCCGCCTGCCGATCATGCGCGGCGAAAAGCAAGGCGGCTGGGAGACGTTGACGTTTGTGTGTGCGCACCTCGACGCGCACGACCACAACATTGGACGTCGCAACATGCAATACGAGGCCATTCTCTCGTCTCTCATCTTCGAACCCGGAGACGCCCTTCACCACCGTGTCCAGCCCTTCCAGTCGTCGCACCTGTTTATCATGGGCGACCTGAACTACCGCCTTGAGCGTCTGCCAGTTGCCGGCGTCTACCCGCGCGAGCTGAGCGATGACCTGGCCTCGCTGGAAAAGGAACGCGCCGCGCTCGTCCAGCTGGACACGCTTAAGCGGGAGCAGGACGCAGGCAAGGTGTTTGGCGGCATGCGCGAAGGCGACCTCACGCGCTTTGCACCCACGTACAAGCGTATCGTCGGCGAGATCGAGGGATACTCGAAGAAGCGCATCCCAGGCTGGACTGACCGTATCCTGTTTGCCTCGCACACCGACACTCCGGACCTGTACGCCCCGCACTCGGTCGCCATTGCAGGCGACAACACGACGCACATTCTCGAGTTCCGGTCCACCCCGCAGCTGACAATCTCCGACCACAAGCCCGTCCACATTGTCCTGTCGCTGCCGCCCGTGACGCACTCGGCCGCAAGCCCAATCACGGCACCGGTCCTCGCGCCTCCCCTGCCTCCTAGCCGTCCCCGTCCCGCCGCGCGTAGCCGCGAAGAGATCCTCATTGCCAAGATTATCGGTACCCTCCTGGACCGCCTGATCGGCTGGCCATGGACCATCCTCGTGCTGCTGGGCTTTGGCAACGAAAAGGCCGGCATGGGCGTGTCGGCGTTCCTGGCCATGGTGTGGAGCGTGTGGTGGAGCGGCGTGTTTGCGAGCGCATAGGTAATTTAGAGACTGTTGTAGACGGGGTTTTCAAGTAGACGGGGTTCGTGTGATGCCATACACAGGGGCTGCATTTGCCTACAGAAAACAAAACAAAACAAAACAAAACCCACAAACAACACAACCCTACTCGGGTCCACGAATAACACACTTGATAACCGGCTTGCCCTCCTTGTCCTTTCCAGCGCGCGTGAGCTCAAACGCCTCGAGCGCCTCTTCAAAGGGGAATGTGTGAGTCAGGAGCGGCTTGAGGTCGACGAGGCCACGCGCGACGAGGTCGATGGACATGGGGTAGTCGCCGCTGCCGTACCTCCACGCGCCCTTGAGGACAATCTCGTTTGTGACGGTACGGAACATGGGGATGGTGACGTCGGGGGGGCCAAAGCCGATCTGGACGTGTGTGCCGCCGGGACGCACCGCGTTGAGGCCCATCTGGATACAGACCTCTGCGCCCGTGGCGTCGACGACGAGGTCGATGGAGCCATGGCCGCGCTCGGGGACGCCGAGGGTCGCGAGCAGGTCCTGGGCCGCGCGGAGCGAGTAGTCTGGCCGCGACTCGCCGTCGTTTTGCTTGATGGGAACGTAAATGTCCGTGGCGGCGTACGACTTTGCAAAGTTGAGACGGTCGAGGTTGATGTCGACGCCAATGACGCGCTTGGCGCCCAGGGCCTTTGCGACGGCCATGGCCAGCAGACCGACGGGTCCAGCACCCATGATGAGCACGTTCTGGTTGGTCCGCAGCGCGCCCACGTTGGCGACCGAGTGGACCGCGACGGAGAGGGGTTCCATCATGGCGCCGTAGAGCGTGTCGATCGAGTCCGGCAGCTTGTACACGAGATCGGCCGGGCTGGAAGAGTCAGCTACAGGAAGTCACATTCGGCCCAGCTCACAGCTTGTAGTAGCGCTGCAGCGTTCCGTGGAATGGCGGGTACGCTGCAAACTCCATGTGCTCGCAGATCTGGTACTGGCCCCTACGGCAGTCGTCGCACATGCGGCAAGTGGTTCCGGGCTCGAGCGCGACGCGGTCGCCAACATGGAGCGTGTTGGCGCTGTTGGCGTCCGAGTGGCCGTTGGCTGTGGCCGCCTTCTTGGCAAGGTTGGCGCCGAGGCGGACAATGTCGCCTGCAGACTCGTGGCCCAGGCACATGGCCGAGCAGCACGAGACGAGGCCCATCTTGCCCGTGTTGTAGACTGAAAGGAGTCAGCATACGGTTGTTTTGTGTTCGTGCTCACAGTGGACATCAGAGCCGCAGATTCCAGTGTGCTTGACCTCGACCAGCACCTCGTCGGGGCCTACATCGGGGACTGGGAGCTGGACCCGTCAGCACATGTACATAATAGCATCGCTGTTACGAACCGTTTCATAGCTTGTCTTGAGCTTGCCGTGAAGAATGAACGCGGGGTTGTTCTTGGGTGTGAACGGAGTCGCCATGGTGAGATGAGAAGCGTGAGTGAGACGAGAGTCAGATGGTGAAGAGAGGGGTCGCCGTCTCTGGCCCCACGTTCACGCCTCGGCATATAAAGCTCCACTGAGCGCTCGGTGTGTACCTGCGACCCGGACATATGAGTCTGGCACGACAGCAGCAAGGCAAGCCCACCATCCGAACCGGTTGTAAGCGGCAAGAACGAGGGATGAACGCCGGGACGGACATACAAAGATGGGCATGGGCCATGACAACATGAGAGGGGTCATGCCACGCGATAGTCACGTGCTCGGAAGTAAAATTGCCGGAAAACACACTATGCGAAGGGTTCCCTCTTGATCGGTGCCCGTAATGTGTTTCTCTGTGAGGCCGTGTCATCTGCTCCCGCGGGCGGGGTCCCCGGCTGAAGCCCCGGATGCACCGGTCAACAGCCGACGGTCGTCTCTTTTTCGGTTGGCGCGAACAAGCGAGGTGCCAAAGGGGATCGACACCGGGAATGAAAGCTCTGGGCCTGGGTGCCTGGGTGCAAAGTGGGTCGTTCGGGTCCCCTTCGGCCGACGATGGAGGGGGTGGCAACTGGGTCTGTATCGAGATAATATGGTGGCTCCAGCACAGATTGCACGACCAAGCAAGAGATATCCATGTGCTCAGCCTCGAGGTACAATGCCTCAAGAGATAAACAATTCAGATCCGTTGCAACGTCTTGTGGGCCGCAATCAAAAACGCCTTGCATCAGCTGCTCGCGGTGCCCCGTGCGACGTGCAGTGCAGCATCCACAAAGCCATGTCTCGTGCCGTCCATCGACCATCTGGCCGGCCTCTGACTGCGCTTTACCTTCATCTAGCCTTCCAGAAAAGGCGCATCGTGTACTATCAGAGAGCAGCTTGCTTCCACTCCAGGTTTCGGCGTCTCCGCCGGCCTGGATCGTGCGCTACGGCTGTGCCGACGCGTGCGTGTGGCTGCACCTGGCTGCACCACATGCAGCGTTGTGTACTTGTGTGCTTGTGTAGTGTATGCGATGGGGACATGCACGACATGACGACAGACGCGACAGGGACGCATGTCCTCGCACTGGTGCGAAATGTGTGCATTTGTATTGGACGTCGATGTGTCCAACACACCCGCGAACGATCGCGAGTGAGTCGAGGAGGGTTGTGTGTGTGTATGCCACGACACGGCTGTCGGTGTCATTATGCGGCGCTGTGAGTCTCGTCGTGCTACTCTGACTCATCGCGTCTGTAATCTGTTTCTGTTGGCGACGCCGTTGAAACCATGGCGCTTCAAGCCCGCCAGCGTGATCCTCTGTGACACTCTTGTGCATGGCGCGCGTAACTGCAGCTGCCGCTGCCACGGGGCCCGGCGCCACGCCAGCCCGCCAGCCTGGCACACAAGGCATTACGGTTGTAGCCAGAGACATTACCAGCGGGAGCAAATTGATTTTGACCGAGAGATTGAAGCAATTTCGAATGTGAGGGGCCAAAATTGCTTTCGCGATGTCAACTTTTTCGGCCGAAAGATGGGCAATTATCGTTTTGAGTCAGGAAGAGAAAGGTTCTCGAGTCGTTGCCGCGCCTGAAACCACGGCTGGGCTCTGGTGCTCTGGGCAGGCTGGCCGGTGCGTGCGTGCGTTGCGCTGGCTGGGCGGGGAGTGCCGTTCGACCACTCACCTCACCCGCAAATCCCACTCTGCCGCCATCGCTTCTATACTTCGAGCATCCCATTCCTCTCTCTCTCTCTCTCTCTTTCTCTCTCAACACACCTCTCTCCCCGCGCAACCCAAAAGCGAACGCCTCGTCAAGGCACACCACCAAAAAGCTCTACACAGCGAGCAACCACGCAACACAAAAAGGACACATCTCGCAAACCCCCCCCAACCCACCACCCACCCACCCACCATGCTCGGCCGCCCATCGCGTTCGCTGGCTCGTGCTCTCCCGGCGCGCCCCTCGGCGTCGTCGGCGCTGCTCTCGACCGCTGTCGTGCAGAAGCGTTTCCGCTCCACGGACCGCAAGTCGTCGGAAAAGGCAAAGCTCCACACGTCGTCGTCGACCCAGCAGCTGCCTCCCGCGTTTGTCGAGTACTCCCCCCACCGCGGCAAGGGCATGACCGTTGAGGGTAAGCAGCGTGTTAGGGAGCACGTTAGGAGGATCCAGAGCTCGGCCTCTACCAACTCCCCCGCCGCTGCTGTCCGTCCTGCCCCCGCCGCCCACTTCCAGCAGCCCCCCAACCAGAACACCGCCGCTTCGCCGTACGCTGCCGAGGCCAACCCCAATATCCGCGATGGCTACGACCACTCGTGAGTAGCCGGAAAAAAAAACTGTTTTTGTTTCACTCCGGCAAATGGCTAATTGTTGTACAGCTTTGTCGGCCTCTCTGGTGGCCAGATCTTCCACGAGATGATGCTGCGTCACGATGTCAAGCAGGTCTTTGGCTACCCCGGTGGAGCCATTCTCCCCGTCTTTGACGCTATCCACAACTCGCCTCACTTTGACTTTGTCCTGCCCCGTCACGAGCAGGGTGCCGGCCACATGGCCGAGGGCTACGCTCGTGTGACGGGCAAGCCTGGTGTCGTTCTCGTCACCTCGGGCCCCGGCGCGACCAACGTCATTACCCCAATGCAGGACGCTCTTTCGGACGGTATCCCCATGGTCGTCTTCTGTGGCCAGGTCGCCACCTCGCTTGTTGGCTCAGACGCGTTCCAGGAGGCCGACGTTGTCGGCATTTCGCGTTCGTGCACAAAGTGGAACGTCATGGTCAAGGACATTGCCGAGCTGCCCCGCCGCATCAACGAGGCCTTCAAGATCGCCACCTCGGGCCGCCCCGGCCCCGTCCTCGTCGACCTCCCCAAGGACGTCACCGCCGCCATCCTCCGTACGCCCATCCCCGCCAAGGCCGTCACCCCCGGCGCCACCCCTGGCCTCCCCCAGAACCCCCTCCACCCCACCGTCGGCAACAAGCAGCCCGGTGACGCCAGCCTCATCACCAAGGCCGCTGACATGATCAACCGTGCCAAGCGTCCCATCATCTACGCCGGCAACGGTGTCATGGCCGACCCTGAGGGACCCGAGCTCCTGAAGAAGCTCGCCGACATTGGCGGTATCCCCGTCACCACCACCCTCCAGGGTCTTGGAGCCTTTGACGAGCGTGACGAGAAGTCGCTCCACATGATCGGCATGCACGGCGCCGCCTATGCCAACTACGCCATCCAGGAGGCCGACGTTGTCATTGCTCTCGGTGCCCGTTTCGACGACCGTGTCACCGGCAAGGTCGACACTTTTGCCCCCGCCGCCCGCCAGGCCGCCCTTGAGGGTACCGGCGGTATCATCCACTTTGAGATCCAGGCCAAGAACGTCAACAAGATTATCGAGGCCCAGCTCCCCGTTCTCGGTGACGTTGTTGCCTCGCTTGCCGAGCTCGTCCCCCAGATCAAGAACGTCGACCGTTCGGCTTGGCTCAACCGTTGCAAGGCCAACAAGGAGAAGTACCCCTTCACCTTTAGCCCTTCGCAGGAGGGCCAGCGTCTCAAGCCCCAGGAGGTCATGAAGGAGCTCAACGCTCAGGCCGAGGTCATTGGCAGTGAGTACAGAAAGGAGTATGGTTTGGATGTAGAGCGGGACCAAAAAATAGTCCCGCTCCTCCACCTTGCTTGTGGCATCCTCCTCTTTCTCCTCCTTTCGTCCTTCCTTTCGTCCATCGTCCAGGTCACTGACAAATGCAGAGGAGAAGTTCATCCTGAGTACCGGAGTTGGACAGCACCAGGCAAGTATCCGTGGAGACGGGACTGCGGCGGTGGTGCTTGCACTTTACCCCCACCAAGACGAGAGTGTGGCGGTTGTACTCGCACTTGGCGCCCACCACCGACCCCAGTCCCACCCCTTCTATCGTTCACACGGCTGACTGTCTGCAGATGTGGGCATGCCAGTACTGGCGCCACGCTGCGCCAAGGAGCTTCGTCTCGTCCGGCGGTCTCGGTACCGTGAGTGTTGCGAGTTTGCACTCATCGTCATCAGCCACCTAACAATCCACAGATGGGCTTTGGTGTCCCCTCTGGCATCGGTGCCAAGGTCGGCGCACCTGAGAAATACGTGATTAACATTGACGGTGATGCCTCGTTCTCCATGACTGCCATGGAGCTGCAGACTGCCAACCAGTACAGCATTGGTCTGAAGACCCTCCTGCTCAACAACGAGTGAGTACTCGGTTATTTACCGGCGCCCCTGAAAAATGTCCCTTTTTTGCTAACTGGTATCCAGGTTCCAGGGTATGGTTGAGCAGTGGCAGGACCTCTTCTACGAGGAGCGCTACTCGCACACCCGCATGCACAACCCCGACTTCCAGCAGCTCGCCGAGGCCATGGGCACCAAGGCCATCAAGTGTACCACCATGGAGGAGCTCCCTGCCAAGATGAAGGAGTTCCTCGAGTACCCCAACGACCGCCCCGTCCTCCTCGAGTGCATGGTCTCGTCCGAGCACGTCTACCCCATGGTCCCCGCAGGCAAGGCCCTGCACGAACAGATCCTCCACCCCCTCCTGAGGAACAAGACCGCCTAAGCAACAAAATCGAAATGAGATAGATATACAAAACAGCAAAAAAGGAAAGCAAAAAAAGGAGAGGAAAATTCGAGTTTAGGTCCTTGGTGGTACTTGGTCGTTTTTGTACGCATGTGTTTTTAGTTTTATCGCGATCAACTTTCCTCTGGAAAAGAGTGCACACACACACACACACAGGCAGAGACAAACTTGGCCGACTGGCCAATGTACTCTTGCAAGCAGCCCACAGAGCCTTTGTCATTAGCTCGCATTGTGGCGTTTCTACTGATTTGGTCTCCCACAGATCCAACGTGGGGCCACGGAATCATCGTCCTCGTCGGCTCAATACACGCTGTCCGTCTCGAGTGTCAGAGTGGTGAAGTGCGTGGTGACGAACGATCCCCGATCGACCCGAGAACGCCGCAGCCGTGTGCTGGACGACGTGTTCTTGCCTCTGTCTTTATCTCTGTCTCTGTCTGGCCCGAAACCAAGTGAGTGCTTTGGTCGGGCCATGTGAGGCAGGTTCGCTCGTGCAGCTTGTTGTTCTCGCTTCCATAGTGGTCGAGCCTTGGTCGGTACAACTGGATCGACTGGCAAGATGTATGCGCCCTTGTGCCGGTGGCCGCTGGTGGTCGAGGCCCATGACGATGTCTTCGACAGAGAGATCCTCGATTGGTGGACGTACAGCTGATCCGAAACTGACCGCCACAGGCAGTTTCCGTCACCAATTCACCAATAACGTTGATGACCGAAACGCCCGTGGCCTCGATGTCAAGGATAATTTTGCGGTCGCGAGCTGAAAGCAGACCGAACGTTGCGCCACCGCGGACACCGCGGCTACCGAGGGTCGGGCGAAGAGGTACCGCTGGTTGCAAAGGAGACTGACGAGGTAAGCTTCCATCTCGCGACCAGGCGCACCTTGGGGGGGGGAGGTCTGTCTTGTGTGGCGACAAACTGCCGTCTGCCAGCCCGCAGAGTCTTTGGGATCCGAGAGGCAAGCGTTGAGGACATCATCTTCCGTGGCCATCTGCAACGACCGTCAGAAGGCTAAAGCTGAGTCAACTGGCGTGCGGCGTACCCTCTTCTGTACCAGGTCAGTCCTTCCTCACCACTAATGTGCTTTAGACACTCACACGGTTACAGATGTTGGGCTTTGAAAGTTTGCCTGGGCTCTATAACATTAGAAATAGGGTGGATGGACCTGCATACCTTCTGCGAGAGCGAGAGGCTAGCCGCGACCTCAGCGTAGGAGAGCATGCTGAGAGGTTGTGTCTGGCAAAGTCAGCGCTGCCGAGATAACTACGCCCCGAGTTCCAGAATACCAGAGTCGACAAGGAACTCACGACTGTGACAACTGTGCTCAAAGTAATGTTGAACCTGTGGGGTTGTGGTCAGAGATGAGTGGTGGTGTGGAGTGATGGAGTGACACCACCAGGAAGGAAGTGATAGTTGCGAACGGGTAGGTGGGGGCAAATTCCAGAAGGGCCACTCCAGACACACACCCACAGCTCACAGATCACAGAGGGCGCACAAGCCATCTGGTGGGACTGGGGCCGACGCTAGGTGCTCGGGTGCCGTCCAAGGATAGTGGCACAGATTCACTCGGGCGTGTTACTGTGTCCTTAGATTGCCCTCCTCCTGGCGAATGTACTCTCATTTCTGCACACCCAGGCTATACAAGCTCTACTAATGCTACTGGTCGCGATGCTAATCCTCGTCAGTCGCCTCGGCCTTTGGTGCAAAGTGCGTTCTGGCCATGCCATGGGGTACGATCCGGGGACAGCTGGCGGGTGCCGGTCGGCGCAAGAACGCCGCAGCCGTGCGGTGGACATGTTCCTCGCGCGCCCGGGCTGCAGCCTGTTGCGCCTCGACTCGGTCAGTCATGGCGCGCACCATGTCCCGCATCCTCGTCGACACGTCCGGGGTACCGTCTGACATGGCCAGGTCAATGGGCCCAGCCCTGGCGGCATCTCCGTCTCCGTCTCCGTCTCCGTCTCCGTCTCCGTCTCTGTCCCTCCCGAACCAAGTGATGCCTGGCGAAACCAAGGCCGGAAGAGCAAGCACGGCGCTGTGCCGACCGGGATCGTTGCGATGCACCTTGATATCAAGCGCGTTGAGCTCCTCACTGAGACTGTCGGGTTGCGAGGACGACGCAGCTGGGTTGGCCAGGCTGGTGCTGCCAATTGCGTCAAGTCGTGGCCAGCAGACGATCCGAGGTCCACGAGTGTCTTGCTGAGGCGACGCTATTTCGAGCCGCTGCTGCGTCCGTTCTTGCGCTGGAATATCCGAGTCCGGCACCGACGAGGCCAGCTGCTCGCCGTGTTCACTCTGCGCCCGAGCACGCGCGTGGTCATGCGCGTGGGCTGCACGGAGCTCGAGCCACGCAGCTGGCGCGGTCGGGTATCGCCGCGCAAGCACCTGGGCAATCGTCGGGGCATCGATGGCGCCGGCGTCGGCGCGCTTGCGCCAGAGGACGACCCGCGGGCCCGGTGCACCGTTTCCAGCCTCCTGTGTCTGTGTTGCGCTTGGAAGTTCGACGACGCGCTCCATTCCCAGCTCGGCCATGAGGTCTAGCAGGGGCCGGCGTTTCTCGCCTTGAGGGACTGGCGGAGCAGTGTCGCGGCCGGCGACTACTCTAATGTCGCTGGTGGACTCGTCGGTATCGAGGTGGCGCTCCGTGGCCAGGTCGTCCATGAGGTCCAAGAGCTGCCATTCCTCCTCCTCGTCATTGAGGTCCAGGAGATGCCATTCCTCGTCCGTGTCCGAGTCTACGTTGTGGTAGCGCAATGTATCGTCGGTTGTGGCGGCGGCGGCGGCGGGCTCGCGAGTCTGGCTGTCGTGTGCCGTTTCTCGGCGCGGTGCTGCCTCGTCGACGTCGGGCTGGCGGGGCATCGTGCGAGCTGGCTTGTCGTCCATGGTCTGTCCAGTTCCAAAACTCCAGTGCACAGTGGTTGCATGTCCCGCCCATGGTTCATACCCAAGCGGAACCGACGCGGACGCAACGGGCAACGGACGCGTAAGCGGCGAAACACTGACCAAGTCTTTGGGTGCGTTGTGCCTGGTCCGCACATTGCCGCGAGCGGTGGCGATGCAGTGGCGCGCAGAGAACAACATAGCGAACGAGTTGTGCGTCTCAGGTCGTGTTCTCACTACATATAGGTCGAGCGACAATATGCATCACCGTTGACCGAGCGTGCAGGTTGGACAAACGATGTCAGCGTGGTAAGCCGGATGGGTGAACTTTTGTGTCCCAACTGTACCTAACAAGTCGTCCAGAAAGCACAAAGTACCGATGACACCGCTGCACGCGAGGAAGCTTTCATGGCCAGTGAGCATGCACACCTCGTATTCCTCTCCGATTCTGTTGTCTGGAGTGAACACGGCCCGCAAGTCTAGGTATCACTGCTCATCGTGTGGCTGACGTCACCGCGCGTAGCCACGAAGCCGCCAGTTCCCATCTTATCGCCCATCACACGACACACGTCTCTTTGACCCCGTCATAGCTCTTCTGACCACTGACTTCTGTCCCATCGCCCACGCAAGCACTGCTGTATTGGAGCTTCACGCGGAAAGTCCGCCGCGTGCTGAGGTGGTCCGAAACCAGCCACGGACATGGCCGATAACGACGCTCGCACCGCGCTCGGCCGGCGGCTAGCTACGGCCCCCGCCCATTACCGTCGCCTGCCATCCCAGTCTTGGCTCCTCGCTGCTGGCGATATGGCGATGCAGAGTGGCTCTTTGAGCTGGACCCTATAACATATACAACAGCTGCTCCGCAATTCTAAATATAATGCTGTAAGCGCAGTAATGAAAGATTGTCTCGTCTAATCCGACCCGGTGCAAACGTCCACATACCCTACACCCCATCCCACCCCGCCAAGCACCGCGAGGACCAACACCTGTCCCAGGACCACACTGCCGAGGACGTATATCCACTTCCACCTCTTGCCCCTAATAGCACGGGCTTCCACGGCGAACGTCGACACGGTGGAGAGACACCCGCAAAACCCTTGCTGGAGAGCGTACAGCGCGTCGCACCGCACAGCCGAGCTGCCAGCTGCCGGGCGATGCTGCGCGGCCACCACGCCAGCGAGGACGAGCGTGGCGACCATGTTGGCAATGAACGTTCCCAAAGGGAACCTGTCGATAAACGCCGCGCGGGTGTTGATCTTGGCGAGAAAGAACCGCAGCATGGCGCCAGGTGGAGCTAACAGGATCGCAAAGACGGCGCGGTGACGCCACGGGTGCGGAGCGAAAAAGTAGATGATCAACGCGACGAGGTAGCTCAGTGATGCCACCAGGAATGTAACACTGTCAAGGAACGGCGACCGATGGGAGACGGTGTGGAGTGCCTCGGGGCGAGGGATGCGCGGGAGGCAGCGGCCCATGAACTGGCCCAAGTGGAGGCAGGCGATGGCGATGGCAAAGGTCGCAAATGAGTACGCTATACCGTCGACCGCCTGTCGGCCGTGAGTTTCATGCTTGCCAACAAACTAGTAACTCACATTGTGAAATCCGCCTCGGTCATAGTGGTTGAAGTTGGCAAATGCCTCATAGCCTTCCAGCATCCACGATGAGAACGTCGTGACGGATCCCGCGATGCCTGGTCGTCAGCTCTGGCCATGGAGTGGGTGAAGTGTCGCTGAAGTTTGTAGAGCGCTCAACCTTTACCAGCTGTGGACTGAGAGACATCACAGCTGGAGCAGAGTCTCACTGGTTCCCAAGAGTAGGAGCCCACTGCCTTCCGCTACGTGTGCATCTACCAAGATGGGGAAGGCCATCGTTGCCACTTACCGGTCGTGAAGAAAGTGTACATCGGTGGGTAACTGGCCGTCAGCTCACGCCCCAGCTGCCCCACACTCTCAGAGAATCACTCACATCCACACAATCTGGTTCTTCCTCGCCAATGCAAGACCCATGATCCCACATCCCACCCCTTGCGCCCACGCGAGAGGAAAGATGGCGGCGCCGTCGTCTGAATGTCAGCTGGAATACCATCGACGCCATCCAACTCACACGCCCCAAGCGCGTCCAGTCCCAATCGGATCAGAGTGCCAAGCATGGCGGCAAGGATTAGCACAGCATAGTGCGCTCCCAGGCGTAGTGGTGTCACTTCTTCCGCTGGCGGAGGCGCGTTGTCCTCGTCGACACGGGAGGGAGGCCGTGGTGGTTCGTCGGGAACGGGCTGCTCTGGGTCGAGCGAGCGCGTGGACGCGAGACGTCGGAGGTCAAGGTCTTCGTCGTCGTCGTCGTCATCCACATTGGCATATGCTACCTGCTGAGTCGGCTGTGCATGGCCGTTGGCCGCGGACATGGCGTGGGTGCATGCGATGGAGATGGTGGGACGTCGAGATTTTGTTGTTGCACACCCGCAAATAGATCGCGAGCGGAAGCAAATTGCCAAGCCGATTGTTGTTGTTTGTGTGGCATCCATGTGTCTGTCCGTACAACACATTTTCGGCCTGTGTCTCGCACCCACCCCCGATACACTCACCCGACGTTCCACCCATGCTCACCAGTACACTGTCCTTCTCTCGCCACATGGCAATTCACCCATCCGTGACCAGGACGCGTCCAAAGTGCCCTAGTGGCCGGCCGGTCCAGCGAGCTACGCGCCGTTTAGCAAGCTCCGACCAGCCCGACATCGGCCAACTGGACATCCTGTTGTGGAACACTCGCCGACACGCCGACACGCCCACGCTCTCCGACAGGCACCCGGATGGGAAGAGACGAGCGTCCAATTGTTGTGTAGCTGGGACTGTTCGGCACAGAGGGCGCGCGAAGCCCGACCAACACCCTTATCTCACAGAGGCGTCAGACGGCCGACCACCGCAAAGTCGCGGCCTTCCCAAGCGTCCTCGCACCTTTCTTTGTCACCGGCAGCTCCGCGAGACATGCTTGAGACACCGTGACTGGGCTCTCCTTGCCGCGGTCATGTGCAGCTGCCGCCAAGGGCTGGAGAGATGGTGGCAAGCGCCATACCGAAGAAAGCCCCCCTTTCCCGAGACGATTAGACATTTTACTAAATGGATTAAACCTCGGATGAATCGCGACTAATGACCTGCGCTAATCCGCCCGGATCTAAGCCACAAAATGCAGTACGAACTAGCCGCCCAAGTAGGCGCTCGGCGCTGGTGGCAACAATGCGAACGTCACCACATGCGACCCACAGGCAAGCAAGCGATACACTCTGTGGGATGCTATACAAAGGCGCCAGGTGGGTGGGGAGATGTATTCCCAGCTATCCCCCCACTACACGCTTTGTGCATTCTCGATGCTCCTTCGCCCTTCACTCCGTGTTGGCGCCCTGGGCGCCCGCTCTCTTCCACGCCGCCCCGTCGTGCGCTCCATCTCCACCACGGCTGACGCGAGCTCTGCTCCACCTCGCTCCTCGCGCCTGGGACTCCTGGCCCTCGTTCCCGTCGCTCTCGCAGGCGCCGTTCTCGTGTCCCCCAGCTCCGACCCCGAGCCCCAGACCAACATCGCCGCCCTCCCTACATCTGCCCTCCTCCGCTCATACTTTGTGTACACGGCATGCTCATGGCCTCGTCTCATTGACGCCGCCCCGGGTCTCCTTCACGCATTCACCCACTCGCCCGCCCCAGGACTCAAGGCTATCACCGAGGCGGTGGTGCGGCGCACCTTCTTTGCCCAGTTTGTTGCTGGCGAGGACCTGCCCGAGTGTATCAACGCCATGAACGACCTGCACGCGCAGAACATTGGCGGTGTCCTCAACTACTCTGCCGAATCCGAGGCCGGTGACGGTCTGGCGGAGGCACACCATGCCGCGCAGGCTCACAACTGGGCTGAGTGCGAGTCGGCCATCGAGGCACTGGGAGAGTTTGAGCGCCACTTGTCGCTCACCGGTGGCTTCACTGGAACCTCGTCCTTTGCTATCAAGCTGTCCGGCTTGATCGACCCCGACATCCTCGAGCGCGCCAGTACCACCATTTGCCGAATCCGACCCTTGTCAAAGTCGTCCGAGGTTGTGATTGATGGTCTCCCGGCGCCCTTCCCGGGTGTGCCCCAGGAGTCAGACGGCATGGTCATCGACCCTGCCGAGTCTCGTCTCGCATCTCTGCCTTCAGTTGGTGGCGCATTTGAGCCCCTCGGCATTCTCGCTGCCGACCCCGGTGTCTCTGACTCGGACCTCGAGGCTCTCCACGGCCTCTGGACCAAGATGCGCACCTTGTCTGGCCGCGCAGCCGACCTCGGCGTCAAGCTCATGATCGATGCGGAGCTCGCCCCGACCCAGCCGGCCCTCGACGCTTTCACTCTGTTGCTGTCGATGGAGTTTAACAAGCCCGTCGCTGGCAAGTCGTTCAACGGCCCTGTCATCTTTGGCACGTACCAGTCCTACCTCCGTCGTGCACCATACCTCCTCGACGCCGCCATCCGCCACTCGGAGGACAACGGCTACGCCCTGGGCATCAAGCTCGTCCGTGGCGCGTACTTTGTTCGCGAGCGCGAGAAGTGGCGCGTCGAGGGCCGTGCCGGTGCCGACCCCATCTGGCCCGACAAGCCGGCGACCGACAAGGCCTACAACGACTCTGTCCAGAAGATTACCTCTACCCTCGCGCGTCAACTGGACGGCCACCACCCCGAGCTCGCCCTTTCCGCCGTGTTCGCTACCCACAACCCCGAGTCGGTCGAGCTCGTCCTTGCTTCTATGGAGAAGGATGGCCTGACTGTGCGCGGCCCATCGTCCAAGCTTCGTCTCCGTGATGGCCTCAATTCGCGGGTCTTCATCGCGCAGCTCTACGGCATGCGCGACGACATTACCGACCGCGTCGCCGAGGCGTTCGAGCCCGGACCTCCCATTGCCCTCAAGTACATTGCGTACGGCAAGCTCCAGGAGGTGCTCCCCTTCCTTGCGCGCAGGGCAATTGAGAACAAGAGTGTCATGGCCGGCGAGGGCGGTGCGGCCGTCGAGAAGAAGAGGGTCAGCGACGAGCTGTGGAGGCGGTTTGGCTGGAAGAGCGCGCCCACCCAGTCGGCGCCACCCGCGCAGGTTGCCGCGGCTGCTTGAGCAGATTAGACTTTTATATCAGGACACGATTTGGGTTTTTACCGTGCAGTCACGGTTGTAAGCATAGTATATGTCAATGGGTTTTTAAGTGATCATCTGAACGGGCATGTGGATGGGCGTGTGCAGACGGCCACTCACTCTACGGTCGTTTGAACGTAGAAGTCGTGAATACCTTCGTGGCAGAAGCCCAACCGGGGATGGCACCGCTCCGACCTTCTAACATATTTCCTTGCTGCGGCACCCTGCCATGCATTATGACACTTGTGCATGCTATGCCGTCATGCATATCTATAGGTGTGCATTCTGCAATTGTTGTCAGATAGTCAATGTTGAGACGGGTGACTAGGGTGAACAGTTTTATTTTGGGTGAATTTTCGTCTGTTTTTTTGGGCACACTTGTGGTAAAAGTCCCACAGTGGCGCAAAAGAGCACAGGTACGGCGTGAGATCCCCGTAGGCACTGTCCCCTGTGCAGATGAATGCTCCCCTACACGAAGTGCACGGCTGACGTCTGTGTATAATGATGTGGGTACCGGGCGCAGAAGGCATGCATGCATGCGAAAAAGGATGTTCAATTCGCAACAATAAGGCGGAAAGTCGCTTCTTCCTGCCACCCACACGTGTGTTGTCTATGAAGGCGGCAAGCATTGCGAAGTTTCTACTCATGACCCACCTCCTATTCTCTTTATTTGCGCTTGCAAGTGGTTAGCAGCAGTCCAATAAACAGGCCGGCTACTTAGTGAATGGAGTTTCCGCTGCTCTTAAGTATTACGGATCCAACAAGAAGGATAGGAACAGTAAATATATATATTAATTATTAGATATGAATGTGGAATTGATACCGTACACACCGATAACATCTCGCAGAGGAACCTGATGAAGGATGGGAAGACTAGGAAGCAAACAGATAGAGAAAACACACTAGATGAGGAGCGTACGTTGCATTTGGGCGGACGGGCGGAGAACCACGGACAACACAACATTCCCCGGCCACGGCTTACCACCGTTGGCAAGTCGAGCCCAATGCTCCACCGGAAATTCTAAGCTAAGCATCCAGACAACCACTCCTCAAGCTGACAGGACCGACCGAGCACGGGTCAAACATTTCCGGAAGTCCCTTCTCGGCAGAAGCTTCTATGACTCATCTGTGGCACATTTCTTGCGGCACGGAAGTGTCGCCTGAACGACAGGAGAACGAGGGCAATCCTCCGTTGTTCTCTCGTACCCCTTATGATCTCTCTGTATATAAGGGGTTCTGTTTTCCATGCATCCCCTCTCCTTACTCTTCACATGTGACTACCCAAAAGACCAGCGCTAACTACGGTATGGGCGAAAACGACATGAGTTTCCAATGGAGGTTGAACTTTCTGTCATCCTGAACAAACTACCATGTCAGCTTTCATCTGGCCTCCGTGGCGAAATTGGCTATCGCGTTCGACTTTTAATTGCCTTTAAGGCATCGATTGGTTGCGGGTTCGAGCCCCGCCGGAGGCTGCGATGTCCGAGAAGGTCTCAGGCATTTCTTTTGCTCCAGGGCTCATGGAGCACTCGCCAATTACATATACCTCCGCCTTACGCCGGCCTTTGCGTTTACTCTCGTTCTTCTTGCATGTATACTCATAAAGTAGCATCTCATGAAGCCAAAGGTTGTACTTTGGAGACTGTGGGAGGCGTACAAGGCCGTTAGCAGCGGTCGGGACATTGTATGTCTGTGGATTGTGTTAGGAAGTGGTTTCGCCACTTGGCAATGATCGTCCAGACCAGTATCGCCCCCGGTGATCAGCGTCTTGTTTAATTTTGATGTTTACTGTGCCCCCAAGGCGCACGAGGCTGTATGCAACAGGTCGAGGTCGTGTTCGACGTTCGAGTGCTTGCCATTCCAGGGGCAAGCCAGAGCTATCCGGAACATTGCTGACATTTGTATTCCTTCGGAAGTGGATCCTAATGACATCCAGTGCCTTTCTAACCCAGAGCGATGGGGCGGGAGTGAGGCAACCCCGAGGAGGGTCGTCATCGTCTTGCAGAGACTTCGCAAGTCTGATCGGAGCAGTCTCCTCGCGAAGTGGTGCAAGTTGTGAGCTCTTGACTGTTGCTCGCTGTATCGCTGTCTCCTCACGGCCCGTGTACCAGATTAGAATCGCGGATGATCAGTTTCCTTGTGCCACGTCTGCAAGTGCGGAGGCTGGCTATTCTGAGGGCTGGTTGCATGGCCTTCCTGACTTTCAAGACAAAGGCTTTGAGACGGTGGCCACCATGAGCTTGCTGTATTAATGTACTGCTCGGCCACGGTCGAGAGCGATGCGTGAATGACGGAGGCCCATGTCGAGTGTGTGAAAAGACGCCGGTTATCAACTCCGACGGGGGTGTGTTGACGCCATCTGCCGCCGCCGCAACTTTCATTATCAGGAAAGACTACGGATCGCTCCCATCAATTTACATCGTCCTGTCCCAACGCTTGACATTGTCCCATTATCTCACACTCCTTTCCTTGCTTCCCCACAGCATCGACACAGGCACCCCATATAGAACTTTTGGCGACGCAACTCGGAATTCCTCCGTACCCGCACGTGGTTGACAAGGAGACGATCGAGACTACGCGTGACACGCGACCTGAGCGGCGGATTCTGGGGTCGTCAACCGATCAACCGACAAGCATTCGACAGCAACTCTCATTTCACTCACATTCGTTCACCAGCACACTCTCTACCTTCACCATGACCCGCTTGGCCCTCGCCACTGCGGTCTTTGCAATCGCACCATGGCTCGCCGCTGCGTCAGCTCCCTGCGAGCCCTCCACCCCGGCGCTCCAGGCGTTCGCCAAACGCGCAGACGGATACAACAACCCTGCCGACGGTGGCGGGTCGATGTTGACAGTGAGTAAGGCAGCTGTGAAGGGCGCGTAGCAGCACCGCATCCTAACTGTAGATTGTCAACAACACATACCCTGCCGGCCAAGGCGAGCCCATCAACGTCATCCTGTCTGGCACTTCCGACGCACAGGTCCTCGTCGACAGCCTCGATGATGGCGGCTTCCAAAACTACATGCTGTAGGTATGCTGCAGATTCTACGCGGTCAGCACACTGACCTCCCAGCTCCACTTTTCTTGCGCATGAGTGTCTCGGCGTGCACTTTGGCGACACTCAATCTGCCAACCTCGGCGACGGCGACGGCAATGTCACCCAGGTTGCCGTCCTGAGGTGGGACTATGGCGACCCATACGTCGGCAGCTGCAAAGAAACGTTCAACGGCGGCCTGCATCTACGCTACTGGCAGCAAAACGGGACCAAGGCATTCTTCCTCGCGGTGTCGGTGGAGATGGACGAGGCCAAGGGACACGACATTGTGCCTGATGGCTACAACCTCGGTCGCGACGAGCTCGTGGGCAATGTTACCCAGACAAGCGTCGAGTCTAGAAACGTGACTACGGCATCGACGTTCTCTGGCCAGACGAGCTACGGCAACTACACCTACCAGACGGACGTGACCTATGTCGCGGGTCTTCTGCAGAATTCGTCGAGTGAGTCAAAGCGACACTGGTTGAAAGGCTAACGTTTTAGTTGGTATCAACCACAACATTACTGTCGAAGAGGACGGCTACGCTGCCATTGATGGGCTTGTCGCCGTGCTACAGGTCTCTATCGTGTCGAGGCCCGCAGGGTGAGTTGAAAGTTGAGGCAAGGGTTAACCTCCACCAGCGACACCGGAGCCACTGCGGCGTCGTCGTCGTCCAGCGGCGCGATTTCTCTGCTGCCGCCAGCTGTGGCTATTGTCACCCTCGCGGCCGTTGCTGCTCTTTGGTAATGATCTGTCCCATAATGCACCCCCCCAATAGATATAGAGCGAGACGTTGTAGTATGGCAAGAAAAGCGCATGCATCAGAACATTGCCTGCCTCCACACGAGAATAAACATCCAGCCCGCCCAGATGGCCATCGACGGAATCAAAATGCCACCCACCTGTACCTGATGAATATTTCTGCACCGTCGCCACTTCCCAACAACCACCACATACACCAACCATGGCCACCACCGCGACAGCGCCCACGCGCGACCCCGCCCTCGTTGCGTCCATCGAGCAGC
Source organism: Apiotrichum porosum (assembly GCF_003942205.1). Classification (NCBI taxonomy): domain Eukaryota; kingdom Fungi; phylum Basidiomycota; class Tremellomycetes; order Trichosporonales; family Trichosporonaceae; genus Apiotrichum; species Apiotrichum porosum. The sequence goes on along the minus strand of NW_021167119.1, from coordinate 638,422 downwards.
GCAACAACACGTTCTCTACCCTGCTCCGCCTCATCCCCCAGCAGTACTATGTCGCTGCCACCGAGGAGGAGCTCGACTCGCGCTGGATGAAGAACAAGAAGCGCAAGACTGGTGACGAGATCAAGGAGCACAAGAGGAGGGTCAAGCAGGACAAGGTAGGCCCCTCCCGTCCTCTAGCAGCAACTGACTGTACAGCTCGACCCGTCCAACCTGCCCGGTGCCGACGTCGAGATGGTCGAGGAGGCGTCCACTTCGTCTGCGCTGCCTCCCGCTCTTCCTGCGCTTTCGGCGCTCCCTCCCGCGGCGTCGATCACCGACCTGCGCGACCGCATGCGCGCCAAGCTGGACGGCTACAAGCGTGCCCGTGGTATCGACGACAACGAGGATCCCCAGAGCCGCGATGCGCTCGAGGCCGCGCGCAGGCAGAGGCGCGGTGAGATCCGCGACAAGCGCCGCAAGGAGCGCAAGGAGGAGCGCAAGAAGGCCCGTGTGGAGGTGACTGCGAAGACTGCCAAGGTGAGCCACCACGAGCTGAAGCGAGCGACGAGGCGGCGAGGCGGGTGGTCGTGTTGCTTCGCAAACCACACCCGCCGCGTCTGCACGTGGTCGCGTTACTCCTGTGTAACTCCTGCGACACTGTACTAACTCTGTCTCCCAGACCCAGCTTCTCGTCCCCAACCTCCCCAAGCCCGACGACAGCATCTCGTTCCCCTCGGTCGCCCTCCCCAGCGCCACCAAGCGTTCCGGAGCTCCCCTCAAGAAGCTTTCCAACCCTTCTCAGGCTCTCGCTCACCTCGAAAAGCACAACGCCAAGCTGGCTTCGCTGCCCGAGGAGAAGCGCCGCGAGATTGAGGAGAAGGAGAGGTGGGCCAAGGCCGAGGAGCGCGCTGCTGGTGGCAAGGTGGCCGACCAGGTCAAGGTGCTCAAGAATGCCGTCAAGCGCGAGGAGAAGAGGAAGGGCAAGAGCGGAAAGGAGTGGTGAGTCGAGACGACGCACAGCTGCCGTCGACACCGCACGCACACAATGTACTGACGCACTCTCCCCAGGGTTGAGCGCAAGAAGACTGTGGACAAGTCCACGGCCATGGCGATCAAGAAGCGCAACGACAACATCAACTCGCGCCTCGATGCGCGCCGCAACAAGCGTCTCGGTATCAAGGACAAGACCAAGGCCGCGGCGGGCAAGGGAGGCAAGAAGGACCACAAGTCGCGCGGCGACCGCGGTGACAAGGGCGACAAGAAGGGTCGTCCCGGATTCGAGGGCAAGAGCGGCACCGACAAGAAGAAGCGTGCCGCTCAGCGCGCCTAGAGTGTTACGCCAGGAGCGAGTTATTGGATTTAGGGATAGAGCAGCCTGTTAAGCGGCGGCATGTATTGTGTATCTGCATTCACGTCGAATGAGAGGGAGCGAGCAGGCATGTCAAACGCGCAACGCAGCCCAGCGTCGCTGCGTCTGCTTGCCCAACGGTGCCTCCTGCCCTTGCCACTCCAATGCGCAATTGGGACTCGGCGGGGCACATTCATCATCAGTGACAAAATGCCTAGTCGTCTACGGCCTCTACAGACGTGCGCTATCTAGAACCTCCTCTCTCTAGCTCCGGAATCCGTTACCGGCACCTGGCCCACGCGGCTGGCGAAGCACGCCGGGGGACATACCCCCACGCAGGGCAGGGCCACCACCTGGTGTACCAGGCCCACTGCCGGGGGCTGAACCAGAACCCGCAGGACCGGCGCCGAACCTTTGCCCCTGGTATCCGCCTTGCTGGGACTGGGACTGGAGCTGAGGCTGGAGCTGGGGCTGGGGCTGGGGAGCCGCAGGACCTCCTGGCCCATACGCATACGCTCCCGAGGCGTAATACTGCTCAGTCGTGGTGGTGCTGACGTCGTATCGCTTGGGCTCCATTCGTCGCTGGTGCTCGTCCTGCGCCCGCGCCCACTGCATCTGCTGGACGGACGCGTATGACGTCTGCTGGACGGTCACCTGGACACCGCCAGCCCCCATTGGCGCCATGGGTGGACGGGCAGGGAGGCGGGCTTGGTTGCGGTCGTAGCCTCCAGGAGTGGGTCCGGGTCCGTAATTCGGGTACCCGCCAGTGTTCTGGCCACCGTACATTTGTTGTTGTGGGTTGTACACGTGTTGTTGGTGCTGTTGTTGGAGTTGCGATTGCGGGATGCCGTCAAACCGGCCAGCACCGATGGGGCCGGCGCCGCCCATCTGCTGCGAGTAGGACGGTGTGCCGTTCCCGCTCCGGCTCTGCTGGTGTAGTGGTGGTCCGCCGCCAGACATGGACAGTTGGTTGACGGCACGCGCGAGCGCCGCCTCGTCGACCCTCGGCGACCCCCTTCCGCTGGCACTCCTGGATCCCGGGTTCGTCCGGCGTCCACCGCTGCCGCTGCCGCCGCGATCCACACCGGCCAGACCAGCCATGGACACGGACTGAGGGACTGGTCCAGGTGGAATGCCAACAGAGCCACCGCCGTTGGTCGCTGTTGCCGGCGAACTTGATCCACTGTCCGATCCTCCTCCAGGACCAAAGATCCGTTCACGCGCAAGGCGGTATTCTTCTTCGCGCTGCTCGATGCTCTTGCTCGGGGTGGCCGTGCCGGAGCTGCTAGTGGGTTTGGGCGATTGGGTCGTCGGCCGCTTCAGGATCTGCATTTTGGGCGGTGGGGCCGAGGCTGGAGGGAGAATGGTGGTGGTCGACGGCCCGGCGCGGTTACTACCACAGGTCAGCATTGCAGCATCACCACCGCCGATGGTATGCTACTCACGCGCTATCCCAGATTTGTCGGTTGTTGGCCGGCCTCGGCGCGCCACGAAACCAGTCATCACCGTCGCCGGGCGGTGTAGGGGTCTGGCCCTGTTGCGGCGCGGTCGCAGGGCTGGGGCGTGCAAGAATCGTCGGGGTGGCCGCTACTCGCACTGGAGCGGGGGCTGCTGAGGTCACAGACGCGGCAGGCGCTGCGGTGATAGAAGCAGTCGACGTGGGAGCAGTTGGGCGAAACGGCTGAGCACCAGGCTGCAGCGCGGCGGCCGCGGTGGCCGTCGTGGTCGGGGATGGACCGAGGTCCTCCTGGAGGATGACGGCGAGGGTGTAGGAGAAGTCGGGAGAGTGGGGCGTAGGTGGGCATCATCAGGCATGTGGATACAGTGAAGCCATCAGTCGGCCGATGTTGGAGTGGGACCAACGCGCACGTTTGAACAAGTCAGAGGAGAAGACACAAGCGTCAGCGACAAGCATGCAGTCTATTGATCATGGAGGTGCTTACCTTCTCCCAGTCGTCTTCCGCGTTACTCATGATGCGAGGAGGTGAGGGTGGTGATTGTTGTGGGATAAACAGGCGGCAGACGGAATGAGAGGTGAAGTGTAAATGCTGTTGGTGCATGACGGGCCAGCCAGGACACGGTGTGTGTTGACTGTATTAGAGCCGGCACGCAAGGAACGCAATTCAAATGATATTAGGATTGAAATCAAATCTAGTCCGGTTTCGTGGCGAAAAAACAGTATCGTTGGTCAGCCCGTTGCACATGATCGCTATACTCGGTTTGCAGAACACACTGTCCTAGCCCACTCCGACGCACATAAGTGGCATACTGCGTTTACATACAGCACTCCGCTGCGACCATCACAACCGCCCCACTTTCCAGAATGCAATATCACCCACGACGTCAGCACAGTCCCATGGCTCTCAACTGCATCACGCCCAGAGCACGTCATTTTGGTTCAATTATACTGCATAGGATTGTATCCATGGCTGCCTCCCGGGCTGCCGGGGCAGAGCACTGTAGGGTGTACACTGCGAGGACAACGCAAGCGCGCGGCGCTGGGTGAGATGTTACTGAGGTGTGTGTGTGTGTTGTCTATATGGTGCGGCGTTGCGAATGCCCACATGCGTATGGTGTTGTTGGTGCGCTCCCTGAAGGAGAGAGCTAGATTATCCCCTGCCAGTGCAAAGGCTGTGTGCGTGTCGCTTTAGAACAACGCAAGGTTCTCGTCCACGGCCTGCATGGCAAACCGGCCCTCGTTGGCCCAGTCCTGGGTACCGTCAGGACCGAGACCGACGTCGCGGCCAATCTGGTCGGCGTCGACGGCGTCCTTCCAGCCGCCCTTGGCGAACGCCGCTCCCTTGTCCTTGGAGTTGAGAATCTTGAGCGCGGCAGCGCGGTTGTCGGGGTTCTCAGACAGGAGGGAGAGGTAAAAGGCGATGCGGGGAGGGATGGTGATACGGCCCTGCTTGAAGCAGTAGTCGGTGACGGCGATACACGCGACGACGCCGCCGTCAGCACGGGGCTTGGCGGAGCGGGTGGCGGCAGTGAGACGACGGACGACCTCCTCGGGAGTCTGGGGGACAGTGTGTCCCTTGGCAGAGGTGGCGGACGAGGAGGGAGTGTCGGTGCCAGAGGGAGGGAGGGAGAGGTTGGGGATGATCTGCTCCTTCTCGGAGACGGGGGCCTTCTTGCCGCCCTTGCGCTTGCCGCCCTTGGGGAAAATAACAAACTCGGTGACGACGTGAATCCTGGGTAGTGGGTTAGCGAGTGTGTTATCGCTTGGAAAAAGACGCCTTCGCGGATACCGGTAGCCATTTTGACATGTTACCGGTGGCACGTAGGCAGAGGCAGCCCACATGCCGGCGGCAAGAACGCCACCCAGCGGCAACGGCTCTGGGACTCACCACTTGTCACCCCAGCTGCCAACACGCGTCTCCATGAGGTACTGCGATCCCATAGGAATCTCCTTCATGTACTTCCAGTGGCTGGCGCCGAGGGCCATGTGCAGACCCGTGACGAAGCAGGGCGCAAAGCTGTCGATGCAGAACTTCATCTTGGCGGCGTCCGAGTTCTTGGCGTAGCATGAATTGGACAGGTGCATGTTGTAGTCGCAGTCGTCGAGGAGGGCACGGCGCCAGACCTTGACGCGCATGTCCTTGAGACCGCCGGCCTCGACATACTCCTTGCGCCAGTTCTTCCAGTACGCCATGTGGCCCTTGGTGTATGCGAGGTAGTATGCGCGCAGAGGGTAGTACCACACACGGAGGTGCCACAGGAACGGCCACGATGGCGCCTGGCAGACCATGAGGAAGAGGAAGATGACCTTGACTGAGGTGTGTTAGAACCAAGAGACGCGTCCACCACAGCTGCTGTGCCGAGACTCACTCCACTTGGGCACAAACGGCAGGAGCGGGGTGTTGCTGGTCGCCGTCAGGCGACGCACGAGCTCGCGGCCCGCGTTCGTGATCATGTCGGGTATCTGTGATGCGAAATCCATAGTCGTGTGTGTTTGTGTGTGTTTGTGTGGTAAGAGAAAGTGTCAACAAATGTTGTATGTACCACCTGGAGGCAGAAGCTTTTAATCTCGACGACACGACGACGACGACGGTGCCGTCGGCAGCTAGGTGGCCGCCGCTGACCCGGACATGACCGTAGCCCTTACTTGCGGGTACGAGTCCTGACCCCACGGACTCGGTGGACCGCAGCTGTGCGGTGTCCGCCTGCATGTCCGTCGATGACCAGCGCGATAACGGGGCGATGGAGGAAACATGGGTTTGGGACAGGGGCGCTCATGTCGCCAGATGTCTCCGGCCCCACCGTCCGCTATACTCCGCCGGCCGAACGCACGCATGCACGAAGCAAGACGACTCACGTGTTTGCTGGAGGGGACGATTGGGAACTAGAGGGGGGGATAGCTGTGGGGGGAGAAGGGATGCACAGTTGGATGCGGGGGGGATGGGGGGTGCGAGAGAGAGAGACAGGAGAGGGTGCGTGCTGGGTCTGGAAATTATAAACGAGAGTGGCCCCCGGTGACGAGGACGGGTCCCGGGTCAGTCACGCGTGCCATACCCGGGCTGACATGCCCTTGCTGAGGCCTCCTGGGCGGGATGGCGTCGCCGCGTGCACCACCTGCTGCCGTCCATGGACCATCCATGCAAGCGCTTAAGCGCTGCAGTCAGACGGTGACGCGTTCAGTATCAGAACATGGTGTGTTGTGGGGGATCCTTGGATAACCATCACGCTGATCTTGATCACCGGACGCGCGGAGAGCAGTAAAACACACCGTGTGCGTCGCATGTTTGGCAGCTGGGGGGGTCAGGCCCAAAATTGTTCTCTCCGTTCAAATCGAGGCACCCGATGGATGGACGTCGTGGCTCTCGCTGGGCATCTTATCAACCAGGCGGACAACGGCAACTAGAACCCGGGTGAAGCTCTGCTCAACAACGTTCATTGCGCAGACAACCGCTCCACATGGCCTATGCGCCTATGCCTTACGGCCCCTTTGTGTCAGAAGTCACCACCACGGCTGCAGAGTAAAGCCGTTAAATTAGTGAGTTAGTAAATTAGTAAAACACGGCTAATCCACAGGCGCGCCACACAGGCATCCCATGTATCAACCTCGCCTATCTTCTGGCGCCCTAGGCGCGCCATTGCCATCCAGATCCGCCGGTGGAGGTGTGCCAACGGGCCTCGCAGTGAACAATAACGAGCCGTCAACTGACAACCCCCGCCGCCATCACCATCACTCATACAACACACATCTCTCTCTCACGCGTTACTACACACATACACAGCCATGGGCGCCGCATACCCTTCCATATTCACTCTCCCGCACATTCCCGCACCCAGCGATGGTGTCGACACGGGCACCATCTTTGAGCAACGCGACACAGAGGGCGCCATCACGGACGTCCTCGACAGCCAGCCGCCGGCACTCATGACTGATGGCGGTACAACGCTTCGCAAAGCCGAGCACACCCAGTTCCTAGCCTCTACCTTTTTCAGGTTGCCGTCGGCCTATGTCTCGTTGGACGCGAGCAAGCCGTGGCTCATGTTCTGGACCGTCCACAGCCTGGACCTGTTGGGCGTCGCGCTCGACCAGGGGACAAAGGATCGGTGAGCTTACATCGCCTGTCTCTGAGCTGACAAGACAGTGCAATCAACACCATCATGGCCTACCTGTCCCCTGCAGGCGGGTTTGCCGGCGGCGCCAACAACTCGCACCTTCCCCATCTGCTGCCGACGTACGCCTCGGTTTGCTCACTCGCGATCGTGGGCAACGCATCGGCCACGGGCGGATGGGACCGAGTCGCAGCAATGAGGCAGGAGACGTACGACTTCTTCATGCGCTGTAAGCGTCCTGACGGCGGCTTTGTCGTGTGCGATGGTGGAGAGATTGATGTTCGGTGGGTCACTCCCAGGGTATTACAAGCTAACCGCCAGTGGCACATACTGCCTTTTGGTAGTGGCGACGCTCCTCGACATCATTACCCCCGAGCTTGTCCACAACGTGGACAAGTTTATCGCCGCATGTCAGACGTACGAGGGAGGATTTGCATGCTCGACATGGGCCTTTGGTGTCGGACCTTATGACGATCCCACCGAGTCGACCACTCGCGCAGCCATGGCCGAAGCGCACGGCGGATACACGTCGTGTTCACTTGCATCGCACTTTCTCTTGTCCTCCATCGTCCCCACCGACGGTGCTCCCTTGGCCTCCCTCGCCCCCTCGTTCCCGGCGCCCATCGATGTTGCGTCGGCGGTGCGCTGGTCGGCCCTCATGCAAGGCGAGGCTGGTGAGGCTGGTGGATTCCGTGGCCGCTCCAACAAGCTAGTTGATGGGTGCTATGGATGGTGGGTCGGCGGTGGATTCCCCGTCCTGGAAACTCTTCTCAAGCGCGAGAAGAGCCGCCAAGACGCACTTCACGCCGACACGTCGGCCAAGATCGCCATTGTCGACGACGACGGTAACGACGAGTGGGCCGACGAAGAGGCCATGCACCATCTCTTCAACAGGGTGGCTTTGCAAGAATACATCCTCCTTGCCGCCCAGAAGGAGCCCGGAGCTACTGGTGGCCTGCGTGACAAGCCCCTCAAACGTCCCGACCTGTACCACACCTGCAACAACCTCTCTGGCCTGTCAATCGCTCAGCACAGGCTCAACCACTCGCCGACGTCAGTGGCTGCCAAGGCGGCCGCGTTCGACGACACCAAGGGCCTGCCGCCCGTCAATCCTACCAAGCCGGAGGGGGGCTGGGCGAGCGAGGAAGAGCGCCAGCGTGCTCGTCGTCAAATCTATGCCAGTGTCCTCGGTTGGGTCGAGGACGAAAAGGCAGAGTTGGTGGTCGGAGGCAGCGACAGTCGTGTGGTGAGTGCTAGACCCTGGTCGAACCCTGTGGAGATGAGGGAGCAGAACTGGGACACGTGTCTGCCAAGGGAAAAAGCTAACAGCAAACCCGCAGAATACGACGATGCCTGTGGTTAACATTCTGGGACTGCGCCTGAAACCGTTTGTGGATTACTTTTACGGGCAGGCGTGAGAGCAGTGTGTGGTGCAATGCTGGGTCTGCCATGCAGAGAGGGAGAAGAGCAGATATCGATCTTTTTTTTTGTTGTGACTATGTGTTTCGATGCCATCTAGCTGGATAATCCTTTTGTTTGCGGTTAATAGCCCAAATGGTTTGGCCGGGAGAAGAGACTGAACTTGAGTCGGGACGAATTAGCCAAAATGCGACTGGCCAGCCAGTGATATAGTGACGCGGTTCCACCGTCATACCCAACGACTCGAGTCGGATCGCGCGCGCTCAGATCTCGCCGGCAATCGGCGCGCTTGCTTGCCAGCGCCAAAAGACCCGACTCCAGCCTTTGGGTTTTTCTTTTCATCTTCCAAACCCGCAAAACACCACACCACACACCCACCCCGCATCGCTCACACAAAAATGCCAGTCTCCACCCAGTCCCCAGACCGCAACCGTCCTCTTGACGACAACAAGGTCACCGGCGTGAGTCTCTGCTAGAAAAACCTGCATCACAACCCCTGGCTCCTTCTCGCTATTGCTCGGCCCACGAGCGAACATCTCCGCAGACGAGCCAGCTCGCTCCCCCCCACCCCCTTGCATCTCCCTCCAGTCGCAGTGCACGATCTAATCATCCTCACAGTACGACCCCCTCATCCCCCCCGCGCTCCTGCGTCACGACCTGCCCGTCCCCGCCACTGCCGCCAAGACCATTTCGGCTTCGCGTCGCAATGCCGGCTCCATCGTGAAGGGAACCGACCCCCTGGACCGCTTGCTGGTCATTGTGGGACCGTGCTCGATCCACGACACTGAGCAGGCCAAGGAGTACGCTTCGCGTTTGCGCAAGCAGGTCCAGGACGGTCGCTGGGGTGGTCTCGAGGTTGTGATGCGTGTCTACTTGTGAGTTTTCTTGGAGTTTGGGACCTCGGGTACTGCGCAGGCGAACGCGGAAACAGTGCCATGGCAGCCTGCCCCACCGCCGCGTTCATGTCATGCTCTGTGCCCAAGGGAGCAGTCGAGCCGGGTTGTATCGCAATGTTTTACTGACGCTTGTTCCCAGCGAGAAGCCCCGTACCACTGTCGGCTGGAAGGGTCTGATCAACGACCCCGATATCGACGGCTCGTTCCAGATCAACAAGGGTCTGCGTATGGCTCGCCAGCTCCTCTGCGAGATCAACGAGATGGGCATGCCCGTCGGCTGCGAGCTGCTCGACACCATCTCCCCCCAGTTCATCGGTGACCTCATTACCTGGGGCGCCATTGGTGCGCGCACCACCGAGTCACAGCTGCACCGCGAGCTTGCCTCGGGAGCCTCGTTCCCCGTTGGCTTCAAGAACGGCACCGACGGTTCCGTCTCTGTGGCCATTGACGCCATGCAGAGCGCCAACCACCCGCACTGCTTCTTGGGCATCAACAGCCAGGGCAACGCCTCCATCGTCAAGACCTCGGGTAACCGCGATGTTCACGTCATCCTCCGTGGTGGCTCGGGTGGCCCCAACTTTGCCAAGGAGCACGTGCAAAAGGCGCTGGAGACTATGCGCAAGAAGAACCCCGACTCGCACGCCTCGGTCATGGTCGACTGCTCGCACGGCAACTCGAACAAGGACCACAGGAACCAGCCCAAGGTCGCCGCCGTTGTCGCCGAGCAGATCGCCGAGGGCGAGCTTGGCATCACCGGTATCATGATCGAGTCCAACCTTGCCGAGGGCAAACAGTCGTCGGACAAGGGCCGCGAGGGCCTCAAGTACGGTGTCTCCATCACCGACGCCTGCATCGACTGGGAGTCGACCCTGGACACTCTTGACGTCCTCAACAAGGCCTCGTTGGCCCGTAGGGAAGTGCTCGCCCAGCGCGCCAGCCGCCAGTCGTCGCCCGTCCTCCACGCCGCCGTCCAGAACCTCAAGGGCGAGCAGTAAAGGATAGCCATGTATCTTGTATTGAGAGTGGGGGGTTGTGTGATATGCACCGACTTGCAGCAGCCGCACGAGGTTCTACCTCTGTGGAACGCCATTGTACTGTACACGTTGACCCCTCTGAAATTGTCTGATGGCCGTTGGTGGAGATCGAAGTAAAAAGTCACGTGACATACACGTGGGCGACGCGCGTTTGCTGCTTATGACGCACACCTCACCTCGACTGGCCATGTTGTCTTCCTTGTTCCACGCCATTTACCACCATTCACCACCATGCCCGGCCTCAACCCCACGCAGCAGGGTGAGCTGTGAGAAGTACGGGATAAGCTGACAGAGTACCAGACATTGACCATTTTGTGGCTGTCACGCAGGCGAGTCCGGCGGATGCCGCGCGTTTCCTTGGTGATGGCGCGACTCTCGAGGTGAGTGGGATGAGAAGGAAGGTGACGGGCGGAGGGAGGACGGCAGCGACAGTTGCCCAGGTGTCTCTTGCTCTGGTGCGGCTCCGATATATTCACCAGTGGTAGAGAGCCTCCTCTTCATTCCCCTCGCCACCGTCCCCATCCGCGCTTCCCACTGACCGTTGCCACAGGGCGCACTCGAGGACTTCTTTGCTGCCCAGGCCGCTGGCGGCCTCGAGGAAGACGACGAAGACGACCTGGACGCCGCCCTCGCCGCGTCTTCCGCTGACGCCAACCCCGGCGGCCCACGTACACTCTCTGGCGCGCCGGCGGATGCCCTCCCTGCCGGCTGGGGCCGTCCTGCTCGTAACCAGTTTGCGACCATTGACGGCATGGTGAGCTACATATAACGCTAGAGAACATGGCTGACAACAGAACGCTCAAGCTCATGCCGCGGAAGACTCGGACGACGAGGAGCCTGAACGCCGTGGAAACGAGCTTTACGCTGGTGGCGAGCGCAGCGGCCTCGCTGTCCAGGAGCCTGATCGCCGCGCCGGCGGTAGCGGCGGAGACGCGCCCCGCGGTGGGCGTGGGCTCGTCGATGATATCCTCAAGCAGGCACGCGAGTGAGTCTGTCGACGGGGTATTGGTGAATCTAGCTTATAGTAAGGGCCTCGGAACGTCCCCAGGAGCCCGCTGCCGCCAGCCAGCCCTCGTACCAGTGGGGTTCGGGCAACACGCTCGGCGACGACGAGACTCCCAGCGTCTCGGTCGGCGGCCGCCCTCAGCGCTCCCAGCGCCGCATCCCCGGCGCGTTCGACAACGAGGATGACGATGACGAGGAGGAAGACTCTGACGAGGAGATGGGCGACGAAGAGCCCGTCGAGCGTCGTCTTACCTTCTGGTCCAACGGCTTCAGCATCGAGGACGGCCAGCTCTACGCCTACGACGCTCCTGGATCCCAGGACCTGCTTAACGCTATCAAGTCGGGCCGTGCCCCCGCCTCGCTCTGGAACGTCCGTTTCGACCAGCCCGTCCAGGTCGTCGTCGAGCAGCGTACCCACGAAGCCTACCAGCCCCCAGCCAAGGCGCCCATGCGCGCATTCGAGGGCGGCGGTAACCGTCTTGGATCTGCGCAGCCCGAGGCTAGCTCGTCCAGTGCTGCTGCTCCAGCTGCTGCCCCTGCTGCAGCCGCGCCTGCCGCTGTGCCCGCGAGCATCCAGCTCGACCCCTCCAAGCCCGCTGCCAGCGTCCAAGTCCGTCTTGGTGACGGCACTCGGTGAGTTTTACCGAGCCACGTTAGAACGTTGAACTGACAAACAGCCTCGTCGCGCGTGTCAACCTCGACCACACTGTTGCCGACATTCGCGGATTCGTCGCTGCGTGAGTTATGGCACGGGCGGTTGTAACTGACAGTCCAGATCACGCCCAGACCCCCGCCCATTCGTGCTCCAGACGACGTTCCCCAGCCGCGAGCTGCCCGACAGCGAAACGATCGAGCAGGCCAAGCTTGCCAACGCGGTCGTGGTCCAGCGCTACACCTAGGCCCAAAGCCAATCATGTACGAGCCAGAGAGCATGTGTATAACACGCGCAAGCAAGACGTCATGTGTATGCAGCAGAGTTTTCAATTGTGTAACAAACGCTGCAGATGATGGAGAGTCATGTCCGAAAACCTCACACAAAATTGACATTTAATTAGGACTATGATACAACCGGTCCCCTCTCTCCTCCTCCTCCTCCTCCTCTGTCTACCCATCCTCTCTACGCCATCTAGATCCGTTTTAATGGAGTGTTTTTTTTTTGGTGTCTACTACTGCTCGGTGACCATGGCACGGCTAGTGTTGTCCCTGCACCGCTTGAGGAAGCGGATGAGTGGTGTGCCACCGGTACCCCTGAGGCCGTCCACTTCGACCTCTACAATCTCCTCTGCCTCGCGCGCGTCCCCGAGCAAGGCGCGGATGCGGTCCGAGGGCGCCCGGCGGGCCTGCTGGACAATGAAGCGCGACACGACACGCATGTGCTTGTCCCTAAACCTGCGGAGGGCGGCCAGGGCCTCGTCGTATGCGGCCGCGAGGGCCGGGTGCGTGTCGGCGCGCTTGATGACGAGGTCACGCAAGGGGGTTGGGTGCGACGACAGGTGCAGGAGGAACGTACGGTGCGGCAGGGGCATGTACTGCAGCATGCGCTGCAAGAACGTGGCCTCCACCACGCCAGACTTTTGTTGGTGTGGGTGTTCCGATGCGGGGGACGCCTCGTCGTTGGTACCTGCGCGCAGCGGCGTTGCGTTGAGCTTAATCACCGTGGCCGGAGTTGAAGTCTCGGGACCAGCCGGAGACTTTGCGGCAACTGCGGCAGTGGCAGTGCCAGTCGCGAGGGGGACCGGACCGGTTTCCTCGTCGGGTCGGGGTGCGTGGTCGACGGTGAGGAAGATGTCGAATGCGTGCACGAGGGAGCTCTGGCCTGCAGAGGGCCCAGAGAACTTGCGCCCCACGACGTTGTCGCCTGCAAGCTTGTTCTCCGCCTCGGAAAGGGCGTGCTCGTCGGCCCCCATGAAAATCCATCCGGGCGAGTTGGGCCCGTCACCATCTCCGCCACGGAACCATGGTCGGATGAGGTGGTAAAACTCCTCTGGGTCGACCTCGGTCATCATGCGCAGCGTAATGTCGCCCACGCGGTCGATCTGGACGGCCAGTTGGCGCAGGTAGACCGTCAGACGGCGGAGGGCCAGCTCGTCGGCGAGGAACAGTTCGTCGAGACACTGACGCATGAGCGCCAATGCAGCGGCGCCGGCGGCCTCGCACTCGGCCGACACGAGGTAGAACCCAGCCTCAGACTTGGTGTTGGTAAAGCTGCCAAGGGTGGTGGCCGGGGGGTTGGAAGCCATGTTGGTCGGGCGCGACTTGTCGGCCGCGTGGACGTTCCACAGCACAGTGTCGGCATATGTCAGGATGGGAGGCAGACCGACGAGCGGGGAGATGGCGAGCAGTGGCACAGAGATGGAGGGGGGAACCTCTGCGGGGGTCGCGTGCGACTTTGGTGGCGACGAGTGGACGTAAAAGTGCAGCAGGAAGGCAAGCACAAGGTGGGCGCGACGGAGGTGCGGCAGGTCGTCGAGCTGGTCGGTCGGCAGCACGCCGATGGCAGCCACGGCCTCGCGCCATGCCTGTTCACGCTTGCCATTGCCACAGCCGCCGAGCCTCAGGCCATCGCCGGGGCCAGCGCCGCGGGCAGCGTCCAGCGCGTCCTCCCACACATCGTACGGAGCAAATAGGCGAGTCACGTTGGCGGTCGGCGGGAGAAAACCGGTACGCACATCGACATCGAAGTCGGCGGCGGCGAGCGAGGCGACGTTGGGCGCAAGGCCGGGTGCAGCGTGGGATGCGGTAGTGAGCGACGTGCGTGGGTCGTTGGAGAAGGTCGGGGGCAGCGCGAGGAAGTGGCCTGGCGGGAGGGCCGCGAGCGGGTGAGGGTGGTCGGCGGCGTCCATTGTGAAACGGAGAGAGCTTGGCTAGCTGCCAGGTGCAACGGGTGAGGGTTTACGGCAGAGAGGGAGTGGGAGTGTGCGATGGAGAGATGGGTAATGGACGGGTGTGTTGGGTTGGACGGGTGTGTTGGGTCGCGCGACTAGGGAGATGAAGAAGTGGACAAACGACGAAACAACCCGGAATTTGCGCGAATAATACTAATCATCCGGCGCCCCCATAAATAAAAAACATAAAGCCCCCTCCGGACCGCCACCCGGACCTAAACAGTTGTATTGAGACCGCGGTCTTGCCGCGGGATGCTCATTACCATGTTGCTATTGATGCACCGGCTCGGACCAAGACCTGTGGTTAGCGCACACGTCACGCGCACAGTCGACCATGCCCGTGTGCTCGTCATCGATGCCGCGTGCTTCCATTCATAACGTTTACCAGCAGTGGGAACGTCCTGTCTCTTCTGTATTTCATGCGCCGGCAATGTAGACGCGCAGACCGCTACCATGTTGCTTTGAACAGTGCCACCACCGCCCCAAATCGGCGCCGTTCGGGGCCGACGTCGACGGCCATTCGGATTATTATCAACCAATGACGCGATCGGCGGTGCCACACTCGTGACACACAGCCGGCGGCAGTTACCAGGGGTTGAACGTTGATGGCCCCGGATCTCATTGTCCAATATGCCACACTCACGGACACGCGCGGCATTTCATAACCGCCGAACTCAAGGCGTGCGGAATAGGCGTAGCCCACATCCTGCCAGCCTGTAACCCACAGGCGCGCGCGCGTTTGAAACGGCATTCGGCGTCCATTGTCCGGATCAAATTCCTTGTCGATCCTCGTGTGTCCGATCGTTCCCAAACTGTTGGGCGCGTGTAGACATGTTGGCGGACCACATGTCTCGGACGCGACAACCGCCTATCGTCTATCGTCTGCCATCCATCCACCCACGGCCCGCCTACTTCTTTCTGCATGGCTTCACGTGCGTCCGACGGTAATCTGGCGGCTGTCTTGGCGTGCTTGATAGCCATGATAAACGGACAAGCTGCGTCTGCCCATATCTCTCGCACTGTTTTCTTGGCAGCAGGTGATGATTGTGGTGATGCAGTTGATTGGGTCTCATGTGGCACAGACAGAGTGGACTAGAGTTGTTCGCAAAACCCACTCCAACCCGGCCCCCGTCTGTCCGTCCGTCCGCGCGATCGCTCTCTGGAGCGTGAGGGAAGTGCAACCCAGCCCTCGAGGGTGGATATGGCTTGGCAGGCGATTTCCTTAAGTACGGGGCCGTATTTCCCCACTTTTGTGAAAAGAGAATCCACCGTCAGGCGATACAAGAACGAAAATGGGCAGTGGAAGAGTGGGTTCTTGGGGACTCAGGTTTGGCCAACACCAGGCCCTTTTGGTGGGCTGCACGCAGGGCACCGTAGTGCCCATGCCCGCAAGGTGCCCATCGAGTGAGCAGCTGTTTTTTCGAATCATGTTGAGCCCCGCGGGGAGTTGTGGGTCGTTTTCTGGCATTTCGTATGTTTCCTGACCGCAGCCGCGAAGTGATGTCGGCCTGTTTCCAGTCATACCGATCGTGCAACCGATGCTGACCTGTTTCCGAACAAGGTGCTCCGTGGGTGCCGTCATATCTCACGTAACAAGTACCGTCAGACGTCCGCCAGCGTCCTCGGCCCGGAGCCACGTTCTGGACCTGGACGATCATCCAACAACAAGTCTAAGAACAACTCGGCTAACGGGCTTGGGGCTCAACTTTCGGGAGTGGGACAACGGGGTCGACGCCTGAGACCCTTTGCGAGACCGAGCGGAGGAGGGAAAGTTGACGGGAGAGAGGGACAGAGAGCCAACGACGACGCCAACGGCCGATCCAACCGGGACACCATGGGCAGTGGCAGGGTGGACGTCCAACTAGGTTTGCGGGACATGGGCCGGGATCTCCGGGTGGGCTCGAGCGAGCGCAGCACTCCTAGCATGGCCCATGGCCCTCACATATTCGAATTTGTCGGTTACGTGGAAACGAGACCCGCAATGTTTGCAGATAAGCCTAAGCGGGGCCAGTGGTATATCCCATCCCCCAGAATGCCAAGACAACTCGTGTAACCGAGCCCACTCTGCTCGGGGGATGCACACTTGCCCACATGGATGCATCAAGGCTGCGCAGTTTGCCTTTGTGTTGGCCGTACCTACAATGCTTAGCCTACCGATGTCCAGTAGTTGTCCCCAGCCTCGGGGAATGTGTAGACCAGCCGTCCAAGAGGCAGGCTGTCGCTGTCGCATGTTACGCGGGATGCCAATGTCTCTCGGAGCGATCACACCGGCACTCTACAGTAGCGGGTTTCTGGACGGGGAACCGGCGTTGGGTCCACCTGAAGAGCCGCCACGACTGCCGTGGGAGCCTTCCCACATCGCCCAAGCCACTCACGCGCCCACTCTTGGCAGGCCCAGAAAAGCGCTTGCATGCGGCGACCACACGCAGGGACTCTCTGGGCCAAAGCGCAATACGAGCGGAACGCCAGCGCTTTACGCACCAAAGCTTACGCCAGAGCTTACGCCAGACCTTCATGCTCCGCTTGCCCGCATGCACTCCACAGATCAGACTAACGAGCTAACGCATTGACGTAGGCCAAGTGGGTTTGAGCGCCCCTGATTGCCTCTTGGCACTGTGCACACTGATCAGGTGTCGAGCAGCATGGCAGCCACACGCGTGAGATGTCATACGACAACCTCCTATCGCCCGTATGTCACTTTGGGCTGGGGTAAAGGGGCTGCGAGCAGGGGACCCAGAGGCCTCTCAGGACACGCGCACCACGCGCTGGGCCGCGCTGAACATGGAAGGAAGTCTCCACATATCCGCCGTGACCTGCCAACGAGGAGCCGCGCTTCTGCGGGCAACCATCAAACACGGGCGGTATCTGCCGCCAGTGATCCAGTGACAGTGGACGCCGCTGTGTCGTGTGCCTTGGTCCTGGGCCCCCCCCCCCATGCCATTCTCTCGCCTGGCCACTGGCCACTGGTGCGTTAGCCGCGAGTCTCCGGGTCTGGCGGCTCTCTTCGGGCCTCTCGGTAGCGAGTGACAGCTATCAGCTGGAAGCTCTTGGCCGTTGGCATAAAGAGCAACGGAAACACAGCACAGACCCCGCGCGTTCTTCCCCCACAGACCCCCACTAGACCATGTCTCACTACGACAACAAGAACCACTTTACGGGCGACCCCCTCTACGACCACGAGAAAGATCAGTATGCCCAGGACGTCACCGTCGAGGTCATCGAGCCCAAGGCCGAGGAGACCCACCGTAGTCTCAAGCCCCGCCAGATTTCCATGATTGCCATCGGTGGTGCGATTGGTGAGTAGTTTTTGTGGTGGCCAGTGGCACTGGGAGACTGTGGCACCCATAGTGGTTGAGCTGGCGTTGAAGTGGCGGTGTAATTCCGTCCAGCGCCGGTCCGCTCATCGCGGCCACACCGTTCTCCACGCGGTCGAGTCTTGGCACGCGCGATTACTTACACTTCCTCAGGCACAGGTCTCGTGATAGGCAGTGGAACCTCGATTGCGCGCTCCGGCCCCGCATCGGTGTTTTTGGCCTACATCGTTATGGGTGCTGTGTAAGTGTGCAAACGCGTCGGGGTGCCGAAGAAGGGGCCGAAAGCCAAAAGAGACAAAAGAACCCAGCCGCTCTACCCCGTACCGGGTGGAGCTTGGTGGTGTCTTGATCGCGGCTATCCCGCCGTGGCCCATCCTGGTGTCGCTGTACCGATAGGGCACGATACGGTGTGGGCCGTGGACAAGGGGACAGTGGAGAACGGCCAGACCTCAAATCGAATCGAATCGAATGTGGCGCTGACGGAATCTCCAGCTGCTTCGGCGTCATGACTTCGCTGGGTGAAATGTCGACCAAGTTCCCTTCCAAGAAGGGTTTCGCCGGCCACGCCACTCGCTGCGTTGACCCAGCTTATGGATTCTGCACGGCTCTCGGTGAGTGAGGGGCGTTTTGGAGCAAGCCACACGACAAGAATCAAGAACTGACGTCACGTTTCCAGTCTACCTCTGCAAGTACCTCTTCCTGTCGCCCAACCAGATTGTCGCCGGCTCCCTCGTCATCCGTTACTGGAACGCGGAAATTAACGGTGCCGCATGGGTCACTATCCTCATTTGCTTCGTCGTCGCCATCAACTGCCTCGGTATCAAGTGGTTCGGAGAGGTCGAGTGAGTACCGGACATTTGTGGCGGAGGAATATGGGTCCTTTTTGTTTCTACAATCTCAACCTACAACATCCACCCACCCACCCATCACACCGATCCATACGCTTCCCGCATGAACGGACGTGCTCCGCTTCCTTCAGAAACAAACAGTGGCTAACCAATACCCCAGATTCTGGCTCTCGCTGATCAAGATCATTACCCTTACCGGCCTGATCATCCTCGGTCTCATCATCGACCTCGGAGGTGTCTCCACTCAACCCCGCCTCGGCTTCCACTACTGGAAGGATGGCAAGGCCTTCAAGCCATACAAGAAGACCGGGGCCATGGGCGAGTTCCTGGGCTTTGTGAACGCACTGTAGGTTTCTTTGGGCGTGGCTGTTCAACTGCTGACCTCTGCCAGGGTGCTCGCGCTCTTCGCGTACATGGGCACGGAGCTCATCGGTGTGACTGTCGGTGAGGCCAAGAACCCCCGCAAGACGGTCCCGTCCGCCATCAAGAAGACCTTCTACCGTATCCTGTTCTTCTACATCTTCTGTATCCTCATCGTCGGCATGATTGTCGACTCGTCGGGCCCGGCGCTCCAGGCCGCCGTCAAGAAGGGTACCGGTGGCGGAGCTGCCGCCTCGCCGTGGGTCGTGGCCATTGTCGAGGCCAAGATCAAGGTGCTGCCCTCGATCATCAACGCGTGCATCCTCATCTTCACCATCTCGGCCGCCAACTCGGACCAGTACATTGCCTCGCGCACGCTGTACGGCATGGCGCGCGACGGCAACGCGCCCGCCATCTTTACGCGCTGCACCAAGCGCGGTGTCCCATGGGTGGCCTTCATCTTCACCGGCTGCTTCATGTGTCTCGCCTACCTCGTCGCGTCCAACGACGGCCTGACCATCTTCAACTACTTTACCGCCTCGGTCACCATCTGCGGCGCGCTGTCGTGGATCTCGATTCTCGCATCGCACATTGCCATGATGCGCGGCATGAAGGCACAGGGTATCTCGCGCGACACGCTGCCTTACAAGGCGCCCTTCCAGCCCTACTACGCCATTTGCTGCCTCGTCCTCACCGTCCTCATCGCCATCTTCAAGGGCTTTGACGCCTTCTTCCACCCCTTCGACTACAAGTCGTTCATCACCCACTACATCACCGTCCCCGTCTACATCATCGGATACTTTGGGTACAAGTTTGTCCGCAAGACGAGCTACGTCCGCGTCGACGAGATGGACCTCTCGAGCGGTGGCCGCGAGTTCTGGGACTGCGAGGATGACGAGGAGGAGGAGGCCGCGTACAAGGCCATGTCGTTCAAGCAGAAGCTCATTTGGAACCTCAAGAACTGGTAGAGAGGGGTATGGCGGCGCCAGGTCGGTCTGTCCCCAGCAAACCACCGCGTTGAGTCTGTGTGAAGTCTCTTAATACAGCAGTGACTGTCTTTTGCACGCGTCATATAGCTGGATATTGTAACAAGGATACATGCCATTGGTTGTGCCGATGCCAACGTGACTTCTATGTGCAGAGAGAAAATCGTGATAAAGAGAGAGGGAAAGGGGGGGAGGGGTCCAAATTGAACCGTGCAATGTGGCAGGATCGATGAACAGTGTGGAGGTAATGCGCAATGATTGTGCGAGGGACAAGTGGTGGTGGTGGTGGTGGTGATAATGGGTGGTGGTGATAATGGGTCGGCCAACAGATGATATCGCTTGGAACAAACAGCACCGTCGCTCGGAGCAACACTCCTTGGCCGCCGAGATAGATTGACATCGGATCAGATGACCGTGCTTGCCGCCACAAAGGTTGCTGCCAAGGTCAACAGCGGATCAGGTGGATCAGGTGACAATGCTTGGCGCGGATAAAGTGGCAAAGTGGGCAATCGACGTTTCGAAAGGTCTTAGCTGATTAGTTTCCCGCCGCCGCCGCGCGGACTGCGGGCTATTCCGGAATCTTTGGGAACCCGTAGGATCCCTTGGAGCTCGCTCGAGCGCCGCTGACCGCGCTGACAGGTGCGCGAGGCACCGACACGGACGCAGCCACCGACACGGGCAGCGAAGCCGAGTTTTGAGAGTTGAGCCTCCACCGACTCGCGCCCTCGGACGAGCTGCTGGCCAAGCGCGTCTCGTCGTCCCAGTCCAGGGGCGGCGTCCGCTGATCGCTCTCGGGGCTGAGACTGGGCTCGCGGTCGTTGTTGCTTCCCAGGCGGAAGATGCGTTTCCGGCGCGCCTTGACGTTGCTGTTGTCCACCGGTGTGATGGCCCCGTTGGCGCTGCCTGGTGCACTGCCGGTAGGTGTACGACCCAGGTATGGGAACGAACGGACAGCAATGTGCTCGTGCGCACGCGCATAGGGCGACAACGTGTTGGCGGACAGTGACAAGGTCGCGAGCTGTGACACGCTGTTGTTGAGTGGCAGCGTGATTCCGGCCAGCCCCGCTCGGGTGGAAATGCCGACGTTGGTGCCAAACGAGGTGGTGCGCTCGCGCGGGCGAACCATGGCCGGTGGGGGCCGCGGGTCTGTCGTGCTCCTGGAACGGTTTGCGTCCAAGGAGGCAGGGCGTCGCATAGGAGGCGATCCCAGGACGTCCTGGTCCGTACGCGAGTCCCAGTTTGACCGCGTGCGTGCGAGGCCCGGCGAGGAGGCGCGAGCATGGCCTCCGTACGACTGGGTGCGGAGTGGGGACTGCTGGCGAGCAAGAGCATGTTGCTGGTGCAGAGCATACGCAGCTAGGGACTCGGGGCGCTTGCGTACGCCGTGGACATCCGAGTTGGAAGTGTTGATACGGCGCAATGACGAACCGGGGCCGCCTGGAGGGTGGTAGCCCACCAGGCCCGCAGCAGAGTTTGGCGTGCGGCCGCGTAGGCTGCCAATGGTCGATCCTCCGCCGATGCTGCTCGCACGAGCAGTCACTGAACCCGTAGCCGTACCAGCCGTGCCGGCAGTTCCCGCTGGACTGGGCATCGCAGGACCGAAACCGGACTCAGACGGGGCGCGGATTTGCGACTGGGCATGGTACACCCTTGGCCGGGTGACCATGCCGCCACCAACAGCAGGGAACGACTCCCACTCGACCGAGCCAGCGATGGACTGCGCCATGGGGCTGCGCGGTGTGCTGCGTGTGGGCAGGTCGTCCATTTCGAGCAGCTCGCCGCTGTGAAGTGACTCTTCCTCGTCCTCTTCGCCGTACGTCTCCTCATCCTCGTATGAGCTGTTGGGGTCGGTGCCGTCAAAGGGGTCGGACCCGTCCATGAGAGACCCGAGACCACGGCCACCACCACCGCGTGCCTTCTCCCACAGTCGTCCAAACGCCTCGTATCCGCTATGTGTGGGCAGACCTTCCGGCCGGAGTCCGTACGTGGGGTCATAGTTTTCAATGTCGGGGAAGACAGTGTATGACGTAGGAGAGCCAGAAATGGTGCCTCCGGCGTTGGACTGGCGGTCGCGAATCGTCGAGCTGGGGATACGGTGCACGGCTCGTCGGCGCGGCGTGCTCGTCTCGCTCGAGCGCGGGGCATTGGGGGGACCGAAGATATCCTCGCCAGCAGCTGTGGGATCGTACTCCTCGTCATCACCATACTGCGATGGCGATGGTGCTGGTGCGGCATCGACATCGCGATAAGGGGTCTCGACTGTGCCAGTCGTTCCCGAGGAACTGAACCAGCGCTGTGACAGACGGTGGATGATGCCGGGCAAGTCCTCGCGGAACATTTCACGCAACTGGCCCTCAATCTCCTGCTGGAGGTATCCGCGGATAACCTCAACCGAGTCGAAAGTTGACGAGACATCGACGTTCTGAAGCGGATCGTTCTTGAACACGAGGGTGATACCCTTGGACGCCGAGACGACAAGGATCAGGATGGCGCGCAGGTGAAGCTTGCTGAGCCTCAGTGTCATGGGGACGAGAAGCGGTTGCGACGCGAGGAGGGGTGTCGAGATCGGAAGCGTCGACGAAGGGATGAGGTTTGGGTTATGGCTCAGCGGGTTGGCCTGCACACGACACCGGACCTCGATCCACGCGTCGCCCTGGTATCCTAGACGAAGGATGCCACGGAACCGGTCGAGCGATAGGTCTCCAATCTCGAGCAATGTGAGAGTCGGGGGCTGGAACGTTAGCTATTGACAAGGACGCGTGAGTAACCCACCTGCGTGCCCATGTTGAGGTCAACAACCTCGATACGGCCCTGGATGACAGGTGGCTTGTTGCCCTGCGAGGTTAGCACAGTTCGCGTAGCCGTGACAGCAAGCACTATAAGCTACTCACCTTGTTGAGGGCTGTCTCGAGCATCTTCTTGGCGTCCTCGTAAAACGATTCCGAGAACGCCGTCGACCATGACGGGAAGAGAAACGACATGGCAAGGTGGGTGGTGGTGTTTGTTGTTTAGGTGGTACAGTAGAGGGTATCGGAGCGACCACGGGTGGAGGCTATGCGTGCATGCTTTGCAGGAGGCTTGGTCGCCTGGATCGTATGGTTGAGAAGTTGCGTGCCAGAAGTGAGAGACAGAGGACGAAAGCGATGGTGGCGAACGATGTGAGAACGGAATGTGTTGTGGAATGAATGAGCGGCGACGAGTACACCGATAGACACACCCAGCCGGCACGCGCGCGCGGATGACGGCAAAGCGGGTGTGAAATTGTTTTTTTCCTTCGAGGCCGACTAGTCCCGGCGTCATTAGAAATTTATGCTTCCGCTAATACCCGTTCCCGTAATAGTCATGTGCGCGTCCGCCCACTGTTTATTCACCTCGATTAAGGTTTGTGTTGACAGTGGACGGACGGTGGCCGTTGGGCGGCGCGAGCGGGGAACCACGGGGGCTCGCAATGTCTGGTCCGTCCGAACAACAATGGAGTCGGCGGGGCCGGCAGCTTGACGTGAGGGCCAATTCCTGTCGTCTCTCAGGAGGTGCTCGGCGTGGGGGACTCTGGACGCGTTCGACGCAATGCTTGCTCTCTAGCTCTCTGAGCCCACCATGACCATGCCGGAGTGGCGCAAAATACACACGTGAGTTGCTCATTCCAAGGATAGAAAGCGAGAGTCGTCAACGTTTCAGTGCGGTTGTCGACTCAAATCTCTAGTCGACTGTTCAGTATTTCGGCAACCTATTAAAGCACACGGGTACACCGGTGACCATTGCATCTGCCATTACACCAACTCCTCGACCATGTCCGCCTATACCATTGCACTGGCAACACCTGCTGACATTGTGCGTTACTCTTGGGGGACAGTCCCGTACTGACTGCAGCCCGACGTCATTCGTCTCCTGAACTCGCTGGCGAGTAGGAACTGTATGAGGCTGCGCGCTGACCTCAGGCCGACTATGTTCAAGAGCCTGGAGCAGTCACCTCTGATTCCGACAAGGTGTGTAGCACAGCTATCGACCGATATTGACCTCGCAGCTTGCGGCAGCCCTACAAGAAGGCAAGTTCTCCGCGCTCATTGCGCGCAGTGGAGACGAGGCCGTGGCATTGGCAACGGTAAGCCCGTGGCCCCTTTCACCTTGGGTTGACACCCGACCCAGTTCTACTCCACCTATTCGACCTGGACGACCGTCACGGGCTTGAACGTAAGCTACTGCCATAGCGATCGCTCACGAGTCTACAGCTTGATGACCTGTTTGTGGAACCCGCACACCGAGCTGCTGGGCTTGGCAAGCGAATGCTGGGACGCCTTGGCCAGTTGGCCCAAGAACGGGGGTGTGAGCGTATCGAGTGGATGGTTCACCTCTGGAACGACTCGGCTATCGCATTCTATGAGCAGAGGCTCGGAGCCAAGCCACTCAACGATCTCAAGCGCGAGAAGCTGGAGGGCAAGGAGGCCATTTCGCGATTGGCCGCGTTGGCCTAGACGACGCCTCTGTGGTGAATGAGCGACAGTGTGTGCGTGTAGCTGTGTCCTGCTATGTGTAACGCCTGTAAACAAGGAAGCACTCAACCTTCCATTGCCCACGAAACAGCCGCCACACGCACACGCACACACAGAGACAAGACTCAACTCGCGTATCGAGAAGGCTCATCCCGCAGCTCGGAGCATGGTGTTGGACGTCTTGATTTCCGCGTGACATGTCCTCTGCTGACATGCATATGTCAAAACTAGAACGCTTCCTCTGGCCTGAGTGCTTCTCCTCTAAGGGCTGGTTCGCCACTGATCACTGACCAATACTCGTTGACGTGCAGCAGCGTTGTCACACTCACATGGTTCTCGCACGTCCAACAATCTATGATACACCGCTGCGGGCACATCCGGACGAGAACCATCCAGGCGGGGCGAGCTGAGGCTCCCTTGAGAGAAACCTCGATGCATATAAAACCTGCGCTGGTGGGCAACCCAGTACACCAGACCACCGGCTGGCTCCAAAAAAGCAAACCATCAATGAGCTACAACTATGGCAACAGCGACGATGACGACTGCGAGGGCGACTGCTTCGGCACCAATGAAGGAGGTGAGGACCATGCACGGCTGGCCGGTGACTGACCGTAGACTCGTGCGTGCCAGTTTGGACACACCAAGGGTGCGAGTGCCAGTATTGCGGCCGTGACCTAGACTAGGCATGTCGCCTTGAGTCGAGTCACCACGCTCCGTATGTAGCAACTCCATACTCTGCGTCAGCGATGCCGCCGAGAAGGCAGACGAGCTGGACGAGGTGGAGGGGTGGCGTCGACCTCCAGCGAGGAGAACAAAGAGGGTAGTGATCGGAAGGGTTTCATATGCAGCATGCAACGTCTGTTGCTTCTCACGAGCGAGCGATGATTCGAAGAGACGCGGGCAGTGGATCTCAGCCTTTTGGTTCTGCAGCCCACAGGCCACAGGACTGAGACCTGTTGAAACGCGCAAAGGGTGGTCCTTACTCGACAGAAGCTGTCTCATCCTGGCTCTCCATGATGGCATCAAAGGATTGCCTGCATGCATACTCATGGTGCGAAGCATGTTGGGTACACACGCACACAAACAGCAAAACGCCAAACTGACGACCCCCCGATACACACACACACACTTTGCATTCATACACTCCCTCATCTGCAAACACATCCATAGCTATCCCTCCATCAGCCCGCGTAAACGTTTACTCTCAACCACTCATCACTCTCCACATGCTCCAGTGGACTGGCAACTCGCCACTGCCGTCGCTCTGCAAGGGCGATTCCGGCCACCGGAACACCGGATGTAAGTGCGATCAGTAACACTCCCGGTCACAACCGGCGCTGATCATTGTGCCCCCTCTCATCAGTGTCCTGCCAAGGCTTCAACAGTCTGTTCTATGACGCCGTCTACTGCAAGTACTGCGGCCGTGTAATGGGCAAGAAGTCTGGCTAGGGCTATGCAAGATGCATTCATGTACAGTACGTGCACTGCCCGACCCCGAGGTGTGCACGCCGATGTCCGAATGTGGTGGCGTGCCCCAGGTTCCTTTTGCCCGAGGTGGGTTCCCGACCCGCACGTCATAGATCATGGACAGGTCTCACATCTCTCTCATGCAAACATTGAAAGCGTCATCGATCATCGACTGCCCCCTTCACTCATCTGACTCTTACTCCTGTTGACCATGTCGCGCGCGTCGAGCTGGTTTTTCGCCAACTGGGCCAACATCAGCGCCGCCTTTGGCGTTCTGGCGCTCTCAATCTTGGCCTCGTACTGGGACCATTTCAGCATTGCGCAGCGATGCCTGTTGGCCAACGTCGGTATCCTCTCCCTCCACTTTTGGGAGGAGTTTGTCATCCCAGGCGGCTTGCCTTCAGTCTGGAACGTTGTGGGCTGGAAAACGGCGACAGAGAACGCAGACCACTACCCGCTCAACCAGCGCAACGCCGTGCTCGGCAACTGGTGGTTCCTCTTCCTCCTCTACCTCCCACCCGTCTTTTGCAACACCGTCTCGTGGTTTACCCTCGTCCCCATTGTGTTTGGCCTGGTGTGTGAAGCTTTCATGCACCTTGTCGCATTCAACATTGTCCTCGGCACGTGTTACAACCCGGGCCTGTTCACATCCCTTGGCGGGTTTCTTCCCGTCGGCATCGTCTACCTCGTGCACTACGCGGGCCAGCACCCGGTCCTCGACTGGGTCAAGGCCCTTGGATTTGCACTGTCCAACTATGTGTTCATCTTCTACTTTGTGGGCATCTACATGCTGGCCAAGCCAGGCGACGACCGGTACGCGTTCACCAAGGACGAAATGGATCGCTTCAGCCGCACACGCTACAACCCGATCACCTGGCTGAAAGTCTACCGCGACAACTGGTACTACGTTGTCGGGGTTGGTTTCTTTGCTGGCGCCTATTTCATGGCCTTCTTCGGCCACCTGTTCAGCCAGATCCAGTCGATTCTCATCTGGAACACGCTGGCCGTCGCCGCCCACCAGATTGAAGAGTACATCATCCCTGGTGGAACGACGCTCATCATCAACGTTGCCCTGTTCAATGAACGACGCGACTATGACCGCTACCCGCTTAACAAGAAGGGCACAGCTGTGGTCAACACGCTTGCCTATCCGTTCTTCCTGGCTCCGGTGCTATGGCCAAACGAGATCTGGCTCGGCCTCACGCAGGTCTTTTTCGGTGTCGCCCAAATATTCGCCCACGGTTTGGCCATGAACATTGGCGTGAACATGGGATACAACCCCGGACTCGCTACTGCCGTGCTTCTCCACCTCCCCATCGCCGTCCACTACATTGCATACGTCCAGGACCACGACCTTGTGCGGTATACGGACTTTTTGTACGCCATTCCCTTGCTGCTCGCTGCCACCGTCGTCATCGTCCTGGTCCCCATCCGCTTGAACAGGGACCGTCAATCGCCGTACCCTTTCACCCCCGAGGAGATGGCCAGGTTCAACGTTCTCAACAAGTTGAAGGCTAACCACCTTGTCGATGAGCCTCTGGCACCGACCTACAGGGACGAGGAAGTTAGGGATTAAAAGCTGCTGTTGGAAACGCAGCCATCGCGCAACCTCCGTATCACCTTCACTGTCACATATCACGATTAAGAATTGACGAGAAACGAGAAACGTATCGAATTGTCATAGCAGAGAGACTGGTATGTACCAATGGGGGACAGGTGATGTGGGAGGATTTCACAACGTGACGAGGTAGCCTTTCTTGGCGACGCGGTTCACTCGCAATTCCTTGGGCAGCATACGGCCGTGTCTGGGAACTGACAGCCCCATGGCGGGGCCACTGTCGCGCCTTTTCCCCTGCATTGTGACCACTCGCGTGTGAACGGTCAATGTCAGGTGGCGACCCGCGGGGGCTAGGTACCGTTGCGAACCGCCGCTCGTCAGCGTACCAACCGTGATGAGGTGGTTCTCTCTGTCTCAGCCCCCAACGGTTCATTCCCGAAGGCCGACAGCAGCCACTCCGAGACACCAGGGTGGCCATATGCCATCAGCGGGGTGTTCACATAGTGACATTGAGGTACACCCAGGCTGTTGGGGGATGTGAGGCACTGTTGCTGATCGGCACGAAGCGTTTTTTGTGTCAACCCCTACCAAGAACCAAACTGGTGATGGAAAACGGAGATGGGCTTGCAGACCTCACACCTTTTGATGAGGGAGCGCTTCTGGTGGCGACATCCCACCCCCGTGACCTGTCGTGGAATGCTGCGGCACAAGGCCGTACCACGTAGTGTCCATCACCTTTCAGTCCCCTCCCATGCTGGTACGCTGGGAGAGAGAAATGGACAATGGATGTGGGGCGTGAGTGGCACTGGCGGCAACACCTTGCGGATACTTGTCGGCCAGACACAATTGGCAAAATCGGGCCGTATCTGTATCCGTCGCCGTCCGACACCCTCTCCAGTTCATCGTTCATAAGCGGGCCAGTCCTATGCATTGTGTACGTGGTCTTCGCAACTCCCAGCCCGCCCCCACCATCACCCATCTCGAAACTGCAATGGAAGACGAGCTCTGTGCCCACCCTGATCGCCGTATCGCTGGTCGTGAGTGCGGCGGGGTCTGCCAGGAACCACAAAAGTGAAAACGCCGGGTGCTGATTGCCAGATCCATGTCTGCTGTCACTGAAGCGCACTCCAAACGGCGGGTTCTACATGTGCCGGTACTGCCACGAAGTCACAGTGGTGGCCTTCGCCTCCTACCTGTCGCGGTGACCGTACCGCTGCGCGCATGCAAAGCACACGGAGGATGAGGTCTTGCGGCGACTCTTCGTTGGTTGTATGAGGGCTTTCCTCCCAGGTCGTGTGCAAGAACGCCACCCCCACGGGGCCACCATGAACGTCGGACGAACCGACCCGGGGGCTCTACATTGTATTCTGTGCTGTTATGGGGGGGGCAGAAGGACGATCGGCAATGTATGTATATCGATATAATAAGAGTAATGATGCCAAATGCCGAAAATCATGTGCCAGAAGGAAGCAGCATCTGACAAGGTTGGTGCTCGTCGCCGCTGAAAGTGAATGAAGCACCACGAGTCAAGTCTGCCAAGATGTCTTGATCGCATCAAAGGGGTACAAGTAGGTCGGCTCCGCCAAGTTTGCAGTGTCTTCTTCCCCCCTCCCATCAGGCAGTCGTCCCCGTCTCCCACCCACCACCCACTCTGACAGCTTTCCACGATGTCTCAGCCAATGTACGAGCGCAAGTACCTTTGCATGAACCCTCATTTTGGTGAGAGACTGGCTCGTGGTGCGCGTTTCTGATCAAACGCGCAGCAGAGTGCCATCTATGGTACGACTACCAGACATTTGTGTTCCGGTGCAAAAACTGCACGCGAACAGTGACGACGATCCAAGGGCAGCGCTGGTGAGGAGCACCCCTGGGATAGAGGCTCGTCGATACACCGTAGAGGGAGGTGGAACGAGGGTTTTGTATAATGCGTGATGAATCACTGAGACTACACCTGATGATGGTCCGGTCGCCACCTGATGGCTGTCGGCGACCACTCACTGGCGCCTTCGCACACATCTCACATTCCACGGGATACTCTCCCAATGTGGACATAACAGGCGCTCATTGTGTTGCCCCACAGCGCACAGCTACCACGACCACCTCAAGTCACCAAGACCATGGCCGCGGTCTCTTTGCCCAGGTCGCCTTCGCCTTCTCAAGACCACAACTGCAATGGACGGCGCCAGACAAGTGAGTAGTAGCCACATATGTCCCCAAGGGGTCCTAGCTGACGTTTAGCCGACTGCTGCATGGTTTGGATCCCGCTGCGGCAATGCTGGGTCTGCTATCATTGCGGTGACCTCGTTTGATAAAAGAGCAAGGACGCGCGACACCAGCGATCGAAGCCTCATACCCAGGCACTGACCCGGCGATGCTTAGATTGATCATGCAACTGCCTTTGCTTTCATGTTTCTCGTCGCCTTCCCTCAGAACCACACTACGTGATAGAGGCGTACAGCCGCCGCTCAAACTCGGCGGCATACTCCTCCCAAGGATCTTTGGTGCCCTTCCAGTACAGGTTGGTACCGACAATGCCCTAGCTGTCAGCTGTCGCTACCATCTCCATGTGCACTCACGGCTATACCTCGCACTGGGTCGATCCAATAGTTGGTCTTTGCTGCTCCACCCCAGTATCCAGTGCCCTTCCTCCTCCGGCCGGGCACGTCCACGAGGCAAAGGGCGAAGCCTACGCTGTGGTTGACGGTTTCGGGTGTATGCAGCGGCTCGACGGGGATCCAGCTGTTGACCATGTCACACAGCACCTCGGCACCCTTGGATGTGATCGTTGGCGTAAAGAGCTCGGCGTACATGGCAGGGGAGAGCAGTGGGTCCTGTGCCCCATAGCGCGGGTCGGAGCGGAGGAGTGCACGGAGAAAGGCGAGGTAGTCCTTCTGGCTGCCAAAGAGGCCGCCTCCGCCGAGAAGCAGGCTCTTCTCTTGCTCGGCGACCGTCTCGGGGCGAGCGAGCGCAAACCCGTTGGGAAACAGCTGGATCTCGTTGGTCTCCTCGTCTCGAGTGCAGACCCAAATCTTGCTTTGGCGGACTTGCTCCGTCGGCCAAAACGTCATGCTGGCAGCTCCAAGAGGGCCCCAGATGTACTTGCGCATGTAGTCGTGCAGGCTCATGCCCGAAACGCGCTCCACGAGGACACCAGCCCAGTCGATAGACTGGGAGTAGTGGAAGGAGGAACCGGGCTCGTAGATTAGCGGCGCTACCAGCACCTCGGCACCGCCAGGGTGGGAGAAGGTTGTCGGGATGGAATGGCGCGTGCAGTAGTCCGAGATGAGAGAGACGCCGCGGGGATAGATGAGACCTTGAAAGTCAGCGAGGCTTTCCACAGCGTTTGCTCACCTGACGAATGCGAGCACAGCATGCGTGCCGTGATCTTTCTCTCTGGGGGTACGAGCACGCCGTCGCCTGCTTCATCGTACCCGGTCAAGATCTGGCATGTCGAGAGTTCGGGAAGGTACTTTTCGATGTCGGCGGAATCATCGAGAGAAATAAGGCCGCGGTCGACGAGCAGAAGCACCGAGACGCACGTCACCACCTTGGTCTGCGAGAAGAGCTCGACAGCTAGCGCGTGAGTGTTCTGTTTATCCAACGGCAGGCTCCACTTACGGGTATCGCTATTGACAGCGCCTTCCTCCGGCCGTCCAAACACCCTGTCACCGGCTTGGTTCAGATACAGGGTTTCTTCTGCGTTGGTGGCCGCAAAGAAGATTGCAGGCAAGTCGGTGGTTGGGCGGGAGGCGAGATGCTCGTCCAAGAGAGTCCGTGACGTGAGCACGGGGACAGGTGGTGGGCCACTTGTCGGGGGAGGTTGGGCGGCCAGCTCGGCGGCAGCGTTCACCGGGAGTGCAACACCTGCCTTTCCATTGACCACTGTAGGTACGGTAACCGTGTCGACATCGACTGTCATGGTGGATGATGTGAACAAGCGTGCATGAGGTTCGCTAAGCGGGGATGGAACTGTTGTATTTACGGTCATGTCCGATGGCGCGGGCCTCGGCATTTCCTGCTGTGGATGCCGAGTTCGGCTACTCGACATTCAATCGCAAGGCGAAGGGGTTCGGAATCAGCTAATCAGGCATATCCTGCATCTTCTAGATCTATAGATGGGCGACAGTATTGGTCGACGCCTACAACTTGGCCTGGCGCTCAGGCCCCAGCTCCTCTGTTGAGACAAGGTTCTCCAGCACCAAAGGCGCGCGCGGGATACCACCACGGTCCTTGCCTTGAAACTCGACAACTGGGCGGTCCAGGCGCCACTTGTGTGCGAGTTGAGGCGAGAGACGGGCTTCGAGGCGCGCGAGGATGATAGAACCCATGACGGGAAGGAACTGTGGTGTGAGCTGCCCATGGAAGATGAAGACCTGCTCCCCCTCAAGCTCACTGCCGAATCACTCACCTTGAAAGCGTGTCCAGCTCCTCCAGAAGCAACCATCAGGTTTGGGTACTTTGTGTAGTCGATCACAAAGTCGCTGTCGGGCGTGTCCGAGTACCAGCACATGCGGGTGAAGGCCATTGGTTCTGGGATTAGCTGTCGTATATGAATGTGACTTACTGGCTGCAACCTCTGGGTAGAGCTCGGCGTACTTTGACCGCATGAAACGGAACGAATCGCTAGGAATCCAGCCAACACGCTTCTCATCGGCATACGCCACAGCGTCGCTGTCGCCAGCAGTACGAGGCTTGTTGGCCTCGTTGACGTAACCACCCGAGTGCAGCGCAAACTTCATAATGCCGTCTGGGGTTGGCTGCCAGTCAGCATGGCTCAGTGTGCCAGGACTCACTGGGAAGCAGTAGAAGCCACTGCCGTCCAAGAATGACACGACTCTGAGGTCCTTGTAGCGCTCATACTCGTCCTTGCTGAGCTGAACGGCGGCGATAGTCTGACCTGTGGGCACCATCAAGCCCTCCGGCACCACTCCCTTGAGGGCCGGGTGACCACCAGTCCACGAGCCAAGGGCAAGAATGACCTTGTCGCCGTGGAACTCGCGTCCGTCGGCGCACTTGACACCGCGCACGTCACCGTTCTCAATGATTAGCAAAGCGAGCTCGGCACCGGGGACAAGAGTTCCGCCAAGGCGCTTGATGTCATCGTAGACGACGGACATGGCCCCGGAAGCGTGGACCCATCCACCAGAAGGGTTGAAGTATGCCTTTGCCGCCAGAGTGGGAGCGCCCAGCTTGGCTCCACCGGAAGGGGACAAGGCCTTGGAGACCTCCTCGCGGGTGGTCAGGAGGCGGACCCGGGGCTCGAGCTTGGCAGCATTGTTGTACACCGCGATCGACTCTGGAAACTCCTCAGAAATGTTGCGGAAGACAACGCCTGATCTGGAGAGCATGAGCTGCTGCTAGCAGGTGTGAGAAGCATATGAAGGTTCTTCTGGACAATGGTCATCCAAGTAAAGCAGCTGGGCAGTGGTCGTGCGAAACCAGACGCCCCTTGAGAAACGATGTGTCCTTCCATGTCTCTCAAGAGGGGGGCAAGCTTCGGGAAAAGTCCATTCGGGTGCCCATCACCCGTCGACTGTTTGACTCACTCGCGATACGCCCCCCTCCACTTGTCCTGCTTCCACAGTCGCATCGACTCCTTTGCGAGCTTGGCATAGTCTTCGTCGGCATAGTCGAACCTCACGGCCTTGTTGATGTCGGTGCTAGCTGCGTCGACGGCAGGAATGGAAGGTGCACGGTCGAGGATGGTAACATCATAGTTGCCGCTCGCCAGAGCCTCGGCAGCGGCGGTAGCG
This sequence comes from Apiotrichum porosum, assembly GCF_003942205.1. Taxonomy (NCBI): domain Eukaryota; kingdom Fungi; phylum Basidiomycota; class Tremellomycetes; order Trichosporonales; family Trichosporonaceae; genus Apiotrichum; species Apiotrichum porosum. The sequence goes on along the minus strand of NW_021167119.1, from coordinate 605,515 downwards.
CCGAGTTCTCCGGCACCGACGATGAGGAGGCGTGGCTTGGGAAAGAGGGATGTCATAGTAGGTAGAGGCAAAGAGTGTTAGAGAACAGGATAGAGGAACGACGCAAGCATCGCAACTCACCCGTCGTCCTCGCCTGCTCCACCTCCACCGCGCATCGGCATTCATCGGCAAGTCCCGCAAAAACCTCCGTATGACGCCTTGTGTTTTGGTGTACGTCCGTCTGGTCGCCCGCAATCATCACTCTACGTCCCCTTATTCTATGAAGCTTGATATCCCCTGCCAGGCTGCAAATGCATATGCATGCGAACCGATGGGTGGACGAAAGGCGTGACTGTCTGGATCCCGTGTGGGGACCCCGTTCGGTTCACGCCGCCGTGTAAACACGCGTCGAACAGCATTAGACTTTTGCAACTTCTTATTAGAACTGAGACTGTAATCAATAATGATGTCATTAGGCTTTGCCGAGTCGATCGGTTCCCGGTGTTTACAGGCCGTCGCTCTCAATGTCGGGTTGCTCGACTCAAAAGCAATGGCTTCGTCGCCTCTGCCCACTCACTCACCAAATATCTACCATGGCCCAACCCGACTGGCACCCCGACACCAAGGCCGTGCATGGCCATACCGCGGTCTCCCTCGCCGGCATAGACCCCGTAAACCCTCCCATCTACTACTCGTCCACGTTCCGGGCCAACTCGGCGGCCCAGTTCGCCGAAATGGCATCGGAAGAGCGACACCCCGGCTTCTACACCCGCTATGGCAACCCGACACACGAGCAGGTCGCTTCGGTTCTGGCTAGCCTGGAGGGAACGGAGACTGCCATGGTGACTGCCAGTGGCATGGGCGCTATCAGCACAGCAGTGTTGAGCCTCGTCAAGGCGGGCGACCATGTCATTGCGCAGACTCGGCATTACATGGCAACAGCCAAGCTCTTTGACGAGATGCTTCCTCGCTTCGGTGTTGAGACCAGCATTGTCGAGCAGGCCGACCTCGACGCTATTGAAGCTGCGATCAAGCCCAATACTCGCCTCATCTTCGTGGAAACGCCTGCGAACCCGACCTTGGTCCTCACCGATCTCGCTGCAGTGGTGGAGATCGCCAGGAAGCACAGCAAGAGTGAAGGCGACGACAAGATCCTCACTCTCGCCGACAACACCTTTGCCGGTCCCTTCAACTGTCGCCCTGCTGACCTGGGTATCGACGTCGTCCTCCACTCGGCGACCAAGAGCATGGGTGGTCACTCGGACATCACCGCCGGTGCCATCTGCACCAGCAGGAGTCTTGCTTCGGTCATGTGGGAGACGTCGCTCACCCTAGGCTCCGTCCTGTCACCCATGGATGCCTGGTTGCTGCTTCGTGGCCTCCGCACCCTGCCTCTGCGCATGGAGAGGATCAACTCGAACGCTCTGGAGCTTGCCTCCTGGCTCGAGCAACAGCCCGAAGTCACCAAGGTCCACTACCCCATGCTCCAAAGCCACGCCCAGCACGACATTGCCCGCAAGCAGATGAAGGGTGGTGGTCCCGTCGTCGCCGTCGAGGTCAAGGGCGGCTACGAGCAAACTAGCAGGTTTGTGGCTGCCCTGCGCCTCGACTCGCAGGCTGTTTCCCTCGGCGGCGTGGAGACGCTGGCCGTCCACACGGCTGCCATGTGGACTGGCAGCATGAACGAGGAACAGATGGCTGCCGCTGGCATCTCCCCCAACTTTGTGCGGCTGTCGGTCGGTCTCGAGAACATTGATGACCTGAAGCGCGACTTTGCCCAGGCTCTGGCGGTGACTGTCTGAAGGGAGGACGGGATAGACTCCTACAACAGCATGCACTCATTACTACAGTCTTGGCAGCTGGAGTACTGAAGCTAGTGAACGTCACATGTGGCACCTTCCATGATTGCCGCTCCCACAATCTGCGGCCCGCATGGCGCCACCATAGCGACTTCACCTTCTTGGATGGAACAAGGGTGACGCCTCGGGACCTGTCGTGCTGCTGTTTCAGGCTTGGACCAGAATGTACCTTGAAGAAGGCACTTCAGACATGAAGCGGCTGTGCATCTGTCGCCCCCTGTAAGTGATGGCGGTCAACTTCCCGGGCAACACGGTGATCGTCCACATACATAAACTGGCCTTTGAAGTCGGGCGTTTGCGCCACCTCGCCACGCACTTCCATCGCCAGCTCTCATCAAAACAACATTGAACAATGGCCACCCCTCGATGTCTTGGCGACCATCAGATGCGCAACAAGAACAGTGAAAACCTCCTCCTGATGGTGCTTTGATTGCTAACTGATCCCCCTAGACCCGTGTCAAGGTCGCTTGTGGCCACAAGGCTTCTACCGTTGCGTCTATTGCGGACAGACGTGGCGTTAATGGAAGAGAGCCGCGGGCTTCCTGACTTCTTGCACCTATATAGCTAGAACAGATACCTAGGCCCTCAAGACCAACGAACTTGCGACTTCCTAACTTCCTTGCCACTTCAATCTCGCATCCGACAATGTCACCCATCTGCACAGGCGATCGAAACGGTGTCCACCGTGGCCGTGAGTGACCAGAAGGCCTTCCCACACTATGACCTGCATATTGACAGCCACCCAGACCCCTGTGACCCGGTGTGGTATCAACAGGTCCAGCGCTGGCGCTGCACGTATTGCCTCCAGTGGTGGGCTTGATCATCATGGGTGGAGTCTCCACTGTACAACTGTCCACCTCCATGCATATTGTGTCCCTCCACCGTACCTCGCCTGATCAGCGGATCAGCGGATTCAAGCTGCTTACTGTGAAACGCGCTGAGCAACCGCAACCTGATACCCAGCTCTTGCGGGCTGTTCCATCCTCACGCATGTGCGTAGTCGCCTTCCGCCATCACCACAGTTTGCTATTCACTCCAAATGCTACAATCCTGGAGACGGCACCATCAGCTGCGAGGGCCAGGTTGGGAGGAAAGGGGGTGGCAGGCTGGGAGACTTAGGTACTGAGTAACGGACTATGTGCAACACTGCATCGTCGGTGGCAACTCTGTATCGTCGGTGGCAACATTCCATCGTCGGTGGCAACTCCGGCATCATGACGGCAATATTTGGCTTCTGGAAGAAAGCCGGAGGGGAGATGACAATGCATGATCCAGCAGATCCCTCAACTTTACCACAGCAAGCTCCCTGTACCTGCCCTTGCTGTAGACTGCACCTTTGTGAATGGTGCCCGGCTGCCAGTAGATCGAGCATGGGAACGACGAGAAGGTACGACGACTGACGGTTAATTGCTTCTCGCCTTGCCGAGTGATCGAATCCCCCTGCGGCCCGTGCGATACTAGAAGCAGACCACGTTGTCCCCGTTGATGGTTCTTTGCCCCATCAGCGCTGCTCTCGGCGCCTCATGACTTCTGGAATGAAGGACGTTGTGCAGGCCGTAGCGGATACATAGGTCCTGCCGTTCTTTTCTGTACACGCCACGACTGTCTAGTGCAATGTGGTTTGGAATTCGGGAAGAGATCCGAGGACATGATCAGGTGGTGCGCAGGGGACAAAGGGTTCTACAACCAAGGCAGTAAGTCCAGCTTTGGATAGTGTGGACTGTGACTAACAATCTCAGATCCACACGTGTACGAGTACAACGCACAGAGCTTCCGGACGGAGTGTATACATTGCTTATTCCCGGCCACTGAGGGGGCAACAGGCTGGTACTTGCAGGATGGGGAGGCAATCTATAGGCCGTGAATAAGATGTACATAGGCTGCCTGTTTCTTGAATCCCGTTACGAAGTAGAGCGCAACGTCGTCCGGGATCCAAGGCTGTTGCTTGTTTCTGGCCGCGATTCGGTGTTGGTGACCACATCGATCGAGAATGCCACATTGGCGGTTCCTGTAGGTTGTCCATAGATAATCAGTACCCTTTCGACTTTGAGTCCATTGCCAGGAAGTCTTCCTTGCCTCCTCTAGACGGACTGGAGCTGTACGGGCTGTATCTCTTGTTCCAATATTTTTTGGCGTATTTTTGTACCTTTTTTTCATCAGTCGACCAGAGCACTTGTTCGGCGCTCTCGAATGTGACCGTCGGCCGACAGCATCGATTCAGCTTAAGTAAACCTCAATAGCTTGCCCTTTTTACAACCTTCACAGCACTCACCCTCTTCGCCACGACAACCCAGACCATACTCATCATGGCTTGCAGGGGTAACCGCGACAACTTGGCCAACAGGGGCTGTGAGTTGGGCATTTAACTGCTAAGGCTGACTTCCCAGACGCGTGTGTTCCCTACCTCAACCCGTACAACAACCAGTATATGTGCCAGTACTGCAACCGCAAGATTGTGACTTGACGAGGTAGTGTGTGTAGTGACGTGTGCCTTGGGTTAATGTGGGACCACAAGGTCGCCGAGCAGTAGTAAATGTATGGAGTTTTTCCAGTCCAATGTCGGTCGTGCCGGTGTGTCCGTGCCAGCGTGTCTTGTCCTTAGCGCTGCATTCCAACCGTTTGGAGACCTAAAGTAAGCTCGCCATCATGTCCACCGTCCCAAGGAACTCTGTATGCGGCACAAGCCTGCTGGTGTTACTGGACTTGGAGTTGCCTTCGGCCTTACCGGTCGTTGGAATGCTGGGGTCTGTGTGTGCCATCAGCTTCTGAATCTTCCTGCGGCAGGGACTGCCGTTCGCCTGACACGTCAGCAGGTGACAACCCAATGTACTGATGGCATTCCTCCCAAGTCTGATTACTGATGTTTGTGCTGGTGTGGTGGTGCACCGTGTAAAAGGACGGCAGGTCTTCTATTTTCTTCAGAATACGCTATTCCCACCCACCCACAGCTGACATCCATGATCTGCATCGGTAACGCGCAGGGCCGGAACCGTGGCTGTAAGTGGATGCTGGCTCTTTATCCGGTATCACGCTGACATACACATACATGCAGGGCCTTGTATGATGGGCACGTACACCACCACGTTTATCAAATGCTGGTATTGCGCTCGGTCCCCAGTTCCCACTGCCACCCCGATGTCCTCCGGCCGAATGACCTACTTCTCCTCTACCGGCGCAGCGCCAACTTGTAAGACGGTGGCCCTGCCCGCGTGTCCAGGCCACTGGAGTGGGGAAAACAAAAACTGTACGTGTGGCGATTCCCCCATGTGACACGCACATACTGATGGCGTTTCCAGCCCCTTGCATTGCTGCTGGAGGTCTAAACATGTGCTGCCTGTACTGCGGCAGATCGGTACTGCAGTAGTTGTATTCAAGCCAGGACGTTTATGAATGATGATAAATACGCTGTACATCTGAAGCGCACGGTCGTGGCTGAGGACTATGGTAGGCCGGCTTTGGTCTTGTGCAATCCGGTGACCTCCGAACTGGGGACATTTTGATGGCAGAGGCGGTTACCCTGTGCCCGAGTCAAGAAGCAAGACCACATGATGTCTTCTGCTGCTGATGGGCGAGTTGAGTCATGCAGACACACGTCAACTGGCGTCAGCTGAGTGAGGCGTTTATGATCACGTCGGAGTCCCCATCACCTCCCTCAGTTATCCTCTCTACAAACGACT